>NC_092719.1:54716060-55016060 GCF_047496885.1 Scyliorhinus torazame | reverse complement strand
GGCCGGTGAAGAGGGCTCGAGTGTTCGCACACTTGAAGGGACTGAAGGCAGACGTGGCAATGCTCCAAGAGACACACCTGAAGGTGGCAGACCAGGTCAGGTTAAGAAAGGGATGGGTAGGACAGGTATTTCACTCGGGATTGGACACGAAAAATAGAGGGGTGGCAATTTTGGTGGGAAAGCATGTGTCATTTGAGGCCAAGACTATCGTAGCGGATAATGGAGGGAGATATGTGATGGTGAGTGGGAGGTTGCAAGGGACATGGGTGGTGTTGGTAAATGTATATGCCCCGAACTGGGATGATGCTGGATTTATGAAGCACATGTTGGGGCGCATTCCGGACCTGGAGGTAGGAGGACTGATAATGGGAGGGGACTTCAATACAGTGATGGACCCAGCACTGGACCGCTCCAGATCAAGGACGGGAAAGAGGCCGGCGGCGGCCAAGGTGCTCAGGGGTTTTATGGACCAGATGGGGGGAGTGGACCCATGGAGGTTTGCAAGGCCGCAGGCCAGGGAATTTTCTTTCTTCTCCCATGTACACAAAGCCTACTCCCGGATAGATTTCTTTGTTCTGGGTAGGGCGCTCATCCCGAGGGTGGAGGGGACGGAGTATTCGGCTATAGCCGTTTCGGACCATGCCCGGACTGGGTGGAACTGGAGCTGGGAGAGGAGAGGGACCAACACCCACTGTGGCGGCTGGATGTGGGACTGCTGGCTGATGAGGGGGTGTGTGGGAAGGTGAGGGGGTGTATTGAAAGGTACTTGGAGGCCAACGACAACGGGGAGGTGCAAGTGGGGGTGGTATGGGAGGCGTTGAAGGCGGTGATCAGTGGAGAGCTGATCTCCATCAGGGCTCATAGGGAGAAAACAGAGGGCATGGAAAGGGAGAGATTAGTGGGGGAGATCTTGCGAGTGGACAGGAGATACGCAGAGGCCCCGGAGGAAAGATTACTTGGGGAAAGGCGACGGCTCCAGACGGAGTTTGACCTGCTGACCACGGGCAAGGCAGAGGCACAGTGGAAGGCGCAGGGGGCGACCTACGAGTACGGGGAAAAGGCTAGTCGGATGCTGGCGCACCAGCTCCGTAAGAGGGCGGCAGCAAGGGAAATAGGGGGAAATCAAAGATGGAAGGGGAGCCACGGTTCGAAGTGCAACAAAAATAAATAAAGTATTCAAGGCCTTCTATGAAGAGCCGTATAGATCCCAGCCCCGGGGGGGGGGGGGGGGGGGGGGGGGGGGGGGGGGGAAGAGAGAGAGAGGAGAAGGCGGGATGAGACGATTCCTGGACCAACTGAGGTTCCCGAGGGTGGAGGAGCAAGAGGCGGTTGGTTTGGGGGCACCAATTGGGTTGGAGGAGTTGAGTAAGGGTTTGGGGAGCATGCAGGCGGGGAAGGCCCCGGGGCCGGACGGGTTCCCGGTGGAGTTCTATAGAAAATATGTGGACCTGCTGGCCCCGCTACTAGTGAGGACCTTTAACGAGGAAAGAGAGGAGGGGTCCCTGCCCCCGACAATGTCGGAGGCGACAATTTCCTTGATCCTGAAGCGAGACAAGGACCCACTGCAATGTGGATCGTACAGGCCGATCTCGCTCCTCAATGTGGACGCTAAGCTATTGGCAAAAGTGCTGACCACGAGGATTGAGGACTGTGTCCCGGGGGTGATACATGAGGACCAGACGGGATTTGTAAAGGGCAGGCAATTAAATACGAATGTGCGGCGGCTCTTAAACGTGATAATGATGCCATCGGAGGAGGGAGAGGCGGAGATAGTGGCAGCCATGGACACGGACAAGGCCTTTGACCGAGTTGAGTGTGAGTACCTCTGGGAGCTGTTGCGTAGGTTTGGGTTCAGGGGAGGGTTTGTTAGCTGGGTTAAGCTCCTCTACAGCGCCCTGGTGGCGGGTGTGGTGACGAACCGGCGGAGGTCGGAGTACTTTCGGCTGTACCGAGGAACGAGGCAGGGGTGCCCCCTGTCCCCCCTGTTGTTTGCATTGGCGATCGAACCGTTGGCCATATCACTTAGGGAGTCTAATAAATGGAGGGGGATAGTCCGCGGGGGAGAAGAGCATCGGGTATCGCTCTACGCGGATGTCCTGCTGCTATACGTGGCGGACCCAATGGAGGGGATGGTGGAGGTCATGCAGACTCTGAAGGAGTTTGGGGAGTTCTCGGGCTACAAGCTTAATGTAGGGAAGAGTGAGCTTTTTGTATTACAGGCAGGGGACCAAGAAAGAGAGATAGGGGACCTATCGCTGAGGAGGGCGGAGAAGAGTTTTCGGTATCTGGGGATCCAGATAGCCAGGAGTTGGGGGGCCCTACATAAACAGAATTTGACGAGGTTGGTGGAGCAAATGGAGGAGGATTTTAAAAGATGGGACATGCTCCCGCTCTCGCTGGCGGGTAGGGTGCAGTCGGTCAAAATGGTGGTCTTTCCGAGGTTTTTGTTTGTGTTTCAGTGCCTCCCCATCGTGATCACCAAGGGCTTTTTCAAGAGAGTAGGTAGGAGTATTATGGGGTTTGTGTGGGCAAATAAGACCTCGAGGGTTAGGAGAGGGTTCCTGGAACGCAATAGGGACCGAGGAGGGTTGGCTTTGCCAAACCTAGGGAGCTACTACTGGGCAGCAAACGTGGCGATGATCCGCAAGTGGGTCATGGAGGGAGAGGGGGCGGCATGGAAGAGGATGGAGATGGCGTCCTGTAAAGGAACGAGCCTGGGGGCGTTGGTAACGGCACCGCTGCCGCTCTCGCCGACAAAATACACCACAAGCCCGGTGGTGGCGGCAACACTAAGGATCTGGGGCCAGTGGAGAAGGCACAGGGGTGCAACGGGAGCATCGGTGTGGTCCCCGATCAGGGGTAACCACCGGTTTGTCCCAGGAAAGATGGACGGGGGGGTTCCAAGGCTGGCATCGGGCGGGGATTAGAAGAATGGGGGACCTGTTCATTGACGGGACATTTGCGAGCCTAGGGGCACTGGAGGAGAAGTTTGAGTTACCCCTGGGAAATGCCTTTAGATATATGCAGGTGAGGGCTTTTGTGAGGCGACAGGTGAGGGAATTTCCATTGCTCCCGGCACAAGAAGTTCAAGATAGGGTGATCTCGGTGGTATGGGTCGGGAAGGGCAAGATGTCGGAAATACACCAAGAGATGAAAGAAGAGGGGGAAGCGCTAGTAGAAGAGTTGAAAGGTAAATGGGAGGAGGAGATTAAGGAAGGGCTATGGGCTGACGCCCTGGGTAGGGTTAATACCTCCTCCTCGTGTGCCAGGCTCAGTCTGATACAATTTAAGGTGGTTCACAGAGCGCATTTGACGAGGGCGAGGCTGAGTAGGTTCTTTGGGGTAGAGGACAGATGTGAAAGATGTTCAGGGAGCCTGGCGAACCATGTCCATATGTTTTGGTCATGCTCGGCATTGGAGGGGTACTGGAGAGGAGTGGCGGGAGTAATATCCCAGGTGGTGAAAGTCCGGGTCAAGTCAAGCTGGGGGCTAGCAATATGTGGAGTAGTGGATGAGCCGGGAGTACAGGAGGTGAAAGAGGCCGGCATTCTGGCCTTTGCGTCCCTAGTAGCCCGGCGAAGGGTCTTGCTATTGTGGAAGGAGGCGAAGCCCCCTAGCCTGGAGGCCTGGATAAACGACATGGCGGGGTTCATAAAATTGGAGGATTAAGTTTGCTTTGAGAGGGTCTGCGCAGGGGTTCTACAGGAGGTGGCAACCGTTCCTAGAATATCTCGCGGAGCGTTAGAGGAAGGTCGGTCAGCAGCAGCAGCAACCCTTGGGGGGGGGGAAACGAGAGATTGTTTGAGGGGATGGACGAGCGGGAGATGGCATGGAGGGTGGGGAGAAATGGCACGTGCGGCCAAGAGCCAGTGTATACAGCTATGTAAATATACCATCTTGCCATGTATATATCTTGCTCAGGGTGATTTTGCATTATTTTGTTACGGGCGGGGGGGGGGGGGGAGGAAAGAAGAGTTATTGGTTGTAAGGGGGAAAAATTGTGTTGTTAAAAACCTTTAATAAAAATATTTTTTTAAAAAAGAATTGTCACATCCCAGATAGCAACTTCCAGATTTTCACAGCAATCCGCCCATCTGCCCTTGTCTGAATTTGCTATCCGATTTTCACAAGGAATTATTGTTCCGTTGCTGTTTTTAATAATCACCACCATAATAAACGTGGAACTGTTGTGGACTACAGATAAATCCCTCAGATTCCTTTTGCCTTTGATGCATCATACAAATTCTGAGCTTCCAGAACCATGTTCTGAAATTGTTTTTTGTAGAAACGTGTGAACTGTTTTAATAATCAGAGTAGCCCCCCCCCCCCCCCCCCCCCCCGCCCCCCCCTCCCCCCGTACATTGGTACCGAGAGGGGGTTATCCTGTTTCTCCAACACAAAATTAGTGCTTGTACCGTTTGGCCTTGTATATATTTTTTCCTGTTTTAATAAAAAGATATGGCCAATCCACCTACCCTGCACATCATCGGGTTGTGGGGGTGAGACCCATGCAGTCACGGGAGAATGTGCAAACTCCACACGGACAGTGTCTCGGGGCCAGGATTGAACCCTATCTAACCTTTGTAACCACAACTAGGAACATGGAACTCTGGAGCTGGAGTGGGCTATTCGGCCCATCAAACCTGCTCCAGCATTCCATAAGATCACGGCAAATCTGGTTGTAGTCTCAACTCCAATTTCCTGTCTGCCCCTCATAACCCTCAGCTCCCTTCTTGGTCGATTAAACTCAGCTTTGAATGAATTGAATGACCCAGCGGCCACTGCTTTCTGGGGGAAGAGGATTCTACAGACTAATGCCTCTCATCTCAATTTCTGCTCATCTCCATCTTAAAAGGGAGACCTTTCATCTTAAGCTGTATCTCCTAATTCTAGTCTCCCCAACAAGAAACATTCTCCAGTTTGCACTCTATCAAGTCCCCACAGGATTATTTTTTTCTAAGCTCAAATGGGGATAGGCCCAAATGCTTTAATATTCTCTTTGGAGGGGCGGCGCGGCAGTGCAGTGGTTAGTGCTGCTGCCTCACGGAGCCGAGACCAGGGTTCAATCCTGGCCCCGGGACACTGTCCGTGTGGAGTTTGCACATTCTCCCGTGACTGCGTGAGTCTCACCCCCACAACCCGATGATGTGCAGGGTAGGCGGATTGGCCATATCTTTTTATTAAAACAGTAAAAAATATATACAAGGCCAAACGGTACAAGCACTAATTTTGTGTTGGAGAAACAGGATCCCCCCCCCCCCCTCAGTACCAATGTACGGGGGGGGCTACTCTGATTATTAAAACAGTTCACACGTTTCTACAAAAAACAAATGGTACAAGCACTAAACTTTGCGCTGGAGAGACATGGTGGATTGGCCCTGCTAAATTGCCCCTTAATTGGGAAAAAACTACATTTTGTGGAATGCTGGCGTGTACAGCATTTATTGCTCATTTCTAACTGCTCTTGAGAAGGCGATAGTGGCCTTCTTGATGCAATCCAGGTGGTGGAAATACATCCAGTGCCTTGAGAAAAGAAATCACAGAAGTTTGACTCATCAAGTGAAGGAAGGAACAATGAAATAGTTCCAAGCCAGGATGGTGTGTGATTTGGAGGGGTGGTGTTCCCATGTATCTGCTGCCCTAGTTTATCCAAGTGGTACTGGTCACTGGTTTGGAAAATGCTGTTGAAGCTGCGTTGGTGAGTTGCTGCAGTGTAAAGGGAAGATGGTTGGATTCTCTCTTGTTGGAGATGGACATCACCTGGCACTTGTGTGGCCCAAATGTTACTTGCCACGTAATAGGCAAAGACTGATGTTGCTCAGGACATGCTGCATATGGGCACTGACTACTGCAATATTTGAGGGGCAATGAATGGTGAACATCCCCAATTCTGACCTTATGATGGAGGGAAAGTCATTGATGAAGCAGCTACAGATGGTAGGGTCTAGAGCACAGCCCTGAGGAACTCCTGCAGTGATGTGCTGGTATGAGCTTTTTGGCCTTCAACAACTGCATCCATCTTCCCTTGTGCTCGGTATGACTTTAACCAGTGGAGAGTTTCCCCCTCCCCTCGGACTAAATAAGGTTCATATTATTTGGAGCACAGTACACTTAATCTTTACCACCCAAATAGAAGACACAGAAAATGCTTGTTTTGAAAAGATTAGAGAAAATGTTAATCATTTGTTCCCAGAGTATTTTGTAAATAACAAAGTACTTTATTGTACTATTCAGAAATGCAGAGATACCAAGGTAACAGCCAACTTGGCACTTGTCAAAGTCAACTCCCTCTGTCCACAATAATCTGATCTTTTTATTCGTCTAGATATAAATATCACAAAATAATACAACACTTTCAAAAGATCAAGGCTAATCAGACAGAGAGCAGTGTACTATTTCTAGTGGAAGACATGTGTTATGTCTCTCGAGTCCAACACTGTTGGTAATACATTCCAAAAGAAAATTGGCATGTCAAAATGTTTTAGAATCTTTCCATCAGGCTATTGAGTTCATCTTGCTTCAACATTTATATTCATGCTGGTTGTTTCTTTCCTCAAACTTGTGTTCTAGTTGCTCCTGCCACCTTTATCCTAGTGTTCTGCACTTATAGTTCAAACACTACTGTTCCATGACTTCATTCTTTATTTTTTAAGATGTGATTTTGTCTCCTCCTTAACTAATGATTTTGCTCTCCCACCGCCCCTTTCTTTATTTAATCCGATCTACCATTTTGAGAGATTTCATTGCTATAAAAGGAAAAGAGTGAGAGAGGAACTTTTTAACATCAATGGCAGCTGAGGAAGTATCTAAAAGGATAAAAAGGTACTACAATCAGAAAATGTAAATTTGAAATAAATCTGGAACAGATATAAAAACTGAAGAGATCAGAAAATATGTAAATTCTGGAATAAGATTTTTTTAAAAACCTAGTAATAAAACAGCTGTGTGGCATAGCATAATGATGTAATACTTTGTTTTACCTCTCAATCATCATAAACGCAAGTTCATCTAAAACTCTGTGCCTATACCCTAATTCACACCAAGTCCCATTCACCCATCAGTCCAGTGCACACTGACCTACACTGGCTTCTGATTGAGCAATGTTTTGATTTTAAAATTCTTGTTTTCAAATACCTCAATGGCCCTCACCCCTCTGTATCTCGGCAATCTCCTCCTGCTCAAGCCATCCGCTATCTGCAGACCTCCAATTCTGCCCTCTTAACCACCATCATCGCTTCATAATTGACAGCTGTGCCTTCACCTCTGAGGCCCAAGAATTTCTTCCTTCAACCTCCATCTCTCCACTACACTTTCCTCCAATAAGACACTCATTAAATGCTACCCCTTTGACAAGCTTTTGGTCAGCTACCTTTCTCTGTGGCTTCATTCCAGCCCACAATTTAACATGAATTAAATGCCTCACCATTAATGTCTGTTTCCTGTGTGACCCGATTGGTGCTATGTTGGTGTGGCCTCTCCCACCGTTGTGGCCATTCCTTACTCCGGTTTTTACCAAGATATTTGGTCTCAGGGAATTATGGGATATGGGAAAATGGACTTGAAGCCCAAGATCAGCCATGCTCCTATTGAATGGTGGAGAACTGGCTCAATGGGCCACGTGGCTCTCTCCAGCTCCAATTTATTTTGTTCTAGTGTTCTCAGACCTCCCAATTGTGACCTCGCCGAGTTGCCCGACCTCAGAGTTCTGGCCTCTCCCCCTCCAACCCACCCTCTTGCTAAACTTCCCACTCGCTGACACCTTTATTCCTCTTCCTTCTCCTGGACCTGCTGAAGGTCTGATCCAAAGTTGGTGCTCTAATGTCGATGGTGCATCCCAATAGTCCAGTTAATAAAAAAATGCTCATGCCTTGCTGCTATTCTCCCGAGCCGTCACTCATAACAAGGGCTCGACAGAAGAAAGCGGTGAGCAGGAGCATTTAAACATGGTTCGTAGCAGCCCCAGTTCAGCACTTTCCCACCATCAGAACTCACCCTTGCACAACATCAGAGCTCTGGCTTCAGGTCAGATTTTCAGCTGGAATGCAGATCCAGGAGAGGGAAGCAGATATAGGGCGAGTCAGGGACTGGGAGCTGAGTGAGGGTCTCGGAAGTCAGGGAAAGGAGGCCACAACTTGGAGGTTGGGATGGGAAGGATCTGCAGTGACCAGGAGGATCATCGAGCAGGAGGTATTGCCAGTAGAAAGTTACATTCTCCTTTTATATTTTTAAACTTATTTTAAAGAACCGATGTAGGAGTTTAAGCGATGTAAAATATTTCAACTTAAGAGGGTATGTTTAAAAAAAAAATTCTGATAAAGGAGGTCATACCCAACCCAACTATAATTTTAACATTGATTCCTATGAGAACCAATGTTTCATTTAAACTTGTAATTTGCAGGAAGGCAACCACAACTCTTTCACTGTATTCTAGACTGCTCCATCCACCTATTATTTACTTGACTGGGAGAGTTGATGCCTGTAATCAGATTGCTTACTCACTTTTATGATTTAGAAAATCATTAATGGCAGAGACAAAAAGAAAGCATAGTTTAAAAATAGAAACATTTAAATTTTAAAGGAGAAGAAGTGTACAAAATAGAATAGAATTATCGGGGGAAAAAAAAAAATCACAATGCATCACCATAACAATGAAAAACTATAATATTCTGCTTTTGGATTTTCATGTTCAACTGACAGAACTGAAAGCATAGAGTCAATTTTAAAAAAACTCCGATGTGGCAGTATTTATTCATTGGGTAGATTGAACAATGTCAAAAGAGATTTGTTTTGTTACTTTAACTTTGGTGGTGCATGTGGTGATGTGCATCAATGTAAATGCATGTAGGCTAGCTAGACACTAGAGGGAGCACAAGAGACATCACACACACTCAACCAATAGAGCAGTTAGATAGGACATGACCAATGGACATTCATGATACACACGGAGGTGACATGACCACAGGGGGGCATTAGACCAACCCATATATAAAAGACACCACACACATGATCTGCCTCTTTCCAGTGGAGACAGTCAGTGATAGAGACACAGGGTTGATTCAATATTACACCCACCACGTGGATTGCAGCAACTGGTTAGTCAGTCTGGGTAGCTATAGTAGGGCTAGCAGGAGTGTCGAACCCGAGTAATAGAGGTGTAAATAGTTTAATAAACGTGTTAAGTTATCTCCACGTCTGAACCTTCCTTTGTCAAGTGCACCACAAGGAAGCCGCTTATATGTTACACCTAGAACATAACAAATCAGTGCATACTTGACAAGTAGCAGGACATGACAAATATTTTAAGTTCATTTTATTTACTGTAGCCATGTGCTGCAGACAGGTTTGCATATTCAGCTCTGGGAACGTAGCCCAGATCGATACTCAGGGCTATCAACAGCCCATCAACCCAGGTATCCACAGTTGCATTCAGGACTGTTTACACCTAATCTACTCAGACATCCACAGCTAAATCGGCTATCCCCGGGAACAATTGCAACATATTAGCAATTGAATACCGGGCCAGACCTGTCGGCGCCTGCAGTGGCCGAAACAAAGACAGGTGAGCGACCACCCCCCGATCGAGGAATCGCCTCACCATTGGACACATCGACCCAAGAGACTGGGGACAGAATCCAATCACTTGGGACTCAGGGTCAAGGGCCGCCCCGGGAGGCGGGAAGCCCCATGGCCCTATAAAAGTAAAGGTCCAAGTTCAGATTGCGCTCTCTCATCTTCACCTGCTCGAGACCTTCGCAAGACCAGCCACCGGCCACCGTAAGTTTGAATCCAACGATCGCTATCCGGTAGAGACACCTAGCCACCGACCTGTAGCAGCCTTTTGAATCCCGCGGGCCAGATTTGATTGGACAAGCCATTCGTTTCCCTGACCTGGTGGGCTCTTCCTAAGTTAAGTATTGGCCAGTAGTGATAGGTTTATTATATAAATAGTAGTATTAGGGTATTAATATTGCTTGTTGTATATAATAAATGACCGTTGTTTTAATCCTTACTAAGCGGTGTGCTGTGTTATTAATCATAACCTGAACTTGAACCACGTGGCGGTATCATAAAGATACCTGGCGACTCATGAGCAAAGGTGACCTAAACAGAGCAAATAGACTAAAGCTAGAAAGAGCAACATTACTATTTAGTTCAGACATCATCTGTCACAAAACGGTGGCTTAAAAGGAGACCTTGGGTCAAAAAATGTTTTAATATCCCACGTCCACTGACTTAAATTGCTAAAGTGCTCCTCTGCTCTGACTGTGCTTAAGCTAGCTTGTTTTTGAAATTAGGGCAACAGAAAGAATATACCTAAAATTTCATTACCAAAGTAAGAATAAGAGGAAATAAAATAAAATTTAGGTTAAGCTTGAGGGGTCCCAACTACAATCCTTGAAAACCCTCATATGGGTAGTTGTCAAATTATAAAAGATACAGAGGCTTTATTCTTCCGGTATTGTGACATAAAAAATGTAACTTTTCCTCCTCACTGTCGTCCTAATTCCTGTATCCGATTTTAATTTCAAACAGGTAAGCCCAGTCACATACAAATGGAAGTGTTGCTCTGCAGCTGGACGATTAATGGAGACTTATGTACACCTGGAGTTTTGCGTTCAGTTTTGGTGTCCTTACCTGAGAAAGGATGTACTGGTGCTGGAGGGTGTACAGAGGAGATTAACTAGGTTTATCGCAGAGTTGAGGGGGTTGGATTACGAGGAGAGGTTGAGTAGACTGGGACTATACTCGCTGGAATTTAGAAGGATGCGGGGGGTTCTTACAGAAACATATTAAAATTATGAAAGGAATAGATAGGATAGATGCGGGTAGGTTGTTTCCACTGGCGGGTAAAAGCAGAACTAGGGGGCATAGCCTCAAAATAAGGGGAAGTAGATTTAGGACTGAGTTTAGGAGGAACGTCTTCATCCAAAGGGTTGTGAATCTATGGAATTCCCTGCCCAGCGAAGCAGTTGAGGCTCCTTCATTAATATTTTCAAGATTAAGATAGATAGGTTTTTTGAAGAATAAAGGAATAAAGGGTCATGGTATTCGGACAGGAAAGTGGAGCTGAGTCCACAAAAGATCAGCCATGATCTCATTGAAAGACGGAGCAGGCTCGAAGAGCCAGATGGCCTACTCCTATTCCTAGTTCTTATGTACCACCTTGGACCTGATTTTTAGTCTGCCTCAGTCCAGAGACTCCATATCCAAGACCAGAATCTCAAATCTTTGTCTAACTTGCCCTCAACTCTTCTGTAAGTGGTGTCACAAGTTTCCATGTATTTATTCTGCTTACCCAAAAGTAGAAATTGCCAAAATGTAGGGCTTATATTACAATTAGCACACCCTCCACTTCTTGAGCCAATACCAGTAGGGGTTGCTAGAATATCTAGTTTACAGGAGGAGAAAACTATGTAGAATATTTCAAACTTCAATTCTAGTTAAACCTCCAATGTATACCAGTTTTCAGTAACAAAAGAAAATGAAACCCGTGAAACTATTTCAATTTACAATTATGAATCAATTTTGTCCTCAAGGTAAAATACAGCAGGATTCAAGAAAACACTTTACTCTGAGTGGCTAGAATATGAAACTTGCCTTCACATGAGGTGGTTAAAGCAAATAGTATAAAGGCATTTAAGGGATAACTGGCGAATATATGAGTGAGAAAAGATAGGGCGATTGGGCAAAATGGGTGAAGGCTCACGAGGGGCGTAAACAGCAACATAGTCTTGTTGGGCTGAATGGCCTGTTTCTTTGTTGCATGTTCTCCGTAATTCCATAAATACTTTCCATTTTTGGTACCAAATGTCAAAGCCTTAAAATTTCCAGATCAAATATAGTACAGGATAAGTTAAGTTCCCCTTATTATCTCAATGTGTCTAACTCAATTGTGATAAGGCATTTTGTGCACCAGCTATTTCTGTGGTTTCTCCGAATTAAGCTGTCAATTCACAACCTGCAAGAAATTTGGGTTGAGTTAAAACATATTTCATATTTTCCCTACATTACAACTGTGATCAAACTTCAAAAACACTTCAGTAGGAGAAAAGCACTTTAAAACGCAAGGTAGCAATGCAAACCACTATATAAATTCAAAGTCTTTCTTTTTCTTCATGTAATAGCTTTAAGATTAGCAGAACTAATTTTATATCTTTTAGTCAGTACCATGTTGAAGAGGTCAACTTCGTATCTTATCCTTATTTCTAATGCTCTTGCAAATAATTTCTTAAATAAACTTAGTTAGGAAAATCTGTACAATATAAATTCTTCAGATTTTATATACTTGAGCAGTTATACAATTTTACGCCAATATACCAGAAAACAAACAGGGTGAACAAATTGAAGCAAAATTCTCTGGATGCTGGAAATCTTAAATAGAAATAAGAACATAAGTGCTGGAAATGCTCAACAGGTCTGGTAGCATCTTTGGAGAGAGAAACAAATGTTAACGCTTTAAGTCGAGTGTGACTCTTCTTCAGTTTTGAAGAGGAATCATATTCAATTGAAAATGTTTACTCTTTTTCTCTCTCCACAAATTCTGCCAGTATTTTCAGCGCTTACTGTTTTTATTGACTAAATTAAATGCCAGAATTACAGAGGAAAACTCTATTTCAACAAATATTAGATGAATCTCTAGCACAACCACCACACTCCTCCAACTGGTTGAACTTATTCTCTCATTGAGCAACTTCTTCATTGACTCTACTCACTTCCTCTAAATAAAAGGTGCCGCTCTGGAACCTGTATGGATTCTAGTTTTGCCTGTCTGACTCTGAGACACATGGATCATTCTTTGTTTCAATCTTACTCCAATCCTCACTCATCTCCTTTTTGATACATTCATGACTTCTGTGCTGCTTCCTGCTCTTGTTCCAACTGGAAAATGTCATTTGTTTTACTTCTAGTTTCCATCCTTGCATTCACATGGGCCATTTTGCAATCTTCTTCAGCTGAGGTGCCGAGCAGCTGATCTACCCTGATATGGAAATATATTACCGTTTACACATAGCCACTGGATCAAAACTCTGGAACTCCCTACCTAACTGCACTGTGGGGGTACCTTCGACATATGGATTGCAAGGGTTCAAGGCGGTGCCACATTGCCACCATCATTTCAAGGGCAATTAGAAATTGGAAATAAATTTTAGCCTTGCTCACAACACCTATATCCTTGGAATTATTACTAATTTTTTTAAAGGTGGAAAAGCTGGGAGAATGCAATAGACCCCTTAGGAGAAGCAAGGTAGGAGGAAACATAATCAAGATAACTATGTGAGTAAGTCGATAGGGATAATCACAAAGCCTCCTTCTCCTATTTGTTGCTCATTATTAACATTTACGGTTGGATGTGTCGGATCTGCAGAGCTGTGAGTTTGTTAGTTGTGAGCTTGGTTCGGTGCAGAACATGCTTCTTCCAATCCTGTATTGTGGCTTCAGCAGATTGGTACCTTACTTTCAGGTATGACTGGCACTGTTTTTGGCATGCTCTTCTTGACTCCTCATTGCACCAGGGCTGATTCCGGCACTTGTAGGCAATGGGAGAGTGAAGCATAAGCCAGTTCAATGAGGGGATAGAATACACTGATGGCTCACAGCACCTCATTGATAGTTTTGGCCTGCTAAATCTGTTCGGAATCTATCCCCCTTAGAATGGTAGTAGTACAATAAAATGAAGAATGTTTACAGTGTAAAGCCAGGGGGCGCGATCGAAAGGCCACACCGCGCCTGACTCGGGACGTGATGCAGCCGATAAATCTCACGAGAGGATCTCCCCAGCTCGGTACGCCTTGCAAGACCTAACAGGATCTCACGAGATGTTGCGATCTGGATCCCGACCACAATAGACTAGGCTTAAATTTGCATATTAAGTTAAGGCACACTTGGGAGTTACCCAAGGCGCAGGATCTAACCCCCACACCTTGGAGACCACGAGCAAGCGCCGGTTAGCACTGGTCTCCACAAATGGCATTTTGGAGAGGGGGGGGGGGGGGGTCTCCCAGGCAATCGGGGTCCCCTGGGTTTTCGGGCTCTGGATTGCATGGTACCCTGGCACCCCCAATGACACCCAGCCATTTCCGGCCTGGCAGTGCCACAAAGCTAAGTGCTTTTCGACTTGGTCAGCTCAGTGAGTAGTGGTGCCACCAAGCCACTCTTGGTGATGGATACTGAAATTCCCCGACTTCGAATACATGCTGCGCTCTTTGAGGTTTGTGCTTCCTCAAGGGATGTTCAACATGGAAGCGCATTGACTCATCAGCTGAGTGAGGGTGTTGCTAACTTTTGGTTGGTTAATTTGGCTCAGACACAGCAGTAAATGTTGCTCATTGTGTCTTTACTTAATTTGCTCTGTTTCTATAACCTTTGCTCTAGAGTCGCCAGGTATCTTTATGATACCTCCACGAGGTTCAAGTTCAAGTACTGATCAAGAACTCAATACACCAGTTAGTAAGTTTCAAATCAAAACACATTTATTATACACAGTCAATCACTACTCATGCATAAACTCTACTTACTAGACTATCTCTAACACTAAAAGGCCTATACTTACCTATGGAACTAGCCCACCAGATCAGGGGAACAAATGGCCTTTTGTTCAGGTTCTGAGTCTGCTGGCTTCAAAGTTGGTATGGACTGGTAGCCATGAGCGCCTATCTCGTAGCGTGTGTTGACTGGAGACTTACTTGGTTGATGCAGCTACTAGGCAGGTCACGTTCGAGCTGCTGAGAGACCCTGCCAAGAAGGGCGAATTTAACTTGGGGACTCTATTTTATAGTCCCCAGGGGCTCCGCGCCCTTTTGGGCGGACCCCGTACCTGGTTCCAAGCGATTGGACTACGTTCTGATCACTTGGATCGATTTCTCCACTACTGGAGCTGTTCCCTGATCACTGGGCGGTCCCCAAGTGTCCGTTGGCCTTCCTTTGTCTTGGCTCCTAATGGTGCCGAGGAGTCTGGCTTGGCCTTGTTTTACTAAATGTTTCCAATTGTTCCCGGGGATCGCTCATTAATATGTAGATGGTTGTCAGTTTCAGTGCTGTCTGGGTTCCTGCAAGTTCTGATACACAGGAAACTTTGCACCTGCCTGTTTTTCCTGCGTTGACTGAATTTCCCTGCATTCTTTGCAGATCTCCATTTTAAAGTCGGGAAGTGGCCAACCCAGATGGCTACAAGGGCAGCTGGTGGTAACCAACAGGATGTTTGCTTTTCCATGTTTGATCTGATACCATGAGAATTCAAGGGGTCTGGAGTAAATGCTGAGCACTCGTAGAGCTACTCCCATCCAACTGTAAACCATTGAACCACAACCTCTCGTTGGTGGGGACAGGACAATTTTATTTTTCCAATTTATTTATTCACTGGGTTTGGACATTGTTGATACAGCAAGCTTTTATTGCCCTTGGGAAGCTGATGGTGAGTTGCCTTCCTGAATACAATTGAGTACCTTGTTAAGTCATTGCAGAGCACAGTAAAGAGCCAACCACATACAAAAGGAAGGTAGAGGAGCTGTATGGGATGGTGAAAAAGAATTATGGAATATTGACAATGCCACGTTACACATCAATGCTTCCAAAATGTCTTCCTTTTTCCTCAGTTGAAGATTGATTAACAGGGCCTCTGACGGTGCCTGTGCCATTTCTTCCAATTTTGTATACTCTACATTGGGCAGACCAAATTCAGATTGGTCGATTGCTTTGTTGAACACCTCCAGCTGATATCAAAATTTGAGTAATTTGTCACTTGAATCTTTGCCCAACTCTCATTCTGACTCCTGCCTGTTGCACTGTTCCAACGATTTTGAACACAAGAAGAAGCACCTCAACTTTTTATTAGATGTTTTACAACCTGCCGGCCTCATCAAGTTTAATAACTTTAACTCTTAACCACCATTGCCATTTTCTCAGACAGCAGATGCTGATAATGGAGGATGGCTGCATCAAAGCAACAGGGAGGGGAGGAGGATTATGATGGTACTTTGAGTGGGGATTCCCTATTGGTATACGTCGGGCAGTGTGGCCTACACCATTGTGGTCTACACAATCATGTATAATAAGACAAAATAAATCTGTGGGTCATCTTGCCTGACCTAAAAAATAATTTCAGCTACCCATCTTCAGTCTGACCATCAGAACCGTAGCAACTTCTATTTAAATGGCTGTGAGAGAGTGTTCCTGTTCCTCTTTTTTCTCACTCCTTTAACAGGCAGAGGAGAGATAATGCCAGACATCCAACACGAGTGTGAGATGTTTATCAATTACCCTCACAGGCCATCCCACTCTGACCCCTGTGTCCTTGGCATGGTGTTTCCAAGGAATATGCTAACAGTGGAATAGGGTATGAAGCTCCAACTGATGATGCAGACTGAGAATTGACAAATCTTAGCAGAAGTAATTCGAGCAGACTTGAACATAAGGCAAGAATAGGACAGAAATCTGATTGCAATGCATGCTCTCATTGTTCCAGTACCCAAATAAAAAAGGCATGCCCACGTAAATCTCAATATTGAATTATTACAGCATTCAGGATGTAAGAATGCTGAAAAGAAATGTTCAAACACTTCTTCCAAATTCACCGTTGATTGTATACTTTGTGCAAGTTATTTTTAATCATTTTGAGCATTTTAAAATATTACATATTTCAATTCAATGTTTCCTGAAATAGGAGATCAATTTAAGTTTAAGATTTGAATCAGAAAGAAATCTGGGTACATACCCATGCTATGGTTGCTAATGTACTGCCGAAAACTGACATTTCCAAGCTGCTTTGGTATGACTTGATTTACTTGGAGACATACTGCTGTATCCTCACCCTTCACATCAATTGCACAATTAATACGGAACACGTTGAAAATCATCACTGACACCTGTCAAAAGAAAAATGTTATAAAGCTTAGAATAATGCACAGAACCCCTCTCACTGGCATCCAAACACCAATTAAGTTTTTGACAGAATGTCCAATGATTTTGCAGCGATTGGATATGTAGCTGGATGGGTGTTAATAATGTTATTGCAGTTTAGGAAGTATTATGGAAGGAAATTGATGCACTTTGTGGGAGAATCATTTTGCTAAACTGTTCCCGTTTAAAAAGTGCACAATCCAATTGGTTTAAAATATCTTGATTTTCCCCAGCGCTGTACTTGTATGTGATTCTAGTTTGGTTTGCTTTATTGCAAAATATAATAAAAAGCATTTAATCAGAAGTCGTCAGTTGAAGTTAATCATAGAGAAGTTCAGCTACAATCATCAAGTTCGGATTGCAAATAAATATCTGAATATATTCAAATTGTTATTTGGAACTTGCTGATTTTATACTGCAACAACTGTGGTGTCTCCATGATATTTTAATTAAGCTACATGGCTTGAATTCCAGATCTTCAGAATTGAAAATAGCAATAAAATATAAAACAAAGACATGATCATCCAGAGCGTTCTTATAAATACACTAGGGGTCAGTTGAAGTGCTGCATATGTAGATGACCAGGATTAGACTGCCTGCAAAAATTCCTGGCTGGGAAATATGTGTTTGGGCAGGGGGTGGGGAGATTTTTACTGTTCATAGAGAAGAGAGAAGAGAGAGAGTGTGAGTACATGATAAACTTGCTTGAGCAGAGCGAGACATGACTACAGAAGAGGTATGTGTAAAGTGATTTTATGAAGAGGCTAGTTCAGGGTTACACTCAATTAATTTGGCATATGTTTGGGCACAGATGGATTGATGAGGCAAGCTGAAAAAGGCAAACATAGGAAAGGAAGAGGAGAGGCAAGTTATAAAATAGAAAGTCACAGTGAAATGGAGGCCATGGTTCAGAAAGTACAAGATGACATGACAGGCCAGTTAAAAATACTTCCAGCTGTGTTGCATCTCAGAGAAAAATAAACCACTTAAATACCCACAAGAATGATAGAAAGTTTATTTTGACTCGCTTGTATTTGTTCCTGACATCTTAACATTTAACTGCTAACAAAACTATCTACAATAAAAATGTGGCAAAATCAGAAGGTTGCCCATGTTTACCAAATCTCCAGGGGACTCTTCCACACTTTGAGATCCAGCGCTGTAGACATCTGGTGACACTCTCCCACAATCCTCAGTCCCAAATGCCCGATTAGCACTTTCTGCTGGACTCTGATCAATAGAAGCTTCTTTAAGACTAATGACTGAGGCATCATCAATGTAAGCATCTGAGAAGATGTAAACATAGTCTTTGTTTCAATTAAACTGAAATACCTTCAAACAAGTAGGCACATATTCACTGAAAGTTTTGATATGCAAAAAGAAAGTTTTAACTTGACAAGATTTACGGCTACTCTAAGTGTATGTAAACATTTATTTAAACATTCACTTTTTAACGTTAAGATCCATTTACAAAATTACATCAAATTACATCACAGCCATGATTTGTTTTTTTTAATAATGCCTGTTATGTATCGTTGTATAACTAAGCACATTGCATAAGTTAATTGACCTTAATTCTTCAAAATTGTGCTGTTGTCTAATGAAGGCAGCTAAAGTGAACAGTAAAAATCAAGCAGCATACAGAAACATGAGAACGAAGCCCCTGAACATTACAGTTTATTTAAACATCAGAATCAGGTTGATTTTTCTCATTGGCAGATATATGTTTGCAAATCTCCCCTGGCATTGCTCATAGTGAATCTGAGGTTTAAAAGTAACAGGGTATTATGCCAAGAGTTACCAGAAATTCAGACTACAGTTGAGAGGCCCAGGTATTATGGGGAAAGGGTGTGGCGCCTGAAAGTAGTAGAACAGGAGTTTGGGGTTCAGCAGATCAGGAATCATTGCGAGTTCTAGAAACACAGGCCCTGGGATTCAGTATCACTATATTGCAATAATTGAAGAAGAAAGTCATAGGATCTAGGTATAATGCTGGGACAGTAAACCCTGGAGTGCAGTCTCAGGGTTTGTTGCAATAAGGAGGGGATTCAGCTCGACTTGCGAACAGGTTTTGTAGTTTATGTAAGGATGGGGGTTTGGGGGCAGTGGCCTTGCCACGTGAGACGTTTCTGGGATGTGGTAGGACATTGTTGTTGGGAAAGAGGGCCTCAGAGGCCCAAGTAAAGGGGACTGAAACTAGCCTCTTTATCTGCTCCCCACAACCATCTTGGCCAATCTGCAATCCTTTTGCATTTCCAGTTACCAACCCTGTTCATCAGCCAATACCTACATGTTCCTTTATGTAAAATTGTTTTAAAGCATCAGAGAAAATGTTTTGTTTCTTAAAATCAATGGATGGAAAATCACATATTGGGAGTTTTCTGAAATTCTCTTGTCAGGAAGTGCAGTTGCAGGTAAATTGCACTTTTTTCAGTCAGCAGAGATCTCCATAAAGAAACAAGAGAAACCACAAAAATTAAGAGGAGGTTTCTAAGGAGGATGAAAACGAAGCAGAAGTAAAGTGATTTAGAGAGGAATCTCCTATTTAGGGCCTAAGTGACTGAATGCGTATTTGCCAATGGTGAGCTAAAAGGCAGGAAGATGCCCAACAGACCAAAGTCAGAGGGACAGATTGGGAGGAAATTACAGGGATTGGGTGGGACAAGGCCAAAACGAGATTTAAAATAAGAATGACAATTTTAAAATCTGAGATCATGAGAACTGGAAGCCAGTCTATGAGCACAGGGCGATAGATGAAGCAGGCATGATATGGGCAACAAAGTTCAAGTTTTCATCCCAGCCACAGTCCCAAATATCCCTTAGCAAAGTCACAGATTATAGCCTATGTAACTGACTAAACGATCCTTCCTCAACCTTCTGGCTTTGGCATTGCTGACTATCTCATTCTCCAACCATCTCCACCGTCATCCAGCTGGGTGGAACTGTACTCGCATTATTTACCTATCTAATCATAGCCAGATAATCAGCTTCTATCACCATCCCAACACGGTTACCATGCTGTCCCGCAAGGATTTATCCTTATCCTGTCCTATTTCTCATCCATCTTCTGCTACATCATCTAAAAATACAGTGTCAATCTTCACATGTATGCTGACGACACCCAGTTCTCCTTCACCAACAGCTGTCCGAACTTGTCCATGGTCACAGAGTGATAAAACTGCTTGCCCAACACCTAATAATAGATGGGGATAAAATTCTTCCAACTAAATATTAGAAATACAAGCCATTGCCTTTGGTCCCCTCTATAAACTCTGTTCACTAGTCACCACCTCCATCCTTCTCAAACCAGACTGTTTACAAACTTGTTGGCATGTTTAGCCCTGAGATAAGTTTCCAACCAAATATTGTTTCACCATTGAGATCAATGTTCCATCTGTGTTTTGTGTCAAGTTCATAGGCCATTGAAATTATTTTGTGCAGTAACCCAAGGGGCTAACTTATGCTAGCCCTTATGCTATAACTTATGCTAGCACGATATTTCCTCGGTTGATGCACAACCATGTCACTGAAATCAGTGCTTTCCAAACTTTTTCCTGATGTTATCCCATCTGAATTTTGCAAGTATGAATGTTGGGACACACACACACACACACACACACACAATGCACAAATGAAATGTAACAGCAGATGGGGGCGGCACGGTGGTGCAGTGGTTGCCGCTGCTGCCTCACAGCACCGGGGACCTGGGTTCGGTCCCAGCCCCGGGTCGCTATCCGTGTGGAGTTTGCGCATTCTTCCAGTGAGGAAATCGGGTATTATGAAGCCTGAGAGTTGGTTCCAGGACTTTCCCAAAAATCTCATCCTGCGCCATTGGGGGCCGTGAACCATGGCTGGACTGAACATACACGGAGACAATTTATTTTCACCTCCATATCACCCCTGCCTCAGCTTATCCGCTGATGAAACCCTCATCCAACCTTTTGTGGCTTCTCACCTGGAGTATTCCAATGCACTCCTAGTTGGCCTCTTGTTATCTACCTTCCGTAACCTTCAGACCATCCAAATCTCTGCTGTTGTGTTACGCCAAATCCCGATCACTGACATTCAGTGTGTTCACTGGCCCACACTGGCTCCCGGTTAAGCAATGCCTTGATTTTGTTCCGGTTGCGGCTATGCCTAGGTAGGTCGCACGTTCGGCAGCTCCCGCTGGGAACGGACTTTTGGGCTCTCTAGAGGGGCCCCCAACGGCAATTGTTCGACAGCTTCCAGTGTGGGAAGGTGACAGCAAGGTCCCCCCGACATTATATGGATTGGACCAGGAGTGGAGCGGTGAAAAAAGTGATCTTGGAGCAGCGTAAAGTGCGAGGGAGGAAAAACAAGATGGCGGCGGGTGGAGACCAAGCAGCATGGGCGCAGTGGTCGCAGGAGCTGCAGGGGTTTCTTAAACGCTGCTTTGAGGAGCTGAAAACCGAAATGCTGGCGCCAATGAAGGCGGCGATTGAGAAGCTAGTGGAGACCCAGAAGGCCCAAGGGGCGGCGATCCGGGAGGTGCGGCAAAAAGCCTCGGAGAATGAGGACGAGATCTTGGGCCTGGCGGTGAAGGTGGAGGCACACGAGGCGCTGTACAAGAGGTGGGCGGAGGGATTTGAGGACCTGGAGAATAGGTCGAGGAGGAAGAAGCTTTGGATTCTGGGTCTCCCTGAAGGAGTGGAGGGGCCCGATGCTGGGGCACATGTGAGCACGATGGTCAATTCGCTGATGGGCGCGGGAGCCTTCCCGAGGCCCCTGGAGTTAGATGGGGCTCACCGGGTCCTAGCGAGGAGACCCAAGGCCAACGAGCCGCCAAGGGCTGTAGTGGTGAGGTTTCACCGCTTTATGGAGAGAGTGTGTCCTGAGATGGGCCAAGAAAGAGCGGAGCAGCAGGTGGGAGAACACGGAGATTCAAATCTACCAGGATTGGAGTGCAGAGGTGGCTAAGAAGAGAGCTGGGTTCAATCGGGCCAAGGCGGTGCTCCATTGGAAGAGGGTGAAGTTCGGTATACTGCAGCCAGCGTGATTGTGGGTCACATTCCAGGATCGGCACCACTATTTCGAAACGCCTGATGAGGCATGGAGTTTTATACGGACTGAAAAGTTGGACTCAAATTGAGGGTTTGTTGTGGGGGGGATGTTCACTGTGTATATGGTGTTTATTACGTTTAGGGATGGTTCCTCTGGTTTGGGCGCTGGATGGGGATGGGTGAAGGGATTTGATGGGGAGACTGTGGGAGAGTGTGGGCGTCGGTGTTGGAGGGCAGACCCCCACGAAGGAAGAGGGCGAGTGGAAGCCCGGGGTTGGGGAATTGGAGTAAGGCCGCAAAAAGAGCTGCGCCAGAGGGGGCGGGGCCGGCTCAGGAAAGCGCGGGCTTTTTCCCGCGCTAGGGAAGGACGGGGATGGGCGGTGCTGGAGAGGAGTGCACACTGAATGCCGGGGGGGGGGGATTCTCACACTGGGGGAGGGGGGGTCGATGGAATTGCAGGAGGCGCCGGGGTCAGCAGGAGTCAGCTGACTTACGGGAGTGTTATGGGGTGAGCAAAAGGGCTAGATGTGGATCTGGCGGGGGAAGAGTGGGGGGGGGTATAGGGTTGCTGCTGCATTGACCAAAGGGGAGCTGGAAGTAGGAGAGGTGGTCGGGGCGGGGGTCCACCGTCTGGGGGACTGGAGGGTGCGGGAGGCGCGGGCACATGGCTGGCCTAGAAAAGGAGATGGCTAGTCGGCAGGGAGTGGGGGGGGGGGGCAGCCCCCAATCTGGCTGATAACTTGGAATGTGAGGGGCCTGAACAGGCCGGTCAAGAGGGCCCGGGTGTTCGCGCACTTAAAGGGACTGAAGGCAGACGTGGTTATGCTCCAGGAGACACATTTGAAGGTCGCAGATCAGATCAGGCTGAGAAAGGGATGGGTAGGACAGGTATTCCATTCAGGGCTGGATGCGATGAACAGAGGGGTTGCAATACTGGTGGGGAAGCACGTGTCGTTTGAGGCAATGAATATTGTAGTGGATAATGGAGGTTGATTATGTGATGGTGAGCGGTAGGTTGCAGGGGGCGCGGGTGGTACTGGTAAATGTATATGCCCCGAACTGGGATGATGCCGGATTTATGAAACGCATGTTGGGTCGGATTCCGGACCTGGAGATCGGAAGCTTGATGATGGGGGGGGATTTCAACACGGTGCTGGACCCAGCACTGGATCGCTCTAGGTCCAAGACGGGTAAGAGGCCGGCTGCGGCCAAGGTGCTTAGGGGGTTTATGGACCAGATGGGGGAGTGGATCCATGAAGGTTTGTCAGGCTTTTGGCCAGAGAATTTTCATCCTTTTCCCACGTACATAGAGCCCACTCCCGGATAGATTTTTTTATTTTGAGTAGGGCGCTAGTCCCGAAAGTGGAGGGAACGGAGTATTCGGCCATAGCCATCTCAGACCACGCCCCGCACTGGGTGGAGCTGGAGTGAGGAGAGGAGAGGGAGCAGCGCCCGCTGTGGCGTCTTGTTGTGGGATTATTGGCGGATGAGGTGGTGTGCGGGTGGGTGCGGGGGTGCATTGAAAGATATTTGGAGGCCAACGATAACGGGGTGGTGCAGGTAGGGGTGGTCTGGGAGGCCCTGAAGGCGGTGGTCAGGGGAGAGTTAATCTCCATCAGGGCCCACAGGGAGAAGAGAGAGGGCCGGGAGAGGGAGAGGTTGGTGGGGGAGATCTTAAGGGTGGACAGGAGATATGCAGAGGCCCCCAAGGAGGGACTACTCAGGGAGCGGCGGAACCTCCAGACGGAGTTTGACCTGTTGACCACAGGGAAAGCAGAGGCACAGTGGAGGAGAGCGCAGGGGGCGACGTATGAGTATGGGGAGAAGGCAAGCCGGATGCTGGCACACCAGCTTAAGAGGGAGGCAGTGAGGGAGATAGGTGGAGTTAAGGACAGCGGGGGGAACACAGTGCGGAGAGAATAAACAAGATATTTAGGGACTTCTATGGGGATCTGTACAGATCTCAGCCCCCAACGGGGGAAGAGGGAATGCAACGATTTTTGGATCAGCTGAGCTTCCCGAGGGTGGAGGAGCAGGAGGTGGCTGGTTTAGGGGCGCCAATTGGGCTGGAGGAGCTGGTTAAAGGATTGGGGAGCATGCAGGCGGGGAAGGCCCCGGGGCCAGATGGGTTCCCGGTCGAGTTTTACAGGAAATACTTGGACCTGCTAGGCCCCTTGCTAGTGAGGACTTTCAATCAGGCAAGGGAGGGGGGGGACCTTGCTCCCGACAATGTCCGGGGCGCTGATCTCTCTGATCCTGAAGCGGGACAAGGACCCACTGCAATGTGGGTCGCATAGACCGATCTCGCTCCTCAATGTGGATGCTAAGTTGCTGGCAAAAGTGCTGGCTACGAGAATTGAGGACTGTGTCCCGGGGGTGATTCATGAGGACCAGACGGGATTTGTAAAGGGCAGGCAGCTAAACACTAATGTGCGGAGGCTCCTCAATGTGATTATGATGCCCTCGGTGGACGGAGAAGCGGAGGTAGTGGCAGCTATGGACGCGGAGAAGGCCTTCGACCGGGTGGAGTGGGTGTATCTTTGGGAAGTGCTGCAGAGGTTTGGGTTCGGAGAGGAGTTCATCAGCTGGGTCAGGTTGCTATATAGAACCCCGGTGGCGAGTGTGGCTACGAATCGGCGGAGGTTGGAGTACTTTCGGCTGTACCGAGGGACGAGGCAGGGATGCCCCCTGTCCCCCTTGTTGTTTGCATTTGCAATTGAGCCTCTGGCCATGGCACTAAAGGAGTCCAGGAAATGGAGGGGACTGGTCCGAGGGGGAGAGGAACATCGGGTGTCGCTGTATGCGGACGACCTGTTGCTGTATGTGGCAGATCCAGTGGAGGGGATGGTGGAGGTCATGCGGATCCTACGGGAGTTTGGGGACTTCTCGGGGTATAAGCTCAATGTAGGGAAAAGTCAGCTCTTTGTGGTGCATCCAGGGGACCAGGGAAAGGGGATAGACGACCTACCGTTGAAGAGGGCGGAAAGGAGCTTTCGGTACATAGGGATCGAAGTGGCTGGGAGTTGGGGGGCCCTGCACAAGCTCAATTTGACACGGTTGGTGGAGCAGATGGAGGAGGATTTCAAAAGATGGGATGTGCTGCCACTCTCGCTAGCGGGCAGGGAACAGTCGGTTAAAATGACGGTCCTCCCGAGGTTTCTCTTTGTGTTCCAGTGCCTTCCCATTATGATTCCCAAGGCCTTTTTCAAATGGGTAGGTAGGAGCATCATAGGTTTCGTGTGGGCAAGTAAGACCCAGAGGGTAAAGAGGGTGTTTCTGGAGCATAGTAGGGACAGGGAGGGCTGGCGCTGCCAAATTTGTGCGGCTATTATTGGGCTGCCAACGTGGCGATGATCCGTAAGTGGGTAATGGAGGGACAGGGGGCGGCGTGGAAGGGGTTAGAGATGGCGTCCTGTGTGGGCACGAGCCTGAGGGCGCTGGCGACGGCACCGCTGCCGCTCTCGCCGACAAGGTACACCACGAGTCCGGTGGTGGCGGCGACGTTGAAGATCTGGGGGCGGTGAAGACGACACATGGGCGAGGTGGGAGCCTCGGTTTGGTCCCCGATTAGGGAGAACCATCGGTTCGGCCTGGGAAGGATGGATGGGGGGTTTCAGAGCTGGCATCGGGCAGGGATTAGAAGAATGGGGGACCTGTTTATAGATGGGACGTTTGCGAGCCTAGGGGCGCTGGAGGGGAAGTTTGGGTTACCCCCGGGAAATGCTTTCAGGTATATGCAAGTGTGAGGGCGTTTGTGAGACGGCAGGTGAGGGAATTCCCTCTGCTCCTGGCACAGGGGATTCAGGACAGGGTGATTTCGGGTGTATGGGTTGGGGAAGGCAGGGTCTCGGCGATCTACCAGGAGCTGAAAGACGAGGAGGCCTCGGTAGAGGAGTTAAAGGGCAAGTGGGAGGAGGAGCTTGGGGAGGAGATAGATGAGGGTCTGTGGACTGATGCCCTGAGTCGGGTTAATTCTTCCTCCTCTTGCGCCAGGCTCAGCCTAATACAATTCAAGGTTACTCACAGAGCGCATATGACAGGGGCGAGGTTGAGTAGGTTCTTTGGGGTGGAGGACAGAT
Organism: Scyliorhinus torazame; assembly: GCF_047496885.1. Taxonomy (NCBI): domain Eukaryota; kingdom Metazoa; phylum Chordata; class Chondrichthyes; order Carcharhiniformes; family Scyliorhinidae; genus Scyliorhinus; species Scyliorhinus torazame. The sequence continues at coordinate 54,990,064 of NC_092719.1, read as the reverse complement.
GTGGGAGGTGCTCAGGAAGCCCGGCGAATCACGTCCACATGTTCTGGTCGTGCCCGGCACTGGATGGGTTCTGGAGGGGTTTCGCGAGGACTATGTCCAAGGTGGTGAAAGTCCAGGTCAAGCCGAGTTGGGGGTTGGCACTATTTGGGGTAACGGACGAGCCGGGAGTGCAGGAGGCGAAAGAGGCCGGTATCCTGCCCTTTGCGTCCCTGGTAGCCCGGCGGAGGATCTTGCTATTATGGAAGGACGCGAAGCCCCCCAATGTGGAAGCCTGGATAAATGACATGGCAGGGTTCATTAAGCTGGAGAGGATAAAGTCTGCCTTACGAGGGTCTGTGCAGGGGTTCCTCAGGCAGTGGCAACCATTCCTAGACTATCTCGCGGAGCGTTAGGAGGAGGTCAGCAGCAGCAACCCAAGGGTGGGGGAGGGTCTCTCATTCGGGGGGGGGGGGGGCTTCCCTATGAGTACCTTTAAATGTCATATGGGGGGGGGGGGTTACTGTATATGGGGAAACCCAATGTATAAGTTTTGTATAATTTTTGACTGTTGGGTTTGTGTTTCTTTCTTTTTGTTATTGGGGGGGGGGGTTTTGCTAAAAATTCTGTTGGAAAATTTGAATAAACATTTTTTTAAAAAAGCAATGCCTTGATTTTAAAATTCTTGTCTTTGCTTTGAACTCCCTCTCTGGCCTCAGCTCTCCCTATCTTTAATCTAATTCAACCCCACAACCCTCCAAGATATCTGCGCAGCTCAAATTCTGATCTCTTGAGCATCACAGAGTTCAATTGTTCCACCAATGGTGACTGTGCCACGATCCAAGCTCTGGAATCCAAATCTCTCTGCTGCTCTACCTCGCTTTCTTCCTTTAAGATGCTCCTTAAAACTTACCCTTTCAACCAAGCTTTTGGTCATCTACCCTAATATCTTATGTGTAACCTTGTCAAATTTTGATTTAGATTGCTGCTGAGAAGTGCCTTGTGAAATTGTTAAAGGCACCATATTAATACAAGTGGCTGCTGTTGAATTTATATTCATGGAGCATATGGGAGGGTGTCCAGGACAACATTTGAACAGTTAAGTCTAGAAATGATGAAGACATGAATGAGTGTTTCACCAACAGATGGGCTGACACAGGGTGGAAAGAGGCAATGTTAAGATTAAGGAGTCTCTGGAATGGATGGGATACAGAGTTGGAGGTTGAATCAAGGTTGAAAAGGATGGAGAGTTTGCAAACCAGTATGGAGAGCAATAGCTTTGGTATTATCCATGCTAAGTTCGAAGATTTTATGGTGCATCCAAACCTACATGCACTCTGACAACTCAAAAGGCAGTAGAGGAATTGAAAGAGGTGGAAGAGAGTTCCAAATTTCTACTGCTGTGAAACATAATTCCTGTTATAGCTTCTGTCTGGCTTGGCTCTTATGTTCCCTTGTTGTCAATTCCCCCACCAAAGGAACAATTTCTCTGTACTTATACAAATTAAAACCTTTTCACATTTAAAAATCCTTGAACCAACCACCCAATCCCATGTACTTAAAGAAATAAAAGTAAAGGTCCTCATAACTTGACACGAAAAGCTCCTTGTCATTGTTATGAATCTGTACTACACCCCCTCAACAAGGTCAAGATATCTTTTTTGAGATGTAATATTAATAAAATGTATGCAGTGCCCAGATGGGTCTGACCAAGGCACAGCTTACTCCCCTCTGTATTCCAGCCACCAGATAAAGGCCAAAAGTTCCATGTGCTTTTCAAATGACTTTCTGCATCTGTTTACTGGCTTTTCATGGTGTGCACTTGAACTCCCAAATCTCTTTACTGCTCTACAGTCCTTAGTTTCTTACTGTTTGGAAAATAATCTGATTTGTGTCTGAAAGCTTGCCCACAGTGAACTCCACTTGCCATAACATTTTCCCACCAACTTAATCTGTCATATGCCCAAAATTCAGTAGCCCATATCTTAGCTCACACAAAATCCTATTCCTCTATCAGCCATGTGCTGGCTGCCTTACCATTAGCTCCCAATCAAAAAAAGTCTCAATTTAAAAATTATCATCCTCGTTTTCAAATCGCTTTTTGGCCTTACACCTCCCTATTGCAGTAATCTTTTCCATTGCCAGAACCCTCCGATATATGCCCTCCTCTAATTTTGGGCTTGAGCACCCACAATTTTAAATCACTCCATCATTGATGGTCATGCCTTCAGTCACCTGGGCCCCCCAAGCTCTGGTCTATCCTCCCAACACCTATCTGCTTATCTACATTGTTTCAGAGAATTATTATAACCTACCTCTTTGGCCAAACCTTTAGTCATCTGAGCAAATACCTTATGTGGCTCGGTTTAATATTTTTTTAATAAAGTCCCTGTGAAACATCATGGGACCTTTTTAGTTAAAGGCGTTATATAAATACAAATTGATATTGTCCCTTTGCAACTTCCTGATGCTGCACTACTTACTGTCCCTCCTAACTTAGCATCATCTGCAAACTTAGGAAAGAACTCTCCATTCCTTCATCCAAGTCGTTAATATATATATATATATATATATATATATATATATAGTGAAAAGCAGAGGTTCCATTAGATTCTTGGGCAAAATCATTTGTCTCATTTCACCATTCAGAGTACCTAACCTTTATCCCCACTCTCTGCCTCCAAAACAATTTGTAACCATGTCATAAGCCTCCTCCTAACTTAGTCCATTACTGTCCTATAATATAGGTTGACTGCATTCATGAATAATCTAAGAGTGAAGTTTTTTAAAAAAGGAACTTAAAATATACTTGTTCAACAAGATTGGGATAATGGTTACAATAGCTTGAAAAACCACATTAACGTCCCAATTGGGAACTAGTGACAGCCTAACTGGGCATAATTTGCCCAGCTTGCATAAAATAGAACACCAAGTGAGAAGTTGCTAACAAGCTAAATGCAAATAGGTCATCAAAGCCTAAAATAGCAATGTGACCTGAATTTGTCAGTGTTACAGCCTCCTGTTCCAACAATTGCTAGTGATATGCAGATTTGACAAGATAGTACTAAGCCAATTAGTAGAACACTGCTGTATAAACATTTCTCTTTTTGTGTTCACAGCACTATTAATGGATACTTTGGGAATGAAACGTTATTTCAACCACCTGAAAACTGCCTTTACCTTTGAACAAACAAATCATCAGCCAGAACATCAGGATTTGGATGCCACATGTACCCCCTTCTTCTATGCAAGTTGATCCCCCTTGCAATGCGATGGATCCAATGCAATGCTTCTTACCAAAATTTCAGAGAATCAGAGTATGGGGAGGGCAGTGTAGTATTTGCTCTATAAACTCATGCCTCGTCAGCGAAGTATGGGCTGGAGCAGGGAGAAATGTTTAAATACATGCAGGTTTGAAATTTTGCCAGAAAGGAGATATAGAGCTTCCCGGTGGAGCCGGCCTCCACATTGCTGGAGGAGGTGCTGACGACAGCGGGACTGGAGAAGGGGGGGTAGTGTCAGCGGTATACGGAGCTATTTTGGAAGAGGAGAAGGCACAACTGGAAGGGATCAAAGCAAAGTGGGAGGAAGAGTTGGGAGAGGATATGGAGGAGGGGTTCTGGTGTGAGGTGTCCGGAGAGTGAATGCCTCTACCTCGCGCGCGAGGTTGGGGCTGATACAGCTGAAGGTGGTATACAGAGCACACCTCACGAGGGCGAGGATGAGCCGATTCTTGAAGGAGTAGAAGATGTGTGTGAACGTTGCCGGGGAGGGGGGGGGCGCAAATCACGTTCATATGTTTTGGTCCTGTCCAAAGCTAGAGGATTACTGGAAGGAGGTTTTTAAGGGTAATTTCTAAAGTGGCGCACGTGAAACTGGACCCAGGCCCCCGGGAGGCCATATTCGGGGTGTCGGACCAGCCAGGGTTGGAAACGGGTGCGGAGGCAGATGTTGTAGCCTTCGCCTCGTTGATCGCCAGAAGTCGGATCCTGATAGGTTGGAGAGCAACCTCTCCACCCTGTGCCCTGGCGTGGCAATTCTTGACTTTTGAGAAGGTTAAGTTTGAATTGAGGGGGAAGGATGGAGGGGTTCTACAATTCATGGGCATTATTCATTATGCACTTTCAAGAACTAGATAACATGGAACATTAGTTGGGGCGTGTGGGTGGGAGGGTTGGGGGGTGGGGGACTGTGTGTGTTAATGACGACTATGGGTGATCCCGAATTTCTTTTTGTCATTTGTTTGTGTGAACATGCAAGCTAATGTTTGGGGTTTGGTGGGAGGATGGGATCGTTGTTATTGATATGGGGATTGACATATTTGTTACTGATTATTGTTTCTTGTTGGTGGGTGTAAATTTGGGAGAAAATGTGAAAAAGGAGAATAAAAAATATATTTTTTAAAACTCATGCCTCTTCATCTATCCATGGGATCATGCAGAGGAATTACATGCAGGAAAAGGAAACAACATCCAAAACGCACCCTCTGCCTTAGAGCAGAAACATGGAAGCTGATGGCTGTCCAGTTGAAGCAAATTGGTCTATCTGCCTTCAAGTCCAGTAAACGTCCTAACCTTCCACTTGAACTATGAAATAATCTGTCCTTTGTTTACCATAGCTACATGTTGCATTGCAAGTGAACTAATCCATATACTGATATGGGTGGAGATGTGCATGCGGAAATATCCTCTAACAATGACCAGGCACTGAATAAAACTGCTGGAGTCAGAGTGCTTGCTGCAACTTTGTCTCTTTAACCCAAGAAATTTCTGATGGTATTCCAATACTGCAATTTGGAAGTGTGCATCGCCTGAAAACATGATATTGATTAGCTGTAGTGGTGTGATCAACTTGAATATTTTCTTGTTTAGGTATCAGTTGGCAATTAAGGGCCATTTGATGAAGCCCCTGCCTTTTGCAAGTCTAAACATGCAAGGAAAAGATAGTGATACCACTGTGTCAAATAAACTCTCATCACTCGTGTACTATTGTTCTTTCTATTTTAGTTGAAAATGTTGTCTGTGATATAAAGATTAAATCATAGACCTCAAGAATCAGTCGTGTTATTTTCTTCTTCACTGAAATGATTTGGAAATTAGTTGTGATTTTGCAGCACAGGCTTGAAGTCTTAGACAATGGACATTAAAGATGATGATTAAAGTCAAAACAAGTCTGCAGCTCAGGGCCCACTGTAAATTGGAACAATGAGAGACTCACCCAGCTCATTTGCCATCAAGACAAAGTGGCCCTACTTTTCATAAACAGCAGATGGTTTCTTGAGATCAACAATCCAAGGGGTAAGTGCACTGTAAGATATTCTCAAAGGCAGCATGGTGGCATTGTGGTTAGCACTGTTGTCTCACAGCGCTGAGGATTCGGGTTGGATCCCGATCCCAGGTCACTGTCCGTGTGGAGTTTGCACATTCTCCCCGTGTCTGTGTGGGTATCACCTGCACAACCCAAAGATGTGCAGGGTAGTGGAGTGGCCACATTAAATTGCCCCTTAATTGGAAAAAATATGTTCTCATTTGCATATATACTTTGGTTTAGATTTGATTTAATATCACATGATTAAATTTTTCATTTTAAGCAGGTGGAGGCGGCCTCGTGTAAGGGCACAAGTTTGAGGGCATTGGTAACGGTTCTGCTGTTCTCGCCAGCCCGGTACTCCACAAGCCCAGTGGTAGTGGTGGCTCTGAGAGTTTGGGGGCAGTGGCGGAAGCATAGGGAGGGAGTGTCGGTGTGGGCTACAATTTGTGGCAACCACCAGTTTGTCCCGGGGAGGCTGGATGGGGGGTTTCAGAGGTGGCAGAGAGCAGGGATTGAGAGGCTGGGGGATCTAGTTATTGATGGGATCTTTCCATGTTTAGAGGATTTGGAGGTAGAGTTTGAATTGCTGGGAGGGAATAGGTTTTCGATATCTGCAGATGAGGGATTTTGTTCGACGGCAGGTTTCGACCTTTTGCTTCTACCGCCACGGGGGATACAGGACAAGGTAGTTTCTAGAACGGGGGTAGGAGAGGGGAAGGTTTCGGAAATCCATAAAGAACTTATGGAGTGGGAGGAAACCCAGATAGGTGAGCTTAAGTGTAAATGGGAAGATGAGCTCGGAGGGGAGGTAGAGGCGGGGCTGTGGGAGGATGCATTGAGCAGAGCCAACACATACTCATATTGTGCCAGGCTCAGCCTGGTACAATTCAAGGTGGTTCACCAGGCACACATGACAGTGGCCCGGATAAGCAAGTTCTTTGATGTGGAGGACAGGTGCGTGAGATGCATGGGAGGACTTGCAAACCATGTTTTGGGCATGCCCGAAGCTTAGGAGATACTGGCAGAGATTTGCGGATGTCATGTTCATGGTGCTAAAAACGAGGGTGTCCAGAGGGAGAGAGAAGCTGACGTTTTGGCCTTTGCCTCCTTGGTAACCCGGAGATGGATATTGCTAGCGTGGAGGGACTCAAAGCCCCCAAAATCAGGGGTTTGGATTAGCGACATGGCTGGGTTTCTTAGACTTGAGTTCACCCGGAGAGGATCAAAATTTGGGTTCGTTCGGAGGTGACAACTGTCAGCAGATTCAATAGAGGGGGGGAGGGGGATGGTCGGGAAGAGTTAGGTTATTTTTTTGGGAGATGGAGGGATGGGTTACGCACTGAACTTTGTTTACATTTGTATTGTTTATTGTTATAAAACCATAAATGCCTTAATAAAATGTTTTTTTTAAAAATGTTTTAATTTTACTTTTATGAACAGATAGCTTATGGATTTGTACAGCTAGAAATAGTGCAATGACTAGAGTTATTCATTTCCAGCATACTTTAGGCTTTAATGTGCCAGGCTCCAATTTAGCTGACAGTGTTATTTAGGTTCTGCTAAAGTGCAGGATGTGAATTGCACAACGTGAGATTTGCCTGTTGGCTTTTTTTCATCCCCATGTTGTGAAATGAGATGGCCAAGAAAGTCTTGAGATAAGGAGATGGAACAACAAGTTCAGGTTTATTAGTTACGTCCTAGATGGGTCATCTGGATGTTGGTAGGAACACTATTGTCGTTTCCAGGAGCTATGCTCATCATGCCATAACAAATCATCCAGTATGCATGACTGGTGACATGAAGAATGCGTTTTCCTTAACAATTAATAAAATCAGGGTCAAAAGAATTGAGTAAGGTTATGCCTCTACACTGGGATAAACAGAGTAATATTGTTTAATTCTCTTTGTATCCACTGCTGAGATGTAATGTATGTGTCAATAGCTGCCTAAATAATGAAGGGATTAAATTGTAAACCATATTTGTTTGGCATATTTGAACTGTGTTACAACAGGTTTAAGTGACAAGACAACTGGCAAATTACTGAATAGGCAGGAATTTAAAGGGTCAGTCCTTCCATTTTCTGTGATTACACAGAGAAAGGACAAAAAGGCACTCAAGTAGTTGGTTTGTTGCCCCATTCTGGTTCAAAGCCCGGACTAGCGAGAGGAAACTCACATACAAGCCCAGAGCAAGGCAGAATCAGATAGCTAGGCAAATTATGAAAGCTCATTAACAGATTTGGTATGGAATTGTTTTATGATTTGTCTTGTTCTTGAGGATTCTGTATCTGGGGGATTCAAGACAACATCTATTACTTAGTACAGTCATTGCTGTACACAAAATTAAACACACTAATGATTTGAGTCTTCCCCCCTCTCACTAGATTATTCAGTCCTTCTTGAGAAGGATTGGAGAACTACAATTAAAGACAGATAATTATTCTGATCACATGCTTTACATTACACTTTAAAAAAATAATTTACAGGATGTGGGCGTCGCTGGCTGGGCCAGCATTTATTGCCCATCCCCAGTTGCCCCCGAGAAGGTGGCGGTGAGCTAGTTTCTTGAACTGCTGCAATCCCCGAGATGTAGGTACACCCAGTGCTGTTAGTTAGGGAATTCCAGGATTTTGACCCAGCAACAGTGAAGGAATGGCAATATATTTCCACGTCAGGATGGTAAGTGACTTGGAGGGGAAGCTCCAGGTGGTGGAGTTCCCAGGTATCTGCTGTCCTTGTCCTTCTAGGTGGTAGTGGTCATTGGTTTGGAAGGTGCTGCCTAAGGAATCTTGGCGAGTTCCTGCATTGCATCTTGTAGATGGGACACACTACTGTCGCTGTTCATCAATGGTTGAGGGATTCAATGCTTGTGGAAAAGGTAGCAACCAAGTGGGCTTTGTCCTGGATGGTGTGGAGTTCCTGGAGTGTTGCTGGAGCACTCACATACATGTACTGGCTGTCCCTTAGTGGCCATATTTGTGTGTCAGACTCGCCGGAGCTACAGACAAGCGTGAGGGCTGATGTCTGGCCTTTGCATCGTTGGTTGCCAGGAGGAGAGTGCTGATGGGGTGGAGGTCAGCTTCTCCGCACAGTGCCTCAGTGTGGTTGGGGATCCGATAGAGTTCCTATACCTCGAGAAAGTCAAATACACCGTTGATCACTGTTAGGTGTTTGGAAATGGTGTGGTTAGGTTATAGGGGATGGTAGTTGGGAATGGGGGGTTCTTAACTGTTTGGTTTTGTGTTTTGTATTATGTATAAAATGGAAAAAGTTGAATTTATTTTTTTTTAAACTGTAGAAGTGAGTTCAAAGTAGAGAGTATAAGAATATAATTTACACCTATATGCTCAAAGCCTGGTCCGAGGTTTATAGCATATCAAAAGGCAAAAGGAAGAAACAGTATAACCACAGCAGGATAGCTGAGTACAGGAGAGAAGCAGCTACCATCATAGCCAAATCCCGCTGGAGAAAGGAGGGTCTCCTAAAAGTTGCTGTTTTAAAAATCTCTTAACAGAAGAATTGCTACGGTGAACTGAAGAAGGTCTTCCCCAACCTGGGAAATAAGCAGCGGGTGGTAACCCTGTACTGGATTTAGCTCAGTCATATAATATTAGATGTTGCTTGAGAAAAGAGGCATTTCTCAAAGTTCAGGAACATAAGGGAGTTGGCAACAAGAATGTGTGTGTATAGGTATTATTGCAGTTAGGTGTACTGTTATAGTGGATTTATCGTTTTTCTTGTTGTGGGTTTTTTGTGCGTTTTGATTTAAGTTAAAAAAAATATTCTTTACTAATTGTTTACAAGACTAGGCTGTTTCCCACTGGTTTGCATATCTTTTCTCACATTATACCAAATTAAAATATATGGCACTATAAGCTGGTGTTCAAAGTTACCCTTCTGGGTTTTTGGATGCCCTTGCATTAGATTTAGAGTACCCAATTCTATTTTTTTTCCAATTAAGGGGCAATTTAGTGTGGCCAATTCACCTACCCTGCACATCTTTGGTTTGTGGTGGTGAGACACACGCAAACACAGGGAGAATGTGCAAACTCCATGGATACAGTTGCATTTAACTTCAGCAGAGTTCTTAAAACCTGGTAGCCACAGTATTTATGCGGCTAGTCCAGTTCAGTTTCTGGTCAATAATGATCCCCAGGATGTTGATAGTGGGAGATTCAGCAATGGCAATGCCATTGGATGCCAAGGGGCAATGATTAGACCCTCTCTTGTAGGAGATTGTCATTGCCCGGCAGTTGTGGGGCATGAATGTTATTTGCTATTCGTCAGCCCAAGCCTCGATAGTCCGGGTCTTGCTTCATTTTCTGAGGAGTTGTGAATGGTTCTGAACACTATGTACAATCATCAATAAACATTCCTACTCCAGACCTTATGATGGCAGAAGGTCATTGATGAAGCAGCTCAAGGTGGTCGGGTCTAGGACTGAGGAACTACTGCTCCCGTCCTGAGGCTGAGATGATTTTCCTCCAACCACAACAACCATTTCCTTGGTGCCAGGTATGATTCCAACCAGCGGAGGGTTACCCCTCAGATTACCATTTACTCCAGTTTTGCAAGTGCCCCTTGATACAACACTTGGTCAAATGCTGCCTTGACGTCAAGGAGGATCACTCTCAACACTAGAGTTCAGTTCTTTTGTCCAGGTTCGAACCATGGCTGAAATAAGATCAGAGGCTGTTTAGCACAGGGCTAAATCGCTGGCTTTGAAAGCAGACCAAGGCAGGCCAGCAGCACGGTTCAATTCCCGTACCAGCCTCCCCGAACAGGTGCCGGAATGTGGCGACTAGGGGCTTTTCACAGTAACTTCATTTGAAGCCTCGTGACAATAAGCGATTTTCATTTCATTTCTTTTTCATTCATTTCAGGAGCTTAGTGATCCTGCCGCAACCCAGACGAAGCATCAGTGAGCAGGTTTTTGCCAAGTGCTGCTTGATAGTGCTGTTAATGACCCCTTGAATCAATTTACTGATGATCAAGAGTATTAGGGCTCATAGCTTTTGCAGTACCCTGTGCATTCTGCTGTTTCGTGATATCAGGTGGATTGAATCAAAATGGTTGAAGACTGAGATCCGGGATGCTGGGGACCTCTGGAGGGGCAGAGATGGATCATCCACTGGGCATTTCTGGCTGAAAATTGTTGCAAATGCAACTATTGTACAAATTAAATATTGAATCTTATGGGAACATTCCAGAATATATTGGACCACTTATGCGAGTAATTAACAGTGCATTACTTCAGAAAATATCCAAGACATAACTGAAAATTATAACATTAATCTTCCAAGTATGCTTATGGAATTAAAGGAAATAACCCTTTCTAACAGTTCAAAGAATCAGAGTTGTACGTAATGATGTTTTGCCATAAAGCTGTAAATTTGTATGAACACAGGTAGCAGAGGAATGCACGGAAAGCCTGTATCTTTCTGCTGAGTCCATGGTGTAGACTGTTGCCAGTGATAGCGGCTAACATGGGAAAAGTAATTGAGAGAGACTCTTTGGTCAAGAAATCTTGTCTCATCTACTTTGCAGAATTGCATCATAAATTGATTAGGTATTGATAATAACTATTATAAATATCTAATTTAAAGTTCATACTAATATTTTAAGAGGTAAATGTAGTTCTGGGAAGACTAAAGTTAACTGTTGAAAATGGGACAAATGCAACAAAAGCAGCTGGAAGACTAGTACACTTAAAAGGGTACATGTTGACTTTAGGGGTTAACAGCTACAAAGGCATGATGATAAAACAGCAAGTGGGTTTACGTAACTGAAGACGAGATGTCCAGACTGCTTGCAAAGATATACAGCTCAAAGAATTTTCTCTGTATTGTATATTGTGGTGCATTCAACCACAGATTGCTTGTGAATTCACATGTATTATGCCATATTGACCCTGAATGTTAAAGAGTATAAGATAGCTCTACATTGTTTTATCTTTTAGACCTTACTAAAGTAAAGTTTATTTTTGTTTGTCCAAATCCTGTTGGATCTTGTGGCTCCATTCTCTTGGTAAGACTCTTAAATCGCAAACTTTGTCTGCTTTAAACAAAATGTTATTGGTCCCTAACTGTATCTGGTCAAAAACAGAGTCTGGTTTATGAAGATATTATTGAGTATCCCTATCCTCTGAAACATTGAACACAGAAGGCATGGTTTTCATTTTAAAAAAATGTTTCTTGAATGGGCAGCACAGTGGTGCAGTGGTTAGCACTGCTGTCTCATGGCACTGAGGTCCCAGGTTCGATCCCCGCTCTGGGTCACTGTCCGTGTGGAGTTTGCACATTCTCCCCGTGTTTGAGTGGGTTTTGCCCCCCACAACCCAAAAGAAGTGCAGACTAGGGGGATTGGCCACGCTAAATTGTCCCTTAATTGGTAAAAATGAATTGGGTACTCTAAATTTATATAATTCTAATGTCTGCCTAGTATGGCGTACTCTTGTAGTGAGGTTGGAGACTTGGTTTTCGCGAATTTGCAATGGAGAAGTATGATGTGAAAAACATCACAGTTGAAAAAGGAAATGAACTGGCACATGGTGCATAATCAATGCTCTGCATGATTCAGGAGTAAGAGGCTATTTGCAAATATCAAGATGTTTTAATTTCTAAGACTGGGTTGAGTCCATTAAGTTGGGCTATGTTACTGTAGTACATCAAATAATTAACTGCTGAAAGTCCTTTAAGTGTCAACATGCTACTCTACTTGTGTTAACAATTTCAGATGGTTTGAATAAATATTGATCAATGAATCTGCAAGCTTTATCACAACTCACTTTCACAAATGAAATACAGGTCATATTTTGCAAATTTAATCTTATGTATATCACTTTGAAAGTTATATATAAATCTTAATATCAAACTGTTTCTCTCAGCCTTCCATTCTGGTATCATTATGAAATGAGAAAAATATTACATATGATGCAAACCTGTTTCATGACTCACTATTTGTAAATTAACTTTCATATTTTCCTAATACTATAAACACACAAGTGTTTAGTCATAAGTATAAAACTTGAACACATCACAATGAGTTTGGGTCAGGATTATTCAAACAGAACAGGGTTCAGATAGCGTACTTTACAAATTGCACTTGAGCAACAGGAAAGCATTAACTTACTTTCTCACTTTTTTACTTGAGTCAGTTAAAGTTTTCAGTACATTTTCATTGGTCTTTTATGCCAGCATGAAAATAATCCACTATGAATTCCACACAGAAACTAGCAACATAAAATTATTCTTATTTGTGGTGGATCAGAAACAGGTTTCTATTTTGTTGTAGTATTAATGAAGTATTCCTAATGTATAGTGCTTCTTCTGATAGAAGTATTATAAACCATTAACAGGTACCTGTTCAATTAATCTACAAATACAAATTTACAAGAGAAAGTTGCTGTGACAAAATATAAAAATACAATTTAAATGGATAATAGATAAATTAATTTACATTGTTGACAAAATTACTGTGCACATTATATTTACATATAGGAACAAAGGAATTAGGAGCAGAAGTTGGCATTCAGCCCTTTGAGCCTGCTCTACCATTTAATCAGGTCATGGCTGATCTCTTCCTGGTCTCAGATCCACCTCCCTGGCTGTTCCCCATATCCTTTTAACCCGTTTTAAATCAGAAATATATCTATTTCTCATCTTGAAATCATTTAATGATTCAGACTCCACTGCACTATGGGGCAGAAAGTTCCACAAATTCACCACCCTCTGCAAGTAGTTCCTCCTCATCTCAGCTTTAAATCTATCGCCTCTCAACCTATATCGGCAACTTCTTGTTCTAATCTCACCAACACCGTATACAATTGCAACAACATTTTTATACTACAGTCCTTTTACAATAAATGTTAAAATTCCATTTGCCTATTTTATTACATGCTGCGCCTGCATATCAACTTCCTGCGATTCATGAACAAAGATACCCAGATCCCTCTGCCCAGGCTCATTTTGAACCTGTTTTCCAGTTAGTTAATAATTTGTCTTTCTATTTTTTCAGCCAAAATGGATAACCACATTTATCCACATTAAGATCCATCTGCCAAATCTTGGCCCACTCTCCCAGCCTATCTGTTTTCTGTCTGTAAAATCTTTATCATAGAATTTACAGTGCAGGTGGAGGTCATTCAGCCCATCAAGTCTGCACCAGCCCTTGGAAAGAGCACCCTACTTAAGCCCACACCTCCACCCTATCCCCATAACCCCACCTAACCTTTTTGGACAAAAAGGGCAATTTAGCATGGCCAATCCACCTAACTTGCATATCTTTGGACCGTGGGAGGAAACCGGAGAAAACCCACGCAGACACGGGGAGAACATGCAGACTACGCAAAGACAGTGACCCAAGCCGGTATTCAAACCTGGGACCCTGGAGCTGAGACGCAACAGTGCTAACCACTGTGCCGCCTTCTTAATCTCCTCTTCAGTGCCTTCTTTCCCACCTATTTTAGTATCATCCACAAATCTTGCTGTGTTACACTCTGTCCCTGCGTGCAGGTCATTTATATAGATTGTAAACTGTTATGGTCCGCGAACTGATGCCTGTGACACCAGCTAGCTACAGTTCGCCAGTCGGAGAAGGACCCATTTATCCTGACCCTCTACTTTCTGTCAGTCAGCCAATCCTCAATCCAATCTAGTACTCTTCCCCAATCCCCTGCAATCTCACCTTCTGGATCAGATTTTTTATGCGGCACCTTATCAAATGCCTTCTAGAAGTACAGATATACAACATCCACAGGTTCCCCATTATCCATCTTGCTGGTTACATCCTCAAAGAGTTTGTCAAGCATGACTAATTCTTCAAAAAGCATGCTGACAATGGTGGACTGAGCTTTGGGTTTACAAAATGATTGATTCCAGCAACTTTCCCACTATGCATTATTGTGCAATACATTAATTTCAAAAGTTTTATGACAATTAACTAAGTTTTCAATGTTAATCATGTAGTGTAAATGCAGGTTATATTTTAATATCTGCAAAACATTTGTCTACAATTTTAAAAATCGAAACAAGGTCGGAATTATAAAATACGGCTTACCCTTTTCCAGCAAAAGGAGGCTTTCATTCCCATCATTCTCTAAGAACTGTTCTTCCAGCAGACTGCTGTCAACTGATATAGTATCCAGTGAAATCTGAGATGGGCTTCTCCTCACATTTTTACACACTACAGGATAGTTAGTCAAGGATGGTTGTGTACGATCCTTCAGTTTCCCACTAATTTGTGTGTGAAAATCAAAGTGAAGAATTTAGATGCTGGTTTACAGATGTCCCTTTTGTAAAAGCGCAAGAACATTATATTCTTTTCGCAATAAAAAATCTTAACAGATTATTTTTAAAATGCTGCAATAGAAGTAAAAACATATGAAAGTTTAGGAAAGAAAAAAAGTGTTTATCTTTTCGCCGCCTTTTGATGTTCCCATGCCAACTTTACCCCTGCTAAAAGGCAGGCAGAGCCCCTGCCAGAACTCTTGGCAATGCCATTTCTGAAGCAATTACCAAGACATGTACAAAAGTAACAAAATTAGAAAATGCTGGAAAACCTCAGCAGGTCTGGCAGCATGTGGAGGGATGCAAATATTTACTCTATTTATAGATGCCTGAGATTTTCCAGAATTTTCTTGGTGTTTCTTTTCCAAGGTTCCAGCATCTATAAATAGAGTAAATAAATGGTTTAAGTCTGGATGGCTCTCCTGCACAGGAAATATTTGCATCCCTCCACATGCTACCAGACCTGAGATTTTCCAGCATTTTCTTGTGGTTTTTTTCAAGATTCCAGCATCCACAATATTTTGCTTTATTCAAGGCTAGAGAGGCTGGAAGATGAAAGGCCAACCAAGGGAGTACATTGAACTAGTTCTGGGTAGCAGTAATAACAGGAACACATGAGCTGAAGCATGAAGCATGAGCTGGGCAATGTGAAGGTGGAAGTAGGTGGTTATTGCTGATGGGAGAGAATGGGATTTGGAACTTCGGGGTCAATTAAGACGCCAAACGTAGGAAGTTCAACCTGGACAGTGGCCATAAAGAGGGACGGAGTTGGTGTTGCTAATGAACCAGGAGCCAGTGTTCGCCAGTGAGCAGAAGGGTAATGGGCGTTAGGAAGCAAGCATTAATTCTGAATTATTTATGGAAGGTGGAAGGTCTGGGCACCGCAACTTGGGAAGGATATTTTGGCTTGGAGGGAGTGCAATGTAGGTTTGCAAAAATGATTACAGGGGTTGAGTTCAGAGGAGAGATTACTCAAATTAGATCTGTTTTCACTAGAATTTACAAGGTTAAGGGGTGATCTGATCAAGTATTCAAGATATTAACAGTGAAAGACAGGGTAGATAAAAGATTTCACTGGTTGGAGATTCTAAAACTCGGGAGCATATTCTAAACATTCGGGCTGGACCATTCAGGAGATATGTTAGGAAGAATATCTTCACTCAAAAGAGAGGTAAAGGTTTGGAACTCTCTCCCACAAACAGCAGTTGAAGCTAGATCAGTTGTTAATTTTAAATCTGAGATAGATCATTTTTGTTAAGCCAAAATATTAAGGGATATGGACCAAAGGCAGATTATATGGAGTTGTGTCACCCATCAGCCATGATCTCACTGAATGGCGGGACAGGCTCAAGGGGCTGACTGGCTTATTCCCGTTCCTATTTGCATCTATAGTTGGATTGTCGTTGGATAGGGATGTGGAAAGTGTCTGGCCTCCACTATTCACCTCCCAGCCAGGAGGGTTAATTTTTGTCAGGTCAAAAACAGGGCAAAGGTTCATAAGGGCAAGGCTTGGATTGGATTGGAATCCTGACTCATGTAGTAATGCCCATTTCCCAGTCATAAAACATTACAGGACGCTTCTGACATATTATATTCAACTTTTATACCTGTCAAGCCCAAACTGGATGCATGACAAACTGCTCAAATCAAAAATGTATGTGGAAATCTATATAGCATACCATATTCTTATTCCAATGCAATGTTTGATGGTGTATAGCATTTCAAAATATACACTGCTTACGAAGACCTCATTACATAAACATTTCTGATGCTCAGGTTGTCAGCAGGAGCAATTAAGTGTTGGCAATCGCAAGAGCTGTCCCCGAAATGTTGGTGCATCACTGTCTACAAGACTTTGGGCTAGATTCTTCCGCCCCACCCGCCACAAGAACGCCACGGGTGAGATGCCGACAATGGAAAACTCCATCGACCTCGGGCAGGATTCTCCGGTTGCCGGGTGAATGCGGCCAGAGAATCACGCCCTTTACCTTGTCACCAAGCTGTTCTACTCGAGAAAAAAAAAGTGAAAACATATCACAACGTGCCTGGCCAAAATAACAAGTATAGTCAAAGTAATTTGCTCATGAAGGACAAGTCAGTCCAGGATACTCTTGATATCTCCAGCTACTTGATTAAAAGGAGACAAGAATAAAGATTGGGAACAGGTCCACTGATCACACTTTGCACTGAAAAAAGTGCAGCTTTGGAAAAAGGAGGATAAAGAGATTTTTAAAACCTATGCCGTGTTGGGTATTCAAATCAGCATAAAATGCTCATGAACTTCTTTTCAAAGTGACAGATGTACAAAAATAAAATCAAAAGCAAGTGAATTATATGTTAGTTTCATACCCTTTGCAATCATAATCTAATATCTACCCATCCAGAGTTCATCTAAAATAATTAAGATATAGGGCTACAAATTTCTGGTCTCAGCAATGTAAAGATGTCATCACCAAGGTATGTGAACAACAAATTGAGCAGTCACGCATCAGAAATGCTGCCAGTTCCTTCTCTTATACCCCAGAGGGACATACCACCCCTGAATGATATCTGTATACTTTCCTTTCCAATGTTGAATACCGGTAAAAGTGAGGGCCTATAATTACTATTCACATCTGGAACTCCTTGCAAAACCCAGAGAACAGCCAAGTTGCTACTCTCAAATTCTTCCTCCAGCCCAGTGGGGTAGATGGTACTTTCCTGTTTACAGCAATGCTGCTGTCTGTTGGATTTGGATATGTACATGTGGAAGACCCACCCTGCTACAATTGCAATGGTTTAGTCAGTGGCTTACCCACCATGAGCTTGCTAATTGTTTCAGAAAACACCTCATCTTTTCTGTAACAATTGCATCACATCATATTCTAGAATGCCTACATTCTCACTTCTACAATCATCTATAAAAAGACAAAATATTTATTTCATACAGGTATAGAAGTCAATCTCCGGCAATGGGATAAAGGGAGTATCAAGACCAAGGTGAAGTTATAATAAAAAAAGACATCAGGAAGAGTACACTGATATATGATCAATAAATTGCCAATTCATCTGCCATCCTCCACACTGCTTGGTTTTTGGTAGTCCAATCCTTGCAAACTAATCATCTACTTAAAAATGTTAAAATAAAATCCTCCATTTTCTTTTACATTATCTGTCAGCCTTTTTTAATATTCCTTTTGGATCACTTTAGTCATCTCTTATTATCTTGCTACATCTTCTATATTTTTCACCGTTGAATTTCTAGTCCTAGTTTTACTGAAAACCTAAAGTAGGGCAAATAAATAGGTACTGGCAGATGAAGATTATTTGGATTTCCAGAAGGCGTTCATTCAATAAGGTGCGCATGAAAAGTTAATGTATGAGATAAAAGCTCTTGGTGGGGAGTGTGATATATTAACATGGATAAAGGATTGACTAACTAACAGGAAACAGAGTTGGGATACATGGATCATTTTTAAGTTAGCAAACTGTAACTAGTAGATTGCCATAGGTATCAATACTGGGATCTCAACCATTTATGATCTACATTGATGACTTGGATGAATGTACAGACTCAACTGTAGCCAAATCCACTGATGGTACAAAGATAGGTAGGAAAGCAAGCTGCAAGTAGGATACAAAGAGTCTGCAAAGGGATAAATGAGTGGGCAAAAGTTTGGCAAAGGGATCTGGGTGCCCTTATCCATGACTCACAAAATGTTAGCATACAGGTATAGCAGGTTTGAAGACATATTTTGGCCTTGATTGATTGGCAGATGGAATAAGAAAGGAAGTCTTGCTATGGCTGGACAGGCGAGTCTCCATTGAGAGCACGGAGTATGGTTTGGTTTCCTTACTTAAAGGGGTTCTCTAGGCTGATTCCTGTGGAATGTCTTGCGAGGAAAGGTTGAACAGGCTGAGCCTATACTCATTGGAGTTTAGAAGATTGAAAGGTGCTCTTATTGAAACATTCAAGATCCTGAGGGGATTTGGCAGGCTAGATGCTGAGAGGATGCTTCACTTCGTGGGGAATATAGAACTAAGGGGCAGTTAAAAATAAGGGGTCTCCCATTGAAGACAGAGACGAGGAAGGATTTGTTTTCTCTCAGAAGGGTGTTTACTCATCCACACAGACCAGTGGAGGCTGGATCATTGATTATATTCAAGACCGAGGTACGTAGATTTTTGATAGCCGAGGGTTATGAGGGGCAGGCAGGAAAGTGGGATACAGGGAACAATCAGATCAGCCATGATTTTAATCAGCAGTAGAGCAGGCTCCTTGGGCCAAATGACTTACTCCTGCTCTTATTTTTTATGATCTTATAAGTTTAATGTTAGCCTACTTATCCACAGAAGTGTACCCGCTTCTCGCCCTATACAATTGTTCTGTAGTCATCACTTTCATATTTAAAAATTTCCCATTGTTGATCCATTATCACATTTGCTAACTTTTCTGTATTACTTATCTCACCGATTCTGCCTATTTCAAGTCCGACACTTAGCATTTATAGGTTTACTTCACCTGGTGGTCCATGAGCAAATATGTCATTTATTAATACAGTAAAGTTAAGTGCTATGCACAAAGTGGCCACTAGATAGAGCTCCACTGTTAATGTATAAACTTTGAAACTATACTCTTCAAACAAGTTAAACTGTATACAAGCATGAAAGACAGACATCTAACTAGCATAAAGATATAGACCAGAATAGAATTGCAGTTATTAATTGTAAGGGAGTGAACATTCAACATTGCAGAAATGGTGATTTAGGTTGCATTTGAGTGGTTTAGATTTTGTGAACATTATCATCAATAAGATTCCAGTTGAGAACTTGAAAAGCTTATTTTTTTTCCCCAAATAGAACATTAATGCACTTCTGTCAGAAGAATTTAGCTGGTCTCTTGCTTTCCAGATACTTACAAAATTCTAATGTCTAACATTCGCAATATTTTGACTCCATAAATGGGAATATAACAAAGAGCAGTTAAAAGTACTAGGCGACTGTGCCAAAAATGAAATTAATACTAACCCACAATAGAACTGCAGTATGGTCATGCATTATCCTAAATTGCCTTCAAATAATGATAAATGTTTACTTCAAATAGCTGCATACCTTGATACCGACTGAAGTAACACCAACTTTGTCGAAGGTGTTTCTTTACTGTAATCAAAGTTTTGCAAGGGATTGTCTTGGTCACATTTTAAATCATTTAATGAATCTATGGTTCCATTTCTTTTGTTTTGCAAAGTACTTGATATTTCCTCTTGATAATTTTCCTTACACAAAGGAGGAATACTGCATTCATTTTTGCTTATTGTGTAAAGATTCAGTGGTTCCATACTTTGAGAAACATCGAGAGCCTTAACATTTGAAATCTTTGTGACTTCATTGGACTGTTTCTTTTCTTCCAAATTAATTCCATCCAAGTTTCCAGGGACATCTGATGATACGGGAAATTGACTAACAATACCATCAAAAGAGGACTTTGGTGTCATTCCTTTTATCAAAGCCGAGTCACTGTATGATTTAGAAAGCAAAGAGTCCATAGGCTTGTCAATACTTTTATTTATACTTTCAGTTTCAGTATTCTGTGATTCATTAAGTGTTTTTTCGCTGAGATGATCAGTCCGTGAATCATCACACGATACTTCATTCTCAGCTGCCAGCGTTTCTCTGCTTTCAGAAGGTGAAAGGTCAGATTCTGTCGGACTCCTGTTTTCGGCTGGAGCCTTACTACTTGCCCCATATTGAGGCACCGGATGAAGCATTAAAGCTATTTCAGCACTTTTAATTACCAGCCCAATACAAACTTTTGTCTGTTCCACTGGCTTTCCAGTCACCTTCTCTATGTTCTTCTGAAATTGTTCCTGAAGCCTTTTTATAGACTGCTGAAGGCGTAGCATAAAGCAGTATTGATGATGATTAACCTGCATGCTCACATGCTTTTCAGTATGTACAAGAACGTGTATATCTGCATCTGAAGGTTGCAAGGATTTCAAAGGTTCAGCAGCACCATCTAAAGAATTTGATCGTCCCAGTCCATTAGTAAGTGGTTCGGATTCTGAACTATAGTATTCCCTCAAGAGCCTTTTCCGTTGCAAACGGAGGCTCAAGTCACTGGTTTCACTTTTGGATATTTGAGGGGCAGGCTGTCTGGGTGTCAAGAAAGATTTTTGTGATTTTGCATATCTATTGGGTTGACAAACCCAGATAGAAAGAGGGAAAGAATCTACACATCCCACAGGTCTTCCTTTCCCACTCCTCATTCCTTCATAGTCAATCCAAAACTGAGAAAAGTGTATGGCCCACACATCCGTAGCAGCAAAGGTTTTCAACGCATTTGTACTCAACTTTGGAGTAACTAATCCCTTATAAACATCATGCAATTTAGTGTCCTGCTCATGAGCATGCCTTTGAAATACAGGATGCAATACATTGAAACTTTTTGTTGTTTTAGGAAAGGTTGAGAATGTTTTGTTAAAAAAGTTTTCATCTTTGAACTCCTGTAGCATGGCTTCCAAGTCACTCCGTGTACACTTTGGTGAGTGCCTTGTATTTGTGGCTATTACCTCTGCTGTCTGAATAGAAATAGATTGTGGGCGGTCTTGATGATCATCGGGTCCTTTATCAGTTGGAACAATAAACTGATACAAAACAAAGATATTTTCAAAATTTTAACTTAGAAAAGCAGCTAATAACAATTTCATTTTTTCAATACATTGCATTCACCATTTTATGAAGTCAAGCTTCCATAACTTTGTAGGTCTAGTGTCACAAGGTGCATAAATTGGATTCGGACTTTCTGAATACACATGGATATGGGATGGTGATACAGACTGGTTGGGCTGAATAGCCAGCCTGCAATTTATAACTTGCATAATTATTAACATTTTGATTGCCTGGCTAATGCATAGAAATTGTTTGTGACTATCAAAAAATAATCTAGGAATTTTCTTATCCTTTTAACTTTTCGATTTGCCATACATTATTAAGTGGGCAATAGGAGCACCATAACAATCATGTTGAATTGATGGCAACAGTGGTCAGTTCATTTCTTGACGAGAAGAGTGCATCGACACGAATATAATAACTTTTTAAATAGTCAATGGTCAATCCAGTTATCACTGAAGTGTCAGTATATTATACTTAGTATTATCTGGTTGATCTTTCTACTTTTGGATATTATTCCTACACCAGTTATGAACAGTGGTTTTAGCACACCTGCAAACAACCACGACATCCACAGAACTTGGTGGACACCTGTTTGCCAGTCAAACGTGAGGTTAGCCTCCAGTTTCAGTTCATACTGGACTCAATTTCTTTGGATTATTTTCAAATTTTATAAGTATACGGTGAAAACCATAAACACATTTACAGAAACTGGGTGACACTGGTCTTGAAATCAAGCCATGGGGAAGTTAGCGTTAAAAGTCTCCACTGAGAGAAATACATTTCAGGCCTATGCATTAAATAAATAATGTCCCACAGATTAATTTTAAGGGTACTGGGTTTCAGCTGCAACGTTATACCTTGAGCATCAGTCCATCAATTCGTACGTCAACATGTTCATCTTCTTTCCCACTGTCAAGTTTGTAGATAGCTGTGAACTGCTCCAGACTCTGCTGCAGATCTAATATGAACTGGTTCAACCACAACAGGCTCCTGGTATCAAGAGTGAACTGTAGTGCATTCATCTGTGCATAAAGATTAGGGCAAGGAACTGCAGACAGGAATGTATACATACTTCATTAGAAAATTGAAGAGTCAAGTGACAATTTTATCAAAAGGCAATACTCATTGTACTAGAGAAGGGTGGACCCAGACTTCCTACTCAATAATAGATAATTTTGGGGTCATACATATATTATCAAGAGACTATTGATGATTACAAAATTTGGTGAGTATTTCTGATGGAATAATCTATGAAGGCCGCTGACTCGACAGGACAAAGAAGAAATTTTCATTTAAATGAGTTCTGCCATTACAAAATTGAGACAATGTATTTATTCAATTTCTGTGCTAGATTGAATAGATAAGTAATTTATCGAGCTGTGAAATCCAACAAATTAAAAAAGTCAGGGTTTTCACCAGTGATTTGCTATGGTGATCTAATATTGCGATCAAATGTACTGTCTTTTGCAATTTGTTTATACCTACCTTTCCAAACGTACTAAAAAGGATAACATCTTTATGGCAATTTTAGTTAATTAAAAGCACACATTCGAATGTTACTAAAGCTTGTGAGCTTTACAACGTTTTAACCAGTTTGCCAATTTTAGAGCTAAAGGCAAGGAAATAAAGTGGTGAAAAGATTGAGATCATGCTGGTATTTATTTTTACGTGTAATGTGTGTTTTCTTAAAATAAATTTAGTGTGCTAAATTCATTTTTTCCAATTAAGGGGCAATTTAGCGTGATCAATCCACCTACCTTGCACATAGATTTCATAGATTTCATAGAATTTACAGTGCAGAAGGAGGCCATTCGGCCCATCGAGTCTGCACCGGCTCTTGGAGAGAGCACCCTACCCAAGGTCCACACCTCCACCCTATCCCCATAACCCAATAACCCCACCCAACACTAAGGGCAATTTTGGACACTATGGGCAATTTAGCATGGCCAATCCACCTAACCTGCACATCTTTGGACTGTGGGAGGAAACCGGAGCACCCGGAGGAAACCCACGCACACACGGGGAGGATGTGCAGACTCCGCACAGACAGTGACCCAAGCCGGAATCGAACCTGGGACCCTGGAGCTGTGAAGCATTTGTGCTATCCACAATGCTACCGTGCTGCCCACATCTTTGGACTGTGGGGGCAAAACCCACGCAAACATGGGGAGAATGTGCAAACTCCACACGGACAGTGACCCAGAGCCGGGATCGAACCTGGGACCCTGGCGCCTTGAGGCAGC
Source organism: Scyliorhinus torazame (assembly GCF_047496885.1). Taxonomy (NCBI): domain Eukaryota; kingdom Metazoa; phylum Chordata; class Chondrichthyes; order Carcharhiniformes; family Scyliorhinidae; genus Scyliorhinus; species Scyliorhinus torazame. The sequence goes on along the minus strand of NC_092719.1, from coordinate 54,966,598 downwards.
ACTGCGCCACCGTGCTGCCCCGTAATATGTGTTCTTAAAGATTTAATATTCTTTGCATTATTTCAGCAGAAGCTAGAATTTAAGATTTTTAAATTTGCCATATCTCCATTTAGTTTTATAGAGAAAGCTGCATTTTATCTCAATTAAATGAAACTGAAAATAGAATGTTAAATCTTTCTGCAGTTTACTCTGACTGAAACCTGGAGTTGAAAATTGTGTACGATTGGAACATTTGGATTGAAGGATCCAGTTAGTAATCAGTAACGCCCGAGGTTTCATTTTTATTTAAATCTTTTCAATTTTCTTCACTTTTAAGTGATCTTTCAATTACACAAATATATCAATTTGGGCTTGATTCAGCCTTTGCTCAAGCATATGGGGCTGGTTTCTCCATCAGCGGGATCCTCCATTTCACCGGCAACGCACTCACGCTCGCGGATTTCCCGACGACATGGGGGGGCCCCACAATCGGAAATCCCATTGGCCGCTGCCGGGATGGAGAATCCCGCTACTGGCGGGGGTGCACCACATCAGAAGACGAGTGCGGTGGGACAGAGAATCGCACCCAGGATCTGAATAGAATGTCAAAATGTGACGGAGAATCCCGCCCAGGATCGGAATAGAATTTCAAAATGTTTAACATTTACCAAGAACTTTTCTTATATAAATCTAAACTAAGTCATTATGACAAATTAGTTCATGATGCATCGATTAAAATATAAAACTTGTTATACATCTTCATAGTCCACATGTGTAAAATTTAGTTCTAAAAACAGGCATTCAATGTTACCTAGCACAATAAAATGTGCATTCTCTATCTTAACACAATGCCTTGGTGTAAGGCTGTGATACTCGAACTTTAAGCCTTTGATGATTGTAAACATCCAGCAAAAATACAACCTGGTGAAAACCCACACAAAGCTTCAATGAAACACATTATTTATTCTTCCAGATATGATTCAAGGAGTGTCATGCAAAATCACTGAATGATCAGGTTATGTAATTTTGACAATTGCCCCCACCAAAAGTCAGCCAGTTTAGAATTAATGATAATACTGTAACCTGTACAGGAAAGGAGATCAAGAACAGAACTCTGATGCTGGTTCTTGTCCAACCTGCCCAGCACATTCCATAAGGCTAAAATGCAAGACCACAAGAATGAATTTTAATTAAAGCAAATAATTAGTCCATATTTATGAATACTTTCCAAAGTTAGTGAGGAATTTTAATAAGAAAATACATACAGCTGTTCAACTGTTACGCAGCTCAGAAATGCCAGACAACAATGGGCAGTATGATGGCACAATGGTTAGCAGTGCCCTCACAGTGCCAGGGACCAAGTTCAATTCTGACCTTGTGTAGAGTTTGCACATTCTAACTGTGCCTGGGTGGGTTTTCTCAGAGGGCTCCAGTTTCCTCCCACAGTCCAAAGGTGTGCAGGTTATGTGGATTGGCCATGATAATATTGCCCCTTGGTACCCCTTGATGTGCAAGTTGGGTGGGGTTGCAGGGATTGGGCAAGGTAGTGGGCCTAGGTTGAGCGCACTTTCAGAGGATCGGTGCAGAATAGATGGGCTGAAAGGCCTCCTTCTGCACTGTAGGGATTCTATTTCAAAAATGACAACGGTAATTTACTTTTCTCAATAAATGTTAACTATTGTTACGCAATTTATCTATGTTACAGGATATTTATGAAATTTGACAGGTATAAGTCTTTTAAGGTCTTTTCTTTTCAGTTCACTGGTGAAATAAAAAGCTTTGATAACATGACCACATTTATCACACATTAATTCCATTTTCACTGCCCAGAAAAGACATCTCCCCAGAATATTTTCACTCAATAGCCCAATTTCTGGTACAAAATCTGCTGAACACAATGATGGTACAATGCGGACATTCATTCACTTTGAAGTGGAAGATATTTGGAGTGCAAAAACATTTTTTCAGGTTACTACGTTGTAAATATTTTCACAGTTTATAATACTTAAAATGCAGTGAACCATTCACATCTCACGTGTTGTTAGCATATAAAATAATGCAACACTGTAGAATACAACCATTGGCAGTATGATGAAATTGTTATAATATTTCTGGGTACCAACAGTTGAAGTCATTAGCAACAGTGTTAATTTAATTGGCAGGATTCAGTGGCAACGTAACAGAACAGCTACAGTATCCAATATCTCCCAGTTATGTGGGGCAAACACCTTATGACAATTAAACATAGATTGTATTATGTAACATGTGACAACTCAAGTCTCTTTACTAAAACAGGAGTTGTTTGAAGAATACATGCATGTAAACTTCATGCCTCTTTGGGGCAACTGAGAGGTACTGTAAGATAAATTTTAGTGCACTGTATGGGACAGTCACAAATGGAACGTGGGATAAGTGAGTTACATTGATGTTCAAGGATTCAAACTTGCACAAATCTTTTTCTTAGCCATTTTTCCATTGGCTACGTTTGTTATGAAATAATGATCAAGAGTATGGGTAGTGACTGTGGCCGATGGGTTCTCTGAAATAAACCCAGAAAGGCATCCTAATTGTCAGCAAAGCATTATAATGCAGCTGGCAACCAAACTAGCAGACCATAGCAAGAATTCCTCCACGTGGCGTTTTGAAAAAAAGCATTGCACATGTGCGGCACAGGTTCACAACCATAATGACCCATCTTTCTAAGAGAATAATGGGCTCCACTGTTTGGATTTTAAAATGGAACCAGTCTGATTAGCACCAGAGCTTCCATAGGCATATGACTATACGATGAGGCAGACGGCCAAAGATCAGTTCAATAAAAGCCTCTCACAGAAACACACTAAAAAAGTACATGCGACATGGGTCAGAGGTTTTTTGTATATTTTTGAATTCTAAAAGGAGCCGAGAAGACACCGAGAACCCAGGAACACAAAGATTCAAAATCTGCAACAACACAAAAAGAAAGCTGCTGAAAGAACAAATGAAAATAGACAAAAGGCTGCAAGTGAAGTTACTGGCTGCAGTGAAAAGGACAAAAGAAAAGCACACACCAGCTGTAAGTGAACTTACTAGCTGCAGAAGAAAAGAAAACACTGACAAAGATTGTAAGTAAATTACTGAGTGAGTAAAAATGACCGCAGTAAACTTTCCAATCCCATAGCACAGGGGGCACAGTAACACAGTGAGGGGGCATGATAGCACAGTGGGAGGGGGGTGGGGGAATACGGTAGCACAGTGGTTAGCACAGTTGCTTCACAGCTCCAGGGTCCCAGGTTCGATTCCCAGCTTGGGTCACTGTCTGTACGGAGTTTGCACTTGTCTGCGTGGGTTAACTCTGGGTGCTCCGGTTTCCTCCCACAGTCCAAAGAGGTGCAGGTTAGGTGGATTGGCCATGCTAAATTGCCCTTATGTGTTCAAAAAGGTTGGGAGGGGTTACTGGGATAGGGTGGAAGCGTGGGCTTAGGTAGGGTGCTCTTTCCAAGGGCCGGTGCAGACTCGATGGGCCGAAAGGCAAACAATGAGATTGCAACAGACTTAATTAACAAGTCTAAATTAATAAGAGTAGCCACACTGTTAATACTGCTCGGGGAGGAGCTGCTACAAAATATACATCATCTTAAATCTAACAATGGAGATTTTAAAAGCCTTGAACGCACATTTTGTACCCAGAGTGAAAGTTACATATGAACAATATGTATTGAGTACTATATTTAAGAGTACAAACAAGCCCTTTGAACAGTATGCCATAGTAGTAACGCAGCTGGCAGATGGTGTGAATTTGGACAGCTAATAGATGATATGATTAAAGATAGGTTGGTCCTAGGTGTGAGAGACCCCTCAGTAAGAGCAAGTCTGCTGAAAGATGAGAAACGGACGCGAAAGAACGCATGAGCATGTGTGCAGCAGAACTGATCAAGGGAGACGGTATGCTGAGAGACAGTGCAAGCCAAAAGAGCTGAGCAATTGTTGTCAAAGGGCAGGATGCAAATACAAAGGAGGACAGCATGCACAGCAAAAGGAGGATTGTCCAGCAGGGGTAAAGAAGTGTTTTAACCGCAAGAACCAAAATTACTTCACTGGAAAGATTTCAGCAGATGAGTCTGACCAAGAACTATAAACAATAGGACGTGTAGGCTTTGGAGAGAGTACAGAAAAGGTTTACCAAGATGTTGACTGGTAAGGAGGGTATTAGCTATGAGGAGAGATTGAATAAACTGGGATTGTTCTCCCTAGAGAGACGGAGGCTGAGGGGCAACCTGATAGAAGTTTATAAAATAATTAGGGGTATAGAGAGGGTAAACAGTTGGAGGCTTTTTCCCAGGGCGGAATTTAAAATTACAAGGGGGCACAAGTTCAAGGTGAGGGGGGACAGGTTCAGTGGAGATGTGCGGGGAAAGCTTTTTTTTTTTACAGAGGGTGGTGGTGGCCTGGAATGCACTGCCAAGTGATCTGCTCAGGCTTGGAGGGCCGAAGGGCCTGTTCCTGTGCTGTATTGTTCTTTGATACAACAGGTTGGTTCAGTCAAGTCCATAAGCAACAAATGTTTGTGACTGTTACAATGAGGATCACAGAGGAAAAGCGAACAAGTGTCAGATAGACGCAAGTGCATTGTGCAACATAATGACCTTCACAGACCCGTGTGAAGTTGCTCAACATGGCGATCTGAAAATGAAGCCCTCTAAAGTAACATTGAAGTTGTATGATGACACAAAATTCAGAGTGAGGACTAAACAATCTGACAGTCCAATGCAATGGAAAGGAAGATCTTGAATTACAGATCATAGATGGAACACAACAACCTTTTACCTCAACTGGAGAAAGTGGGGCCTGTAACACTGAACATGCCAATAGAGGGGGGTGGGTGTGGAGAGGGTGACACACACATACACACGAGACCCTAGAGGGAGGAGGGGTAAGAGTCAGGAGACCCAAGGAGAGGGGTGAAACATGCAAGATCCGGGGGGGGGGGGGGGGGGGGGGGGGGGGGAGAAAGAGAGAGAGAGAGAGAGAGAGAGAGAGAGAGGGGAGAAACTAGACCCTAAAGGGAGGGAGCGGAGAACACAGGAGACCCCGGAAAGGGGGGAGGAGGGCACAAGACCCCCAGGGGAGGGGGTGGAAGATGCATGACTCCAGAGGGGGGTGGGGGAAGACTGGGGACCCCAGAAGTGGGGGTAAAGAAGGGGGGGGCGGGGAGGGGAGAGAAAACACAAGAACCAGAGGAAAGTGGGAGGGCGAGGAAGACACAAGATCTCAGGGGGAGGGGAATGGGAGAAAATAGACCCCATTCAGAGATTCAGTGCTTCCCTGCATATAACACCCATGGGTGCGCATCCTGGTTTGCATTGGCACAATTAATAAAGCCATACCTTAAAAAAATCATCTTTAATCTGTTTTGTTCCTGATTTCAGCTACTTCTTAATGGGTTGTTCACCAGAGGCCCTGGTGCTCATACTAGCACTGCAATAGAACAGCTTGCCATGGCGCTGAGATCTTCTACTAAGAATAAGTCGGAAAGGAATGGAGAATAGGGTGTCCTTGTATGTGGATGAGCTGCTTCTTTATATTATGTACCCATTATCCACTATGGACGAGATAATGAAGCTGCTTGGGAGTTTTGGCTCCTTCTCTGTATACAAGTTGAATTTGGATAAAAGTGAATACTCCCTGGGGAGGAGAGTCTATCAGGAAAATTGCCGTTTCGCCTGACAATCTTGGTTGATATCTGCAGGAATAACCTGTCATTTGGCATCACCTTACAGTCATTTCAACTTAAATGATGCTTCACATCCATTTCCCTCCCCATTCTAAAACTAAAAAGCACAAACACTTGAGTGCAAATTATTTTCATCCAACATACAACAGCAGGACTTGGGCTGATAAACACCTCAGTAATTCTTCCACCACTTTGCCACTAAAATCAATGTGTGTGAGAAGAGAAGCTAAAATAAATATAAGCTTATATAATATATGCTAGTTTAATACAAACTCTTACTCGGGAAATCTTTTCCATCCGGAAAATAATATTCAGTGAATTCAATATGAATAGCTGCCATCTCTGTTGGAAGATATAAAGACTTCTTGTTGCAGCAGATCATAGCTTTTGGGGAATCTCGACGCTGATCTGCTGTAGAAACCTGCAGGAGGAATAAAGTTAGGAATTTTATGAAGTTATCTAAATATTGATATCAACAGTACTATAAAGCATTAGATCACCAAAAATCTGAATTCAAATCCCATGGCAGCAAGTTGTGAATTTGAACAAAATAAAAGTAATAATTTCTGGATTAGCACAAGAAAATCATTGTGACAGTTTCCTGTCGTAAGAAATAAACCCAAATGGTTCATGAATGTCATTCAGGGAATGCCATTCAGGACTCTCTTACCTAGTCTGGCCTATATGCGATTCCTGTTCATACCATGTGGTTGATTAATGCTCTTGGGAACCTAGTGGTGGGCAATAAATACTGCTTTGCCAATGTCACCCACACATTTGAAGACAACAAAAATACTTATTTTAAGTTCTAATACTGAGGCCAATCAGTGCTTACAGAGAGCAAGACAGCACATTCTATGAATGGTCAGTCTTCTTACAAATCACAAAAAAATGAATCTAAGATGCAAGTTTATTTTGGAAGTTTGGTCTGCAATGTGTGATGGCTATATGTTACAGAATTCCGACTGCCTGGAAACATTGTTTAGAGCCTCTCAAATACAGAAAATATTATTGTAGTGTTAAGTTTATCACTTTATTCAAGTTTTGCAAATTATGGAGAGAGGAGAATGTTGGCAGGGCTAGAAAAGTGCAGCTAGGAGGAGAGATTGGATAGATTGGGGTTATTTTCCTTGGAACAAAAAAGACTGAGGGGTGACTTGATTGAGGATTACAAAATTCAGAGGAACGAGATAGAATGGACAGGATAAAATTGTTTCCTATTGGCAGAGAATTCTAGAACCAGGGGACATAGATTCGAGGTAAGTGGCAGAAGGTGTAGAGGGGACATGAGGAAGAACTTTTTTTTTCATAGAGGGTAGTGGGTGTCTGGAATTTGCTGCCTAAGTCGGTTGTGGAAGCAGAGACCCTAAACTCTTTTTAAGAGTACCTGGATCTGCACCTCTGAATCTCTCCCTCAATGCCAGCAAAACTAAAGAGCTGGTAATTGACTTCAGGAAGCAAAGTACTGTACACACCCCTGTCAGCATCAACGGGTCCGAAGTGGAGATGGTTAGCAGTTTCAAATTCCTAGGGGTGCACATCCCCAAAAATCTGTCCTGGTCCACCCATGTCGACGCTACCACCAAGAAAGCACAACAGCGCCTATACTTCCTCAGGAAACTAAGGAAATTCGGCATGTCCACATTGACTCTTACCAACTTTTACAGATGCACCATAGAAAGAATCCTATCGGGCTGCATCACAGCCTGATAAAAAGATAACAACAAACAAAAGTCCAAACCCAATCCAGCCCTTCAACCTTCATGAATGCCTCCTCCACCATCTTAAAGTAGTAACCCTGGAGTTGTATGACCCTTTGCTTTGCCGGGTTGACCACCCCAAACCTCAAGTTGATTTTATACAACACAGCCTTCGCCGCCAACTTCCCCGTGAGATCCTGGAATATACGAATACCACTGCCTTCCCACCTGGCCTCTCCATTCAGCTTTGCCTATCTTAAGACCTTTTCCTTCACCTGATAACTGTGAAAGCAGACTATCAGAACTCGTGGTGGTTCTTTCGCTTTTAGTTCCGGCTGGAGTGACTGGTGGGCCTTGCCTAGCTCATAGAAGGAGGGGTCCTCCTCCTCTCCCAACAACTTGGCGAATATCTCTGCAAAATACTCCATTGGCCTCTGGCCCTCCATCCCTTCAGGCAATCCAACAATCCTTAGATTTTGCCCTTGAGACCGGTTCTCCCCCCTCCACCACCCTCTGCAGCTCCTCACCCAATGAGGTGAACTGGTCTCTGTGCTCTGACTGTCTCCTCCACCAGCTCTTACAATGATGGCACATAGCAATCATACCAGTGGCATCTATGCATTTTCGTATGCCGCTATTTTGACTCAGAGTTTGTAATCATAGAAGAATCTCTAGTGCAAAATGAGGCCATTTGGCCACCCTCTGAAAGAGCATCCTGCCTATTCCCAATATCCCACCCTATCCCCGGAACCCCACCTAACCTTTAGGACACCCGGGGACAATTTAGCCTGGCCAATAATCTGCACATTTTTGGATTACGAGGGGAAACCGGAGCACCTGAAGGAATCCCACGCAGACACTGAGAACGTGCAAACTCCAGACAGACAGTCACCCAAGAATGAATGTAAAGACATTATTGTACTTTCAAATGCAGATGCTGCAAAGTTCAAATGTAGTTTTCATTTTCATTGTTTCACATTTTATTGTGGCAAATAGAACTTAAATTCACCTTTTTCCAATTGATTGCAACCTATTTGCTTGTAGAAATGAAGTATAGGTATGGTGATTATGTTCCAAAACCCAGAGTTCAAATTTCTAACCCATACTATTTGCAATTTGCAGTAAAGAAAACTGGTAAAATTCAAAGTAATGTCCTAACTTGGAGCAGCATTTGAATCTGAGATGACCAAAATATTACATAGAATATAATGCACAGAAACCTAGCATTGACTAGCTAGTTCCTGGTAGTCTTTTTATGCTCACCAAGAGCCTGATGCCATCAAAGTACAAAGAAGAATACAGCACAGGAACATGCCCTTCGGAACCTCCAAGCCTGTACCGGTCATGATACCACCCTTGGCCAAAACCCTCAGCACTTCCTAGTGCTGTATCCCTCTATACCCATCCATGAGATGCCTTTTGAACGTTGTTAATGTATCTGCTTCCACACCCTCCTGGCAGTGCGTTCCAGGCACTCACCACCCTCTGTGTATATAAAAAAATTTCAAAACCTGCCTTGCACCTCTCCTCTAAATTTTGCCCCACGGACCTTATATATTATATTATGTCCCCTAGTGACTGACCCCTCCATCCGGGGAAGGAATGCCTGCCCATCCACTCTATCCATGCCCCTCATAATATTGTAGACCTCTATCAGGTCGCCCCTCAACCTACGTTCTCATGAAAACAGCAGAGTCTATTCTCGGTCATAACGTGTCTTATCTACTTTAGCCAGTTCTTCAAATTTGCCCTTCTCTTTGCTAGACGTGGTCTTCCATCTTTCAGAGCACTCTCGAGAATTCGGAGGAATTAACAGGCCCTTTCACATCTATCAGCATAACATCCCTTCACCCTTTGTATACTTATCTATCTCCCTCCTTAAATGGATAAAATATGTTGGTGGATAAATTAACTGCGGATGAAACTTGGGGCGGCACGGTGGCACAGTGGTTAGCACTGCTGCCTCACGGCACAGAGGACCCGGGTTTGATCCCATCCCCGGGTCATTGGCCATGTGGAGTTTGCAGGGTATGTGGATTGGCCATGCTAAATTACTCTTAACTGGAAAAATAAAGAATTGGGTACTCCAAATCCATTTTTTTTTTTTTTTTTAAAAAGGATAAAAAACTGTAGATGGAACTTAAGGCAAATATTATATTATAGTACATGAAAAAGGATAACCATGAATTAAGATAAAAAGCTAAATATGAAGTGATTTTAGTAAATTAAGGGTTTAATAAATTTATGTTGACCAATTAGGCCAGTGGGCCGATGCATGGCAGATGGAGTTTAATTTGGATAAATGTGAGGTGATGCATTTTGGTAGATCAAATCAGGACAGGACCTACTCGGTTAATGGTAGGGAGTTGAGAGAGCTACAGAAAAAGAGATCATGGGGTACATGTCCATGGCTCCTTGAAGGTGGAGTTGCAGGTGGTCAGGGTGGTGAAGAAGGCATTCGTCATGCTCGGTTCTATTGGTCAGAATATTGAATACAGGAGTTGGGACGTCTTGTTGAAGTTGTACAAGACATTGGTAAGACCACACATGGAATACTGTGTTCAGTTCTGGTCACCCTATTGTAGGAAGGATATTGTTATAGAAAGAGTGCAGAAAAGATTTACGAGGATACTACCAGGACTTGATGATCTGAGTAATAAGGAGCGGCTGGATAGGCTGGGACTTTTTTCCCTGTAGCTTAGAAGGCTTAGGGGTGAACTTTTCGAGGTCTACAAAATAATGAGGAGCATAGATAAGGTAGATAGTCAACATATTTTCCCAAAGATAGAGAAGTCTAGAACTAGAGGGCGTAGGTTTAAGGTGAGAGGGGAGCGATACAAAAGAAAACCGAGGGGAAGTTTTATCACAGAGGTTGGTGAGCATCTGGAACGAGCTGCCGGAGGCAGTGGTAGAGGCGGGTACAATTTTTTCCTTTAAAAAACAGTTACAGTTACATGGGCATGTTGGGTATAGGGGGATATGGGCCAAATGCGGGCAAGTGGGACCATCTTAGTGATAGAAACTGGGCGGCATGGACAAGCTGGGCCGAAGGGCCTGTTTCCATGCTGTAAACATCTATGACTCTAATAAGCAGTCCATCACACAAACCTGCCTCCCATCCATTGACTCCATCTACACCTCCCGCTGCCTGGGGAAAGCGGGCAGTATAATCAAAGATCCCTCCCACCCGGCTTACTCACTCTTCCAACTTCTTCCATCGGGCAGGAGATACAGAAGTCTGAGAACACGCACGAACAGACTCAAAAACAGCTTCTTCCCCACTGTTACCAGACTCCTAAATGACCCTCTTATGGACTGACTTCATTAACACTACACCCTGTATGCTTCATCCGATGCCAGTGCTTATAGTAGTTACAGTGTATATGTTGTGTTGCCCTATTATGTATTTTCTTTTATTCCCTTTTCTTCCCATGTACTTAATGATCTGTTGAGCTGCTCGCAGAAAAATACTTTTCACTGTACCTTGGTACACGTGACAATAAACAAATCCAATCCAATCCTTAAGTGCTGTAAGCTACATGGCTATGGACCAGATGCAGGAAGGTGGGATTAGAAAGGGCACCTAAACAGAGCCTATGGCTTGTTGAATGAATTGTGTACGGAGTTCTGATGAAACATCACCTTGAAACATGCTTCTCTTGACACTGATGCTGCCTCATCCGACTTGCTTTTTCCAGCATTTTCAGTTTTATTTCATTTGCTCACCAGCCACAGTATTTTGCTTTTGTCTGGTATTCCTACTATGGAATCACCTTCTATATCACCCTTGAGAGGACAAAATTAACTCCTCTACCATTTCTAAAAAACAAAGCAATGCTACTGCTGTCCCTGAAACCTTTAATTTGCCTAGCCAACAGAAAATGGTCATGCTTCTAATATTTTAATTTCTAATTGTGTTTACTAACCCCAAATCAATATATTTATCTTAAAATCTGTTCAAATGTCAATTAACCTGTGTGAGGGAAAAATGCTTCTGACTCTTGTTCAAGACATATGAATTTCATACTCGAGATTCAGGTGGGGGTATAAAGCACAAGAGGACGTAATCTTAAAATTACAGCTAGCCCCATTTAGGAGTGACATCATGAAGCACTTTTTCCACATTTTTGCTTGTGGAAATCTCTCCACCATAATTTTCAATACTGGAATCAATAGATTTTTCTGAGGTAAGGGAATTCAGGGACATGGAGCAACGACTAGTAAAATGGAGTTGAGGCATGGATAAACCATAAACTAAATGAATGGCAGAACAGGTCAAAGGGAGCAAATGGCCTCCATTCCTATTTCTATGCCCTCTTGAACTAAAACATACCAGTCTCTTTTTTTCTAGGAAAGGCCTTTCTCCATATCTGGATCACTCTGAATCTTTTATAATACATCTAAAATCTTTCAGATAATCAAAATTGCATGCCACATTCCAGTACAGGCCTCATCATTTTTAATATGTCACTATAATTCATAATCCAGTGCAATTATATGCCTATTTTGAAACCCTATCATGTTTACGGTTACTTGTAGCCACATGTATTAATTCATATTAAAATTCATCAGCTATGTTTCGCCTCGCCCATATTTTCTCACGTTACTTAAAACACAGTAAATTGCCATTTGAGTCATTACCCAGCCATGACGTGTGGGTAGATTTAATACTACCATTATAGGTACCTGTTCCAAATCATCATTCTGAAAGATTATAAATTGCAGTGGCTCCAGACAGAACTGTGCAGAAACCACACTGATTACAAAAGCAAAGTACTTCCCTTTATCAACATCCTGTCTTTTGCTCAAGTTCATTGTCAAACCAATAAGATAATTTGTAACTATTACATAATAAGCTTCCTTCCTAGCCTCAGAATGATCTTGCCAGCTGTATTTTGAAAATCTCCCTTAAGCGCTTCGTTACCTCAAAGAATCCCAGGTTTTTACAGCATGACACAATACTTAAAACCACGCTGATTGCTCCTTCTGGTTAAAACTGAACAGAATTGAAGCAGCAGGACCGTGAACAAAAAAAAGCTTAGCAGTTACCCACCAGGAGCGTTTAATGTTTTAATGAATAAAATGCATAAAATATGGATTTTTGAGATTTATTCCAAGGGGAATCCAAGGAATTTACTATTAATATTAAACAGTTTCTTCCTTAATCAGAATTACATTAGAATTTAATGTAAGATCAGTAAAACATATCAGATGTTATAAAGGCTAAATAAATTCCAGCTTCAAAATATCTTGTTCTCACCTGATAAATATTTAAATCCTCCACTCGGAATACAAAACAACTGGATAATAATTTTGTCTTTGATTGCTGACTAGCTGCAGGTGAAATATTAGCAGGTGTGGTTCCTTTTGACAGCTGTTCCTTTCCTGTAGTTACGGGTTTATGTCTGAGTGTGGTTTCTGGATAAATGCAAAACAAGCGCATAAAGGAAGATCTGGACCAAAAATTCAATCCTTGAAATGACAGTGACTATGACATTTGTTTCAAATATTTTGGAAACAGTGCAAACACAGCTCATTCACAATCTTGATTCTTGAACAGTGCCAAGCAAATAAATCCGTCAGGCAATAAAGAGAGATGTGCAGGTGAAGTTTCAAATAGGTAACAATTAGAAAGCCTATTGAAGTCCTGTCTGACCATTTTGAAAGTGGAACCTAAACAAATTTGGAACATCTTACAACCCCAAATCAGCTTTGGTTCGAATTGATTCTTCTGTGGCAAATTCCTAGCACTCTTTGGTGCGTGATGAGTCAAATCAGGGCAATGACTCTGTCATACTGGTTTGATAAAGCAGAAGCTAACAGCTTTACAACATTTTAGTCTATTTTGTTAAATCAAAGCCAAAAATGTTCAGGATAGGTGGATTGGCCATGCTAAATTGTCCCTTAATTGGAAAAAATAATTGGGTACTCTAAATTTATTTTAAAAATAGATCATACGTTTAAGAGAATGTCCCTTAATTAGTCACTGTTTAAAACTGCGGCTTTATCAAAAGGTATGTCAGCACCCTAACTTTAAACAAATAGAAGTAAAAATTTGCATATGCCTATGTTATCCTAAATCTACTAGTATTGCAAGTTACAACTTTAGTGAACATTTTCATAGATAACTGGAACATCTGTATCACAATCGAGGGTTTAAGACCCCTTCCCTTCACAATATTTGAAAAATGTGTTACTTATTTTAAATAACAAAAGACACACTTACCTATTAATACATGGGGAGGTGATCCTTGTGGAGGTGGTGATGTCGGTTTTGATTTACTATAATCCTTCACTGCTTGTTTTAGCATATCAACATTGGACTTGAATTCCTTCAGTAACTCTTTAGCCCACGTTGCTCGAGTTTTTGTGGATTCATTATAGTACATCCAGTGCTGGCAGCTGTCTCCTACATGGTATTTCACAAAACAAAGCTAGTCAAATCAGGAATTTCACTTCTATAGTCCATCCTTCAGATGTACTTTTTAAAAAGCACAAAACGTCAGATTTCTTTGGTGGGGTCAGGGGAGAAATTAATTCCAGTTATTCTGAGATTCCTGTTGGCATCCATTGCAGTTTTTCCCTTCAAGCAATGTTCCCAGTCTGTTAAAAGTATCACCTGGGTCATCACATCACACTATACCAGGTTGTCTGTAACCATAGCATCCTATGTGACATAAAGTTGATCTTCTGACCCTGTATACTTTACATCATGAAGACTGTCTATTTCCACTTAAAGCTATGATGCCTGAATCCAATCCCATGCCTACCTTGCTTACCCATCACCTTTTGTGTACACTAACCTACAATGGCACCAAGTCTCCCCAATGCATCAAATTTAAAATTTGCATCCTCAGGTTAAAATCACAAAGTGGTTTTCCCTGCCCAATCTCTGTAAACTTCTCCAGGCCTACAGTCCACTGAAAACCATGCATTCTTTTAACTCCAGCTTGTCGTATATCCCACAAGTCTTTCACTCGATCCACTGTTAACCAGTGTGGGTTTTTTAAAATAAATATATTTATTAAAGTTTTTTAACACAATTTTTCTCCCTTACAAACAATAACCCCCCCCCTGTAACAAAAAAAACCCGAGAAATCGCGCAGAGCAAGATATATACACATGGCAAAATGATATATTTACACAGCATTGTACACAGCCCTCACCCGTACGTGCCAGTTTCCCCAACCCTTCATGTTATCTCTTGCTCATCCCCCCTCCCAGGCAGCCCCCCCTTTCCACCCCCCCCCCCCCCCCCCCAGGACGTCCCCTCCACCCCCCCAAAGGTTGCTGCTGCTGCTGACCGACCTTCCTCTAGCGCTCCGCGAGATAGTCTAGGAACGGTCGCCACCGCCTGTAGAACCCCTGCGCAGACCCTCTCAAGGCGAACTTAATCCTCTCCAACTTTATGAACCCAGCCATATCATTTATCCAGGCCTCCAGGCTGGGGGGCTTCGCCTCCTTCCACATTAGCAAGATCCTTCGCCGGGCTACTAGGGATGCAAAGGCCAGAATGCCGGCCTCTTTCGCCTCCTGCACTCCCGGTTCGTCCACTACTCCAAATATTGCTAGCCCCCAGCTTGGCTTGACCCGGACTTTCACCACCTGAGATATTGCTCCCGCCACTCCTCTCCAGAACCTCCTATCTCCAGGTCCGGAATGCGCCCCAACATGCGCTTCATGAATCCTGCATCATCCCAGTTCAGGGCGTATACGTTTACCAACACCACCCACGTCCCTTGCAGCCTACTGCTCACCATTACATATCGCCCTCCATTGTCCGCTACAATAGACTTGGCCTCAAATGACACCCGCTTTCCCACCAATATTGCCACCCCTCTATTCTTTGCGTCCAGTCCCGAGTGGAATACCTGTCCTACCCATCCCTTTCTTAACCTGATCTGGTCCGCCACCTTCAGATGTGTCTCTTGGAGCATGGCCATGTCCGCCTTCAGTCACTTTAAGTGCGCGAACACTCGAGCCCTCTTCACCGGCCCATTCAGGCCCCTCACATTCCACGTCATCAGCCGGATTGGAGGGGCTCTCACCCCCCCCCCCCCCCCCGACTAGCCATCTCCTTTTCTGGGCCAGTCCCGTGTCCACGCCTCCCTCACCCTCCAGTCCCCCAGAGGGGGGCCCCCGTCCTGACCACCACTTCTGTGTCCCATTCCCTTTCTGCCAGTGCAGCAGCAACCCTTTCCCCCCCTCCCCTCCCCCCGCTAAACCCGTCTAGCTTTTTTGCTCCCCCCATGTCACTCCCGTATGTCAGCTGACGCCGGCTTCCCCCGCCGTCCCATTGACCTCCCCGCGTGGGAGTCTCCCAATCCATATGCATTCCTTCGTTCCCCTTCCCGCCTTTCTTCCTGCGCGCGGGAAAAAACCCCGCGCTTTCCAAAGCCCGCTTCGCCCCCTCTGGCGCAGCTCCTGTCGCGGCCTTGTCTCTCTCCCCCAGCCCATGTAACATTTCCTGCGCGTGATTGACCCCCTATATACAACAACCATCACACATCAAACCCCAAAACATTCCCCCCCACCCTCAGTTAGAGTCCAACTTTTTGGCTTGTACAAAGGTCCACCCCTCTTCAGGCGTTTCGAAGTAATAGTGTTGGCCCTTGTATGTGACCCACAGTCGCACTGGCTGCAGCATTCCGAATTTCACTTCTTTCCGGTACAACGCCGCTTAGGCCCGGTTGAAACCCGCTCTCCGCTTTGCAACCTCCGTGCTCCAGTCCGGGTATATTCGGATCTCTGCATTGTCCCACTTACTGCTCCGCTCCTTCTTGGCCCATCTCAGGACCCACTCTCTCTCCGTGAACCAGTGGAACCTCACCACCATTGCCCTTGGCGGCTCATTTGCCTGGGGCTTCGCCAGCACCCGATGTGCCCCGTCCAACTCCAGCGGCCTCGAAGGGGCCTTCGTGCCCATCATCGCCTCGAGCATCGTGCTCGCGTATGCCCCGGCATCAGCCCCCTCCACTCCCTCAGGGAGACCCAGGATTCGCAGATTCTTTCTCCTCGACCTGTTCTCCAGGTCTTCGAGTCTTCCCGCCCACCTCATGTGTAGCGCCTCGTTCTGCTCCACTCTCACCGCCAGGCCCACAAGCTCGTCCTCGTTCTGACTGACTCTTTTCTGTACCTCCTGGATCTTAGCTTTGTGGGCCTTCTGCGTGATCCCGAGTCCTTCAATTGCCGAAAGCATAGGCGCCAACATCTCTTTGCGCATCTCCTCGCGCTGCTCCTCGAAGCAGCGCTTGATGAACTCCTGCAGCTCCCCTTTGTCCCTGGCCGCCGCCATTTTGTTTTCTTTCCCTCGCTTCTCCTGTTGCTCCAGTGCCGCTCCTTTGGCCGTTACACTTCTGGTCCGTTTCATAGAAGTTGGCAGTGTTTGCTTCACCAGTCTGCCCCAAAAAGTCTATGGAAACTCCTGAAAAAGGTCAGAGAGTCGGCTCCAGACGGGAGCTGCCGAATGCGCGACCTACTCCTCCATGGCCGCCACCAGAAGCCTCGTCCCTGCTTCTTCAATGGCCCTGGTAGATCTTTTCACAGTTGTTCCCTCTGCTGCCAGAATTCACCTTTGATAGAGTCAAGCCAGATTGCAGCTTTAAGCTTGCCCTTCCCCCGCCTGCATGCTGGAAGAGGCCCTCGTCTACTGCTGCAGCTCAAGCCAAATCTTTCACTGTTTCTGCCGGGTCTGGTAGCCAAAAGACACAACACTCCTGGGGGACACTGTCAGGGGAATGCTGCAGCCTTCTTCGCACACCGGGAAATGTCAAACAAATGCCGTGGGGGCCCTGTAAAAGAGCCCAAAAGTCCGTTCCAAGCGGGAGCTGCCGAATATGCGACCTAGCTCTGCATAGCCGCACCCGGAAGTCTAACCAGTGTGGTTAAACACCTGTTAACCGTAACAAGCTCTGGAATTCCCTCCCTAAACGTCTCCAGCTCCCTTTTCTCTTCTAAACTTTAAAGCAATATTTAAAATCCACTTTGACTAAGTCTTAGTGATATTGCCAAATAGCCCGTTGTTGATGATTGTGTTTCTGTGTTTTAACATTTCGCAACATACTTTACACAAGACAAAACCAAAACGTATATCTACAAGAATTTACAACCACAATCATTCAGGAAATAATTTAAAAACAAACAGGGGAAAAAATTAAAGATAAAAAGATGCGACTGTGAGTGCTTGCTGGGTCAGGCGGTGGCCCGAAGTTTCCCCACTTAGCTGTGTGGAGGCCAGTAGTTGGCTGTGCTTCCCCCAGGATAGGGCTTTTTAGTAGCTGCGGGGAATGGCCCCTGTTTGGGGAAATGTCGTTGTTCTGATATCTGGAGGAGTGTCGCTGTTTCCTTGCGGAGGAAGTTTCTGATCTGTACGTACCTTAGTTCATTTCCTTTTGAGAGTTGAAACTCGTACACGAGTTCCCCAGGATCACTGCTCTGCCGTCCGTGAACATGTCCCTAACCGTCAGTATGCCCCACTTTTTGAAGATGGTGTCCATTGTTGCGAGGGGAACCTGTGGTTTTTGATGATGGGGTCATCTGTGTCAGTCCGAAATGCTGTCGTATTTGGTTCCACGTTCGAAGTATGGCCACTACCACTGGGCTTTTTTGAGAATTGGGGGAATTAAAGTGCGGTTATGGCCAGCGCTCAGAGGGATGTCCCCTGTGCAGGAACTCTCCTCCATTCTGACCAACTGTGCTCTTGGTTCCTTGACGCATCCATGTACCCTTTCTGCATTAGCCACCCAGTGGTAGAGCTGGGGAATTGGGAGGGCCTGGCCTCCCACATTCCTCATTCTCAGCAGGATCTTCTTATAACTTATGCCTCGCACCCCCCCCCCCCCCCCCCCCCCCCCACCCCGGAATGAAGATCAGGAGGAATCTGAACAGGAAAAGGAACCTGGACAGCATGTTCATCTTGATTGTCTGCACTCTCCCCGCTAGGGAGAGTGGGAATGAGACCCACCTCTGCAGGTCCCTTTTAACCTCTTCCACCAAACTAGTCAGGTTCCACTTGTGGATGTGTGTCCAGTCATGGGCAATTTGGATCCCCAAATATCGGAATCAGGTTGGGCCAGTTTGAACGGCAGCCTCCCCAGCTCTGCCCTTTCCCACTGTGGGTTCACAGGGAAGATCTTGCTCTTCCTCGGATTAAGTTTGTAACCTGAGAAAGCTCCAAACTCATTCAGGAATTTTGTTATCTCTTCCACGCTAGTCAGCGGGTTTGAGATGTAGAGGAGCAGATCATCCGTACAGAGCGAGACTGTTCCCTGTCTTCCCTTTGCCGCTCTGAGGGCGATCGCCAGTGGCTTGATTGCCAGAGCGAACATAGAACATAGAAAATACAGCACAGAACAGGCCGTTCGGCCCACGATGTTGTGCTGAACCTTTGTCCTAGATTAATCATAGATTATCATTGAATTTACAGTGCAGAAGGAGGCCAGTAGCAGGGATAACCCTGCCTCGTGCCACCAGTATCTGGAGCTGGTTCGGTTTGTCCGTACGTATGTGCGCCAAAGGAGCACATTACAATAGTTTTACCCATGTGATAATTCCTGGACCAAACCCAAATTGTTTCAGTACCACTATGAGGTACTCCATTCGAGCCTGTTGAAGACCTTTTCTGCATCCAGGGAGATGATTACCTCCGGTGTTCTCTCACCAGATGGGGTCATGATCATGTTCAGCAGGCACCTGGGGCGGGATTCTCCGTTTTGCCAGTGCCCGGGGGTTACCTGACAGCGTGGGGCTGCCCCACAATGGGAAACCCCATTGACGGCCGGCGTAATGGAGAATCCCGCCGGTGGGTCGGGGCAGAAATGTGACGCGGCGGGGAGAAGAATCCTGCTCCCGATGTTCATGCATTTTTCGATGTTAAAAGCAAAATATAATTCTAAGTATTTGTTGTTTAAGAATCAGATAACAGGAGCAATTACGAGGAAAAATGACAAAGCATGGTTGAAAAGATGAGCTTTTTGAACAGTGACAGTAAGGGGGGTGCTGAAAGAGAGAGTTCTTTAGCTGAGACAGCTAAAGCTTTGCAAACAATGGTGGAGTGGATGGAAAAACAAAGAAAGATAGAAATTGAGAATTGAAGAGCAAACACCAAGATGTCGGGTTGGAGGAGGTTGAATGTATACTTTGGGCGTTTCATTATATTTTAATATTATACCTGCTCTGTGATAGGGATAGTAATCCACTGAAATCTGTGTAAAAGACAATTGCATGGCTCCACCCGTGATCTGTTTTGGAAATCCTGTCAAAAAATGTTTGAAGGTAAAGATATTAGAACTAGATCAGCAAATTCAAAATAACAATTCAAATTATATATATTTTTCCTTAAACATCATCCTTACCATCAATTCATAAACAAGCTAACAATTCACCCACTTTCACCAAACTTGATACACTTGAATTCAAACCTTGGCAGACACAGGTCAGCTTTACATGTGGCCAACCAAGTATCAGTAATTGAAAATAACAGATTGTGTTCTGCCCAACAAACTTCGAAACAAGTTTAACAGTGAGAATTTGAGGTAAAGTCAGGAAATAGATAAGGAATTGACTAAGCAAGTGATGTCACTCTGATTTGGATTCAGAAACTTAATGAGTAGACTGGCCTTTATACTTTAGAATTTTAAACACGAGGGGTGATCTCATTGAAACATATAATTTTCTTGGAAGGCTTGACAGGGTAAGATGCTGAAAAGCTGTTTTGGCTAGCTGGAAAGTCTTACGGTAATAATTTCAGGATAACGGACCAGTCATTTAGGACTGTGATAAAAACAAAAATTCACAGTGTTATAAATCTTTGGAATTCTCTACTTTAGAAGACTGTAGATACTCGGTCGAGGAGTACATTCTTTGGGCATTCAAGGAAATCAAAAAATATGGTGAGGGAACAGGATAATTGAGCTAATGTAGAGAAGTTCAGCATGACCTTCCTGCAGAAACTATTTGTGTTGTTACATTCCTAAATGCATTGAGTTTTCAGTCCTGCTAATATGGTGCGACAGTTAAGTTTTGATGAGACAATAAAGAGAGTGTATAAAATGAACTGGATAAAATATACAATTAACCTGAACAGGAGATGACATTCAGTACGGTTAAATTTAAGGTACTGCACATGTTAGAAGAAATAAAATAGGACAAGCAATCCATGAATCAAATTAATTCAGGTAAAATTTCACATGAGTTCTTGGGTGTCAGTAGATTTAGCATTTTGTTGATTCAGTCACAATGGAGCAGCCAATAAGTAGAACCATGAAACTTATCAAATATGATGCCCATTTTCAAACATTGAACCATCTGGCTAATTTCTGCTGTCAGTTTTGAATCATAACTAAAAACCAGAGAATCTTAAATTCTTGAAAGGAAATTATCGAGGGCAGGGATTTCAAAAAATATTTAATGGTATTGAGCCGGCTTCGCGAGTTATATCCAGAATACTATTTCAAATTAAATCTTGATAGTGGAACTGATCAAAGACAAATTCAGCATTTTAATGTCAGGTGATAGCTCTTCACATGATTTAACGTGGGTCAATCACTGGGCCCAAAACTTTGCAATTACATTTTTGTATCTTGGAATCATTTCAGGGGCAGTTGGATGCCGAGGGCAGCGAAGGTTTCCTCCAGGTGCTCCGGTTTCCTCCCACAGCCCAAAGATGAGCATGTTAGGTGGATTTGGCCATGCTAAATTGCCCTTAGTGTCCAAAAAGGTTAGGTGGGGTTACTGGGTTACGGGGATAGGGTGGACGTGTGGGCTTAGGTAGGGTTCTCTTTCCAAGGGTCGGTGCAAACCCAATGGGCCGAATGGCCTCCTTCTGCACTGTAAATTACATGACTCTATGAAAAACATGGTCTTATGTAGGTGAACGAACATCCCTACCTCAAGGCCAGATGTTCCAGGTTCAAGTCTCACTTAGGGAAGTTATGTTGCAATTGTATTATAAATTATTATTATTACAGGACGTTGGTGAGGCCGCACTTGGAGTATTGTGTTCAGTTTTGGTCGCCTTGCTATAGATAAGAGCTTATTAAACTGGATAGAGTGCAGAAGGGTTTTACAAGGATGTTGCCAGGACTCAAGGGACTGAGTTACAGGGAGAGATTGGACAGGCTAGGACTTTTGTCTTTGGAGCGTAGGGGACTGAGGGGTGATCTTATAGAGGTGTACAAGATCATGAGAGGCATGGACAGGGGGAATGCTCTCAGTCTTTTTCCCAGGGTTGGGGGAAGTGAGAACTAGAGGGCATAGGTTTAAGTCAAGAAGGGAAAGAATTAATGGGAACCTGAGGAGCAACCTTTTACACAGAGGGTGGTACATATGTGGAATGAGCTGCCGGAGGAAGTGGTTGAGGCAGGGACGTTGACAACATTTAAAAGGCATTTGGACAGATACATGGATAGGAAAGGTTTAGAGGGATATGGGCCAAATGCAGGCAAATGAGATTAGCTTAGATGGGGTTTTTGGTTGGCATGGACCAATTTGGGCCGAAGGGCCTGTCTCCGTGCCGTAGATTCTAGATTCAAGACTTGATGGCCATGGAAGTTGCATGCATAATATGGACAAACAAATTTATTATTAACCAGTCAATCCTTCCAATATCCTTGATATCCAAGAGTGGGATAGTTTCTTGGTCAGCTATACTGCAGGAGGCAACGGCAAACTACTGCAGTATTTTGCCAGGCATAATCATGGACCAATCCATTGGTCATCCATGGTCACCAATGCCTTCTTAGGGCATGGTACCTGAAGGAGGAGGAGGAGGAATATGTAGGTGGGATGAGCTACAATTACTCAAATCGCATATCAATGTTCATTTATCATAGATTATCATAGAATTTACAGTGCAGAAGGAGGCCATTTATGTAAATAACAAGATGCCATCCTCATTAGAACATGCAAAATAGCTTTCGTGATCAACACTGTAAATTGTAGATTAGTGAGCAAGATGCATCCTGCAACACAAATTCGCCTATGAATCCCCAGCAAGTACTCATTAAGTAATTAGACTGGTTGTGAAATTCAGCATTTCTGCTCAGCAATCATTAAATGCCGAATTAAGGGAGTTGATATAAATTTTATTCCCATTTATTTACACTGAAGATGTGCAATCCAATCGATAAGCCAAGGCTACAGACCTATCATTGTCCACAAAATGTGTTCTCTGACTACAAGGTTTGAGTACATCATTCAATATTCTTCATATGCTTTCATTATATATGTGTATATTTTATAATTAATGTTTCATTGATTTACTTGTCACTTAGTAGCTGAATCTGTCCTCTTTAAACTGTTTGGTGAATTCAGCAACAAGGCAAGCAATACACAAAATAAACAAATTGTGAACACGGCTTTTACCGAACCGCACATGGGCAAAATTTGTATTAACTTTACCAGACTAGTTCCATTTTCGAGTTTCATAACACATTATTTGAACTCTGTGAAATCTTTCATTAATAAATCCATGCAAAATGTGCACCAAAAAGTCAGAGAATTGTAAAAGAAAACATTATACAGAATTCCACGTTTCAATCTAATCATTAGTTCTTGGGGCCATAAAAGACAATGCACTCTGTACCTCTTTCCCTCACATGAATGTCGTCACAGATGTGCAGATCCAAATGAGAAATTATTAAATGGTGAGATGTTTCCTTTACATCAAAAGCATTGAAGAGTTTGACAAGGGCATCGTTCTGATCAGCTGCTGCTGTAGTTTGAGGTGTTCTCACCTGTTGGGAAATGGGAACTGGAGTTGCACTCTGCAAAGGAGAATATAGAAATGCTAAGTCAATTCTATCAATATAAATTTAGGTGAATAACAAACATTTAAATTACTTTGCCATGAGAGAATAATTTAAAACAAATCAAAAGAGGGTCGAAGTTAATTACATAGATGGTTCCGAGATGGCAATTAATTATATTGCCTGATGCAATTGTTCTCTCTTTTCCAAAGATACTGTTTTCAAGCTCCAGAATAAATTCTGCTCCCTTGCCACCAGCTTTATCCTCTTGCCCAAGCACTTGCACAGGCTAAACCAGACCCATGTAAAATCTCAAAGCTGCTTCGATCTATCTTCAGATGCCTTCACTCTGCTTTCTCCAACTGCTGTCGAACTTTCCTTTCATCCCATCTCTGCTTACAAGCCATTATGCCACCCTTCCCAACCTCTCTGGTTATTCTTTCTCACTCTCTGAAACACCAGAGAGACTTTCCATATTAAAGACATCAATATAACTAATTGTAAATTAAGCATGCAGTGAGTGACGGAACTAACATAATGAATGCTAGAAATTATGCTGCTCCCACCATAAATAATTTCTGTAATTTACCATTATCTCAGCAGGTATCCTATTTATTTATTATTTTTGTTTAGTTGGTTTAGATTTTCCTACAGCACCCTATTTCAATATCATGGGATTTCATAAATGATCCAGGTAAGCATAACACAAAATGTAATCTTAGAAGTCAACTTAATTGCACAATCTGTTAGTTAATGTGTTTTTAAGTAGAAATATATTGCAGAAGGATTAATTCCCTTCGCCTTCGCCCCCCCCCCCCACCACCATCACACACACACATGAAATAGCAGGCAATTCAAAATATTTTGAGAAAAAGTTGAATAACGGCTCCCACAACCACTTTATTGCTTGAGGCACTGAGTGCATAAATCAGACAGATGGGGTAGATCCTAAGGTTGATCCCATGCTGCATTACATCGCAGCCAGGGCTGCAGTTGAGGTGTTACAATTGGCCTCGGCATCCCTTGGTTAGGGAGAGCAAAAAGTAAATTTCTGCACCCAGTTGCTATCTTGCAACCATTGCTCAAGTGTGAATGCTGAGTGAGGATTGAGATAAGGCTGGGTTGTGACAATCCCCTAAAGAGTCAAATAAATGGCATGTTGTCCATGAAACCATAACCAAGTAAACATGAACACGAAAGGAAGAAGGTGAGTTGGAAAAGAAGAATAAAAATAATTGATTGGAAGTCATTGTAAATGCACAATTATGCATCGAGTATGTCTCATCAGTAGAGGGCAATATTTTATAACTTTGCCCAACAGAAAACATTTGAAATACATTACTTTCGGGGCACAACCTAGCAGGTTAACCTCTTAACAAGCTTAAATTACAAACCATAGAAAAAGAACACCAGACTCTGGATTAAAACTGTATTAAGCACTTGCTATCCATATCTAATTATTAACTATTAAATAGTACTATTAAACACCATACTCAAGCAGTTTCATTCTAATCTCCTTCAGACAACTGTCAGTTGCACTGTGCGGAGAAAGAAATTGAAGGAAAATTTAATTTAGATTAATTTACATATACTATCATTTGGCTGATAAATTATTTTGGGGATTGAGTTATAGATACTGATTTTCTCACAGGGCTCAGACTAAATACAAACCACTTGGGTTTTATTCTCATTTGAGATAATTGGCAATTCTCAAAGGATTCATTGCTTTGTTACATTCCTGGGTATGTGCAATTCTAGGAGTGATGAACACAAGTAGGATGAGTAGGCCATATGGCCTGTCGAGCCTGATCTGCCATTCAATATGATCAACGCTGATCTTGGGCTTCAACATCACCTTCCTGCCCATTCCTCATATCCCTTGATACCCTGAGACAGCAAAACCTGCCTATCCCAGCCTTAAATTAATTTAACAATGAGATTAGGCCTCAGTATCGCTCAGCCTTTAATATTTACATACAAATGATTCACCTTGAGCATATGTCATGGTGCTGTGAAGTTTTCGTTCTATAAAGATTCAAATCTGTGAAATTAAAAAAATAAATGCAAACAATTGCCACAACTGCCCCAAGATATAATAAAGCACACATACTTGTGATTTCACAGCTACTTTTGCAGCCAATCGCAAGCCTTGGCAATGGTACCAATTTATGTTTAGCACAGGCTGGTTTAACACAATGGGCTAAACAGCTGGCTTGTAATGCAGAACAAGGCCAGCAGCGCGGGTTCAATTCCCGTACCGGCCTCCCCGAACAGTCGCCAGAATGTGGCGACGAGGGGCTTTTCACAGTAACTTCATTGAAGTCTACTTGTGACAATAAGCGATTATTATTATATTATTGTGTATTGTTATGATCCTAGTTGCCATCAATACTTGATACGCCAGATCCCAGAGGGAAACCTGGCTTCATATACCTAAAATTTTTAAAACTAAATCGTGGAGGAATATAACTGAACAAATTCATAGCAGTTTGCCGATGACCTTTTGATAAAGGGAATAAAATTTTTATTATAAGAAAAGTGAACTGCATTACATCAGACAAAAAGATTGGAAAGGTCTCAATACAAACATAAAAAGACAATTCAAATTCCCACTTTTTTTTTAACTCAGTAATATCTTTACAAACACACAAACTAATGAAGAGTTACCACTAGCTTGATACAAAGGCTTCTTGATTGGGACTAGCACATGCAAACTGTTTTCTTCTGGTGAATTCCTCAGCATTCACTTGATGCTTCTCACTCACTTGTACCTCTCCCACAGTCACCCTATACTCAAATGTTTCTTCAACTGCAGAGCAAACAAGTGAGTTCCCTAAATGCAGTCCTCCAGTAGCACCTCCATTAAACTGATCACTTTACTGAATCCTATAACTGACTATTCAGTTAACTACTGTTCCACTAGCCTCATATTTTCTTCTCAGAAAGCTAAAAATCCCTGCCTTCTCTCTGACACACACTGAACATCCCCTCTCTCAATACCTGTCTTTTCTGTATGTGTCCCAAGAACACTGTCACTCGGCAACAGTAAAGTTTTTCTACTTTTTCCCCCAGAATCACTGAAATTTCTACTCCTTTTAACCCATCTCTTTAACTGAAATTTGTTTTATCCTTTTTAACACACAAATGCATTGAAATTCAATTTAAAATGATACATTATACGTTACACACATTGTACGTTATACATCACTTATTCCAATTTGCATTTGCGATTCACAAAAAAACTCAAAAATAGAAGAATACAGACCTGGGTGGGTTCAGAAGCCATACTCTTTCTTTGGTGTGCAGATTTTTCTATGGCTTCACTCAAAGATTTAGAATACTGTGCCATTGCCTTCAACTGGGAGTCAGTCAAAACCCACAACAAATCATCCAATATAAGCACCAGCTTTGATGCCACCACATTACAATCCTTTAGCTGTTTAAGAAGATAAAATAAGAAAAAAATTATTTAATCTAATCGGAGACCCAATACATTCAGTTACGCCAAACTCATTCTGCTAAAAATGTTTTCCAAGCACTGACACAATACTACTGCATTAAAAACACAATTATGACAAGCATGACAATGAATACATCTTTATCATTGGTTTACATACTTGGGATACCAAAGGGAGAAGAATATCACAGTAAAGGACCAGTCATGCTGGTGGAGCATTGAGAATGTCATTTAAAAGTTAATTGGTCTAATTAACTGCTTTTTGGAATTTCTCAGTCAAATCGTAGTAATGTGGGTAGTAAGGTCGGAGTTGCAGTGGCATAGTGATATTGTCACTGGACTAGTAATCCAGAGGCCCAGGGCAATGCTCCAGGAACCGGGTTTGAATCCTTCTATGTCAGATGGTGAAATCTGAATTCAATAAAAATCTGGAATTAAAAGTCTACTGTTAATTAATATTGCAAGTCTTCTGGCTGCAACTCAAATATTTCATAATTTTGGCAAGCCAAACAACTTTTTTGTAGTTTTTTTCATGTTATGAGCTTCTTTAAAGGCATTTTTCAAAAACTGCTCACAAACATATTTTAAAAAACTGAGCCAGTTTTACTTGTGTGTTCTCTTTACCTGTCAATCTTAATCAATAACTTTGCACTTCAGCCACTCCAGTTTGTCATCCATTTTGGCGTGCATGCCGAGAACATTGCATCATCATGACATCGCTTTATTGCCCCCCTCCCCCTCTCAAAACAGAAAATTCTACTTTGTACCCTTCGCTTCAAGCTGACTTTCATTTTGGACTGGTTTGTGATGAGCCTCACTGGTGCACTCAAGATGTCATGTTCCTCGCTCTGGATAGCATCTGCCTCTATTCGGATCATCTGCCAGGTAATCTCCTTAAATGTCAGGACCTAAGCATTCAAGAAGTAAATGAATTGTCAATCAGCAGCAGCAAACAAGAGGATTCTCCTGAAGTAAATCAAACCAAGGACGACAACTGTGAATTACTGCATAAAACTAAAATACTACAGGCATGTTTTTAAATTACAGCACCATCAAATCGAGTATCTAGTTTAAGAAACTCAGAGTGGCACACAGCTTAAGAGGCACTTTGCTACAAGTGGTTTTCTGACAACTCTAAAAATGCCATAGAGGTCGAGAATAAAGGTTAGTTGTCTCTGGGGAAAAAGCAGAAAAGAAAACAGAAAACAAGTTAGCTCAGGCCTGTCTGCCAGATCTATTTGCAGTACTCCACCATTCAATAAAATCATAGGATCCTTACAGTGCAGGAGGCCATTCAGCCCATCGAGTCTACGACCCTCCGAAAGAGCACCCCACCTAGACCCACTCCTCTGCAAACCCGTAATCCCACCTAACTTTTGGACACAAAGGTACAATTTACATGACCAATCCACCTAACCTGCACATCTTTGAAAAAGATTCACAGGAATGGTTCCAAGGAAGAGGATTGGAAAAGCTGGTACTGTTCTCCATGGCGAAGAGAAGGCTGAGAGGAGATTTGACAGCGATATTAAAAATCACAAGGGGATTGGACAGTGTAAAGAGAAAGAGTTCCCATTGGTGGAAGGATTGAGAACTACATGGCGCCGATTTACGGTAGTTGGCAAAAGAAGCCATGGTGACAAGGTAAAACGTTTTTACAGTGAGTGGTTAAGATCAGAAATGCACTGTCTGAGTGTGATGGGGGCAGGTTCAGTCGAGTCATTCAAAAGGGAATTGGGTGGTTATTTGAAAAGGAAAAATGTGCAGGGCTGTGGGTAAAGGGCACAGGTGAATTGCTCCTGCAGAGGACCAGCACAGACAAGATGAGTCAAATGGCTTCCTTCTGTTCTGTAACCATCCTATGATATGAACATTTATCATAGAGGAGACAAAGCATCCCTGCAATAGGTGTTTCAGCTTTCCTATGCCTCAGTACCAGCTAATGTAGACTCATGGTATCATTGTGAACATATCTGTACAAGTCCCCAACTCAGAGGAGAACAACAAAGTCCAAGGGCAATGTGTGGTCAGACTGTTGGATTTCTTCAACAAACTGCTGTCTCTGAGGCACAGGCACCTCCAATTGGCAGGCTAACTCAATAACCACTTCCTGTGTTTAGAAAGTGCTTCAGAATAGAACATACAGTGCAGAAGGAGGCCATTCAGCCCATCGAGTCTGCACCGACCCGTTTAAGCCCTCACTACCACCCTATCCCCATAACTCAATAACCCCTCTTAACCTTTTTTGGACACTAAGGGCAATTTGGCATGGCCAATCCACCTAACTTGCACATCTTTGGACTGTGGGAGGAATCCGGAGCACCTGGAGGAAACCCGGACACGGGGAGAACGTGCAGACTCCGCACAGTGACCCAGCATGGAATCGAACCTGGGACCCTGGCGCTGTGAAGCCACAGTGCTAGCCACATGTGCTACCGTGCTGCCCAATAGGTTCTGGAAATTCTCTACAGAACATACCGCCAATTACACTGGTTTGTCGGGCCCATAGAGTTAAACAATTCTAGTATTTTTGCACACAAACAGAATTTTAAACTGTCAATTAAAAAAACTTTTTTTGATAATTAGCAAAGTAAAAGCAAATTTCAGATACACTATGAAATATGGAATGCAGCAGCAAAGGGCAATAATCCAAAAATAAAGTATTTACCTCCCCACGTTGAGGATCTTGTATTCGGGTAAATCGCAAGTCACTTTGTTTCCAGCTTGTATTTACACTATGTATTTGTAGCTGGGACAATTCAAAAGATGCATTGAAAGCTTTTGCTTTGATTTTGATATTGATGGAATTCACACTAAGGGAGATTCCTTCTACAACTTTTTCAGCAAAGCCATACTCACTATGTAAAGAATAAGATTAACACGTCATTAACTGACCAAATATACTCACAGCGTACTTAACACTTCAATTGTAAGTAAATAGCCATGGCTGTAATTTTTGAAAGCATTAAAACACATCATATTCATCAATTTAACACAAATAAAATTATTAAACTTTTTTAAACCAAAGTTTAACTTGAAATATAAACTTCAGATATAACACAACACAACAAAATCGTCCAAATAAAATAAAAATAAATATACTGCATCCTTGGTACATTTCTACAGCAATATTCTTGAACAATTTAGAGTTTTGACCTCATGGCTCACCTTTGACCTGAAGCTGTCGCAATAGGGGATGGTCCATTAGGAGGCCGAGGTTCCTCACAAGTCCGCATCTCCATTTCTACTTTATCCAGGTACTAGATGGGGGACAAAAAAAAATCAGTCTCCAGACCAAAGTCATTGGGTAAGTAGATCAGTTGTCCTGACATCTCATGATATCAAAAGAAATGTTTCTCCTTAGGTGGGATTACGGGTTTGAGAAATGTTTCTCCTCTTACACCTCTGCTTCATAATGGATTACAGCAATCCAGAACCATTCTTCCATTTTTATTCCTGGGTGACTCTTGATGCAAGCATCAGTAAACGCTTCAAACAAGAGGCATCGGGGTTATTATGCCTTCACCAGCATTTACATATACATAACTTGAGCAGTGGTCAGCGGAGCAATTGCAAGCAGGAACTCAAATTATTTTTTCCTCTTTCCCAAAGCTCAGGGATGTGGAGACCAAATATATCTGGTCTGGTCTCTGGTCTGGTATCTGATTTCTGCAGAACCAATTGAAATGGAGTAACATTGTAGAGCCCAGATTACAGACTTCCAGTCCATATGATTCAGTGTGCTCTTGGGCAGGGGAAAAGATATTTAATACACTTATAATGTTGATATATCATAACACTTCATAACATGGCACAAGCACACATTCGTAGAAATGGATATTACTGAACAACAAAATTATGAAATGAAAAAAATGAAATGAAATGAAAATTGCTTGTCACAAGTAGGCTTCAAATGAAGTTACTGTGAAAAGCCCCTAGTCGCCACATTCCGGCGCCTGTTCGGGGAGGCTGTTATGGGAATTGAACCGTGCTGCTGGCCTGCCTTGGTCTGCTTTCAAAGCCAGCGATTTAGCCCTGTGCTAAACAGCCCCTAATCATTGAACGGAGGGCAACGAAGAAAGAGAATAATCCAAACTATAACATTGGAGTTGGAGTGCACATAATCCAAGGAACGGAAAGGTTAAATAATCATAGAATCCTACGACACAGGCCCATCATGCCCACGTTGGCTACTTGAAAGCTATCTCAATTTGAAAATGAAAATGAAATGAAAATCGCTTGTCACAAGTTTCAAAGTTTGTCACTGCTTTCAAAGCCAGCGATTTAGCCCTGTGCTAAACAGCCTCTGATTTGTTCCACTCCACCAGCTCTTTCCCCATAAACACAGCAATTTCTTTCCTTTTCAAGCATGCATCCAATTTCAAGGGTTATGGCTTCACAACTCAATTTCTACATCCTCATTGTTCTCCATCCATCATTTACTCAGGTTGATCTCTAATCATGTCAGCGTGAGGCTGCAATACCTCAGATGCAGGACAATTGGTTCCGGACCTTGTTTGTGCCCTTCTCTATAAAAACCTTTAACAGGAGTTTGATGTATGGACAAGAATATGCACTCATGGTGAGAGTCACTGATTTTAATCTGTTGAGCTAGTTCTAATACATATTTTAATTATAGTTAGATCTATGATAGGTTTATTTTCTTTATTTTACTGTTATTATTGATTGACTTGCTGTTTTTTTTAGATATGAGCAATATACCCAAAATTCATTTCAATTTGGACAATAAAATGAAATTGATTGACAATGTTCAATGTTAATTCGGTATATTCTATTTCACTTAAGGTGGCTGAATCCTCCATTGACACCTTATATATTTTAAAAGTTTTTTCTTATGGGAAGAGCACGTTCAAAGTCAACTTGCAAAGAAGGCATAGCAATACCCATGTCATTGGAGGAATCTCACAAGAAAGCTTTGCTGGTCACTTCGGAGAGTAGTTTAGAGTCTACCATTGTGGGACTCCAGTCACGTACAGATCAGAATGGATAAGGACAGAACATTTTCTTCCCTAAAATACATTGGGTTTTTAATGACAATCTGACTATTTCATAGTCACTTACTGAAACCACATTTTTTTTTTGAGAATTTGCTATAATAAACCAAATTCCAATTCTCAAGCTGTCACAGTAGGTTGTGCATTCACGTTCACGGAGGTATTAGTCCAGGACTCACAGGAAGTTCATAGAAATATAAGAAGTTTAATAGGATAGAGATGTTAAGTTTGAAACAATATTTGTATATGTCAAGGCTATAGTAAGGGACAAATTGACATTGGATATATATTTTTTAAAGAGTCATTGGGTTTTACAGGTTAGAAAGAGGTCTTCAGCCCATTGTGCCTGTGTCAGCCATCAATCATGTATTGATTCTAATCCCATTTTCCAGCACTTGGTCCATAGCTTTGAAATGCTGTGGTATTTCAAATGCTCATCTAAATGCTGATCAATAGCTCCAATAAGTCACCAAAGAACGGCCTTTGAGGCCAGAAAACTGGGTTAGTTTAAGAAAGGTTCAAATGGGAGAATGGAAAGGTGGGAGGGTGAATATTCTGGAAGCAAGATGACAGAAACATTCTTTGCCAACCGGCATCAGATTACTCAAAGATAACAGGTTGCATTGCTGCGAGTGCATTCAGAATGGTTCCAAAGTCAGCAGCAAAGAAATGATTCTGCGAGAGGCAAATATATTAAGAGAGGACATAATGGCAATCATCAGCAACAATTTATTTGCAGATACGCAGCATTATATCGGAGAACACTTTTCCAATTTGCTAAAAATATAACTCACACAAAGCACTGCTCTAAGAATTTTAACAGCCTACTACGTAAATAAATAATCAAATTTGATTTTTCTAAAGGTGTCATGAAGAACTTACAGATATTATGTAAATATACAGACTGAAAAATTCACATAACGAAACATAAATTGTGAATAAGGGAGAAGAACAAATGGCAGGAGAATTGAAAGGTGTTTCCACCTGCCATGATTTTAAAATTTTGTTTCACCTCAAAAGAACAATTAATGGCATTTTCTTTTATCCCTTCATTTATTCACGGGTCTTGGCTATTACTGCAAGACCGGCTTTTATTACCAGTTCCTAATCACCCTTAAGATGGCAAATCGCTGTAGTCAGCAAGGTGAAAGTGTTCCCACAGTGCTGTTGCTACCACGTTCCACAATTTTGAAGCAGCGCTGATGAAGGAACAGCGAATATTTTTCCAAGTCCGGATTGGTGTGCGATTTGGATGGGAACTTGGAGAGGGTGATGTTCCCACATGTCTGCTGCCGTTGTCCTTCTAGGAGGTCAAGAGTTTGTGAGGTGCTGTTGCAGAAGCCTCGTCGACTTGCTGCAGTGCTGCCACTTGTGCGGTGCAAAGATTTCTTGCCATTGAACCCCTGGCTATGGCACTGAGGGAGTCGAGGAACTGGAGGGGATTGGTGCGGGGTGGGGAGTATTAAGTAATGGGTTAAGAGACATTGCAATTAGTTGTCTCATTTATGTTAAGTATCCATTAATTGGCACTGATATGTAAAGGGGCTTCAGGTGGCCTCTGTCAGGTGATGTATAGTTAGAGTATTGTGCAAAGGCTGTTGGAATGAAATAAATGTGTGTTTGTGAAAAAGGAACAGAACTTTAGACTCTTCACATCACAGCAACTAAAACGTCTAACAATTGGTAGCAGAGGATGGTTGCTGTGTAAATGTGAAGGGTTGAAAGATACAACTTTTCCAGATTAAACCAAGGAGTGAGTGAGAAAGGAAAACCCAAAAAAGGGATATATGGCTGAACCGAGGATAAAGATGGCTGGATATGACTCCCCTCCCTTATTTTCTGAAAGGGAATCGTACGACCAATGGAGAAGTGCAGTAGTTATGTGGACTAAGGTAACTACTTTGGGAAAGAGAAAACAAGGTATGGCATTGGCTCTTTCTCTACCATATGGCAGTAAAATCCGAAACAAAGTGCTTTCTGAGCTGGAATTGGAAGAGTTAGACTCAGAAGTAGGCTGGAGACTTTATTACATTATATGGATAAGATTTATGAGAAAGATGACTTGTTAAGTGCATATGAAGCATGGTCGGATTTTGATAAGTTCCGGAAAATGGAGGATATCTCCATGGAAAACTATATAATTGAATTTGGCAGACTATATAAAAGGCTGCAGAGACACAACCTGGAATTTCCACAGTGTGTGTTGGCCTTTAAATTACGTGACTATGCTAGAGTGAGCAACATGGATAGGCTCCTGGTTTTGACAGGAGTTCAGTTTACTGATAAGGATACCTTATTCGAACAGATGACAAAAGCTTTACAAAAATTTCTGGGGAAACATTCAATTCCAATGGCTCTGATGACCTATATAGGTCAGCCTGCAATAAGGCAGAATATGGAAGATACACTACTACAGGATGGCGAAATCGTATGGCTACGAACAGGGCTCAAGACGATAGAAGGAGACCGAGACAAGAAAATTATGAAGACAGAAACCCAGTTAGGACCTACAATAGGAAGATGAACCTCAGAAATGCACGGGGCATGATAAATCGATGTTTTTGATGTGACTCTCAATACCATTATGCTTTCAACTGTCCAACTCGTTATGATAGAGTGTTTGAAGCGACACATGAACACGGAAGAGTCAGAAGAGGAAAAAGATAGTGACCAGAAAGGCACCACTTTCCTATTGACAAGTAGTTTTACACCGGTAAGGAGGGTGTTGGTTGCAGAATCCTTCAACTGTGTTGTATTGGACAGTGGCTGCACATCTACTGTGTGTGGAATTGACTGGTTAAAATGTTATCTGGACTCCTTGAAT
The DNA here is from genome assembly GCF_047496885.1 of Scyliorhinus torazame. Taxonomy (NCBI): domain Eukaryota; kingdom Metazoa; phylum Chordata; class Chondrichthyes; order Carcharhiniformes; family Scyliorhinidae; genus Scyliorhinus; species Scyliorhinus torazame. The sequence goes on along the minus strand of NC_092719.1, from coordinate 54,932,164 downwards.
GCTGAAAATCGTAACAAGGTTAAGGAATTTGAAAGTTCCACAAGTTTCAGGTTTGGGGATGATAATACTGTGAAGTTGCTGAAAAGAGTGGTGATCCCTTGCAATATTGCCGGAGCGAATCATTTCATTAGCACGGATGTTGTATCAAGTGAGATACCTTTGCTTCTGAGCAGACCGTCGAAGAAAGCACACATGAAACTGGATACGGAACAGGATAAGGCAACAGTTTGTGGAAAGACGGTGGACTTACAATTTACACAGTTGGGACACTATTGTATTCCATTACTGACAAATAATATTTCAAGTAGAGTGGTTAAGGATGTGTTAATGGCAGTTGAAAATGGGACTTTAGCTGATAAAAAGCTTGTGGTATTAAAACTGCATAGGCAATTTGCACATCCGTCTCCTCGGAGGCTGAAAAATTTATTAAAGGATGCAGGGGTAAGGGATGACGACTATACTAAACTGATAGAACAGGTTAGTGACCGCTGTGACCTTTGCAGGAAGTACAGAAGGACACCAGCACGACCGATAGTAACCCTACCTTTGGCCAGGGATTTAAACAACATTGTGGCCATGGACCTTAGGATCTGGGATAAAGCAAATAATATATTTATTTTGCATTTTGTAGATTTAGCAACCAGATTGTAAGAAGTAAAGAAAAGAGAGTAATTCTGGATCAAATCGTGGAAAAATGGATAGGGACAAGAATGGGTCCACCGGCAAAATTCCTTACGGACAATGGGGGAGAATTTGCTAATGATGAGTTTAGGGATATGCGTGAAAACGTGAATATCAGAGTTATGAATACAGCTGCAGAAAGCCCATTTTGTAATGGTGTCTGTGAAAGAAATCATGCAGTCATCGATGACATGCTTCGGAAAATTTTGGCAGATCGACCAAATTGCAGGCGAAATTCAGCTTTAGCATGGGCAGTACATGCAAAGAATTCATTGCAGATGGTTGGGGCTATAGTCCTTATCAATTAGTGTTTGGTAGAAATCCTAAAATTCCGTCCATTTTAGATGACCAGCCTCCAGCTTGGGAGGGGACTACAATTAGCTCTGGTTTTGCTGAACATTTAAATGCATTACATAGCAGTAGAAAAGCTTTTTTGGAAACAGAAGTCTCTGAAAAAATTCGCAGAGCTTTAAGACATAACGTACGGCAATCAGGTGCCGTTTTTCAGCAAGGAGGCATGGTATACTATAAGAGAGACAATTCTAATGAATGGAAAGGCCCAAGGAAGATCATAGGCATAGATGGCAAAACAATTATTTTGCAACATGGTAATCAAACTGTTCGGGTACATTCATCAAGGATAATGGATACAGATTACAAATTTTCAAATTTAGACAGAGCAGACAGACATGACGAGGAACCAGAGTCATCTGGTACGCATGTGTTACAGAACTATGAGGACCAATTAACTGATATAGTAAGGGTTTCTGTGGAGGAACACAGCACTTCTGATGAATTAGAACAGGCCATTTTTCCGAAAGGGCAACTGCCAAAAGTAGGTACAAAAGTGACATACTTGCCTGAAGGGTCTAGTCAATGGAAGGATGCAACTATTATTAGTAGAGCAGGGAAGGCCACTGGAAAGTATAAACATTGGTTGAGTGTACAGCATTCAGGGGAAGGAGTCAAGACAATGGATTGGGAAAACAAAGTCCAAAAATGGAGGGCACAGAAACGCAGTGCCAGTTCAGATAGTACATCGGATAGTGAACAGGTCTGCAGGAAAAGGTAGAGAACTATTGAAAGGACATCCCACAGCAGAAGGGAAAGATCAAGCAGTAGCAGTACAGAACGAGATACCAGGCGGGAGAGGGGACGTAGTTTATCAAGATCTCGGAACATGAGTAAGACTATGAATACTAATAGGAGTAGAAGCCCACATGCACGTGAGATTTTGGTGGCTTCAAATAAATTAGATGAAAAAGTTGGCAAAGAAGCTAAACAGCAAGAATTGCATAGTTGGAGTGAATTTGGGGAATACACGGAAGTACCGGATAGGGGACAAAGAGCTCTATCCCACAGATGGATTTGCACGGAAAAGGTTCTTCTGGATAGAACTTATAAGGCAAAGGCCAGGCTTGTGGCAAGGGGATTTGAAGAAAACTTGGAAGATCAGGATTTAAGGGTAGATTCACCTACAGCAGGAAAGGTTATTTTAAAGATCTTCTTTGCTCTATTAGCCACAAAGGCATGGGAATGCAAATCTATAGATATAAAAGCTGCCTTTTTGCAGGGGCATCAGCTCCAGAGAGAGACATTTTTCTCCGTCCTCCTAAAGAAGCAGCTAACACAGAAGGGGTACTCTGGAAGTTGAACAAATGTGTATATGGATTAAATGATGCATCTGGAGTCTGGTATTTTTCGGTAAGGTCAGTTTTGTTAAAGTTAGGCTGTTGCCAATTGAAAGCAGATTATGCAATGTTTTACTGGCACTATAAAGGAAACCTTTCTGGCATTTTTATGATGCAAGTCGATGATTTTTTGTGGAGTGGGACTAGTGATTTTGAAGCTATTGTAATCTCTGGTTTGAGGAAAGAATTCAGGGTTGGAAGTCAGGCTTCCGGTGCATTTAAATATATTGGACTGGAAATTGGACAGACTAAGTTAGGGGCAACTTTACGTCAGCAACCTTATTTGGAAAGCATCAGCCCAATAGCAATTAGTCGTGGCCGAGTTTCACAAAAAGACGCAATGGTTTCAATGATGGAAAAAGAGCAACTGCGAAGTTTAATTGGGCAACTGAACTGGTTAGGTGGACAGACTAGACCCGATGTGAGTTTTGATGTCTTAGAGATGAGTACAAAAATGAATGACCCCAAAGTGGAAGACATAATAAGAGCAAATAAAGCGTTGACTAAACTAAAAATGCAGGAGTGTGTTTTGAAGTTCCCGGTTTTAGGTGACCGTCGGCACTTGAAACTCATAGTTTATAGTGAAGCGTACTATGCAAATTTATGTGATGGGGTTTCAAGCACAGGAGGTTTTATAATTTTTCTTTTGGGGAACAATGGTAAATGTTGCCCGCTTGTGTGGGAAACAAAGAAAATAAGGAGAGTGGTAAAAAGCACTTTGGCTGCTGAGACGTTAAGCCTTGTGGATATGGCCTTTTATATAAGTCAGATATTGACAGAAATTTTGGGATTAGGGGATTTGGGTAATATACCTATTGACTGTCACATTGACAATAAATCCCTGTGGGGAAATGTGCACTTTACAAAAAGTGTCAATGAAAAGAGGTTACGGTTAGACATCGCAAGTTTGAAGCAGATGTTGGACAGAGGGGAAATAACAAAAATTAAATGGGTCGACAGGAGCTATCAACTGTCAGACTGTTTTACGAAAAGAGGGGAGAGTTCAAAGAAACTTTTGGATATTGTCAATGAAGGGCGCTTGTTTCTGACTGTTTTTTTTTTCTTTCTCGTCCAAACAAAAAAAAAGGGGGGGGGGAAATCATGTGTGCGTTTTTGAGTTTCTTGAAATTTTGTTTCCATCTAATTATTATTTTTTCTCCAAGGGAAGACTGTTAAGTAATGGTTAAGAGACATTGCAATTAGTTGTCTCATTTATGTTAAGTATCCATTAATTGACACTGATGTGTAAAGGGGCTTCAGGTGGCCTCTGTCAGGTGATGTGTAGTTAGAGTTTTGTGCAAAGTCTGTTGGAATGAAATAAATGTGTTGGTGAAAAAGGAACAGAACTTTAGACTCTTCATATCACAGCAACTAAAATGTCTAACACCCACTGCTCTGTGGGGAACAGAATTCCACAGTCAAACCACCACTCAAATTTGTTTGGTATTCAATTTGCAGGTTGTGGAAACAGACGTTTAATGCAACTATTTTTTTTCTTCCGTCATCTTCATAAAAGCACTTGCGAATATTGTGCAGCTGAGTGTTCTTCGGCTCTCTGCTCAGTACTATGTAAGTGATGTTAATTCCAACAGCAATTGTGGAACCAGGCTTTTATAGTAAAGGTTAATTTTTGAAGGTGTTGCCCTTCTGCAGGCTAATTAAAAGAGAGGCCTTTGAGAATGAGCACTTAACTGTGCCTTTACAGTCTTTGAATAAATGGATATCTGATCGTGCCTGGAGGTGTGCATTTCCAAAATGACACTCGTACTGCACATGCAATGCATTAACAAGAAATGTATTTCCATATCCTAATTATAGTAGCGTAATTTAAGTGATAAGAAACCCTTCATTTAAACTAAATGCTCCGGTTCCTTGCAAAGTACATGAAGACATTTTCAGTAACAGTAAGTGTGCCTCATTTGCAGAGTTGTACCAGTTGTAGTTCCATTGGCGTTGTGTTTGTCGTGCTTGTTGTCGACGTTGTTGCCTTTGGTACGTTTGTTTGATGTTGTTGTTGTGGTTGGTTTTGTTGCCGTGTTTGCTGTGCTCAAGGACCACACTCTGTGGATAATTCGAGTCCTTCACACAGTTACTCGTGTCAGCGTGCTTTGTGGCATCTGCTGTTTTCTTAAGCGTGCCGTCACAGAGTTCGTGGCGCTCCCCGTCTTGAGTCATGTCCGGCTTACTTGAATCAGCTTTGGCTTGTCGATGCTCCCCGTCTGGAGTCTGGTCTGTTTCACCTGAGTCAGTTTTGGTTTGTCGATGCTCCCCGTCTGGAGCCCTTTCTGGTTCACCTGAATCAGCTTTGGTTTCTTGATGCTTCCCGTCCGGAGTCACTGCAGGTTCACTTGAGTCAGCCGAGATTTCTTGATGCTCCACGTCCGGAGTCATTTCAGGTTCACTTGAATCGTCTTAAGTTTTGTGATGCTCCCCGTCCGGGGTCAAAACAGTCAGGAATGCATTTGCTTGCGGAGAGGCTCGAGCGAATGAGGTTTGAAGTAACGTGGTGTCACCGAAGTCACCAGTAGTCTCACTGTGATTGTCGAGTGCCTCTGTACACACTAGCTGAGGTCTGTCACGTTGCACATCTGGTATGGGAAGTGGGATGCCGTCGTCACTTGTCTCACATACAGTGGGTAGAGCCTCAGTGTCTTCTTGTCGTTCACATGAGCTGGGTAGACCATCAGTCTTCTTCTGGTGGCTCAAATAATCTGGGTGGACTGTCATAGTCTGCTTGAGCGTGGCAGACTGTCATAGTCTTTCTGTTGTTCATTTGAGCGTGGCAGACTTGCATGTCCTGCTGCTGGTTGCTCAGAGGAGGTTGCTAGACCCTCATGGTCTTGTTCATGCAAGAACTGCGCTTTGGAGCCTTGCATTGCTTCTATCATGGAGGCTGTCCACGAGCTTGCTGTAGAGGCTTGTGTCACTCCCTCTGTGAAGACTTGCAGCATTCCTTGTGTGGAATCGTGCATTGGTCTCTCAGTGGAAACTATCATCACTTCTTGTTCATGCAAGGACTGCGCTCTGGAGTCTTGCGTTGCTTCTATCGTGGAATCTGTCCACGAGCTCGCTGTGGAGGATTGCGTCACTCGAGTCACTTCTTGTTCATATAAGGACTGCGCTGTGGTGTCTTGCGTTGCTTCTATCGTGGAGTCTGTCCACGAGCTCGCTGTGGAGTCTTTCATCGCCTTGTGTGGGGAGTCGGGGACCTTTCGCGGTGCGTGGACCACTCTGTGTGGCAGCAGGCCGCTCTGTGTGGGCTTGTACCGCTCTCTGTCTCTTGGTGTCAGGCCGCAGCATAATCCTGCACTCACGAGTCGGGATGTCATATTTGCTGGGCTGAAGATCCTCAAATCCGAAGAACCCGTCGTCGGGGTCGTCAATGTGCAACACGTCTAGTTGCGGTTCGGATTTGGTACTGGGGTAGCCTCCCAAGGTGAAAGCTTCGTCTGAGTCATTGTCTTCCAAGACCATATCATCACGTTTTGTGTCAGAGCTGGCATTGGGCTCGCGATGTCCAAAGAAGAATTCAAGGTCTGAGTCATAGTCTTTAAAGACTGTATCATCTCTTTGGGCGATGCTTACTGCTTGTTGCAGGGTTCTGCGGAGGTTACTTTCAGCTACTGGTCGAATTCCAGGCATTGTGCTGTCATTCCAGGTGAAAGAATCTTGTTTTACGGCTTAGAGTTTTTTTCCGTGTTTTGGGACATTTCCCCTTTAAGTGGGCGTGGTCCGGGGCCTCTGACATCATGACGCTTGTGACGTAGAGCGTAGGAAGCGATTGCGCATATTGCTGTTCCTTTACTTGGGGCTTTCTTTTCAATTGCGCATGCGCGGCTTCTCGCACAAGCGCAAACGGACCTTCCCGTTCTGTGCGCTCTTCGCGTAACTGCGCATGTGCAGCACCTTTCCCAAGATGGCTGCAATTCAAAACTGCCGTTCGTTGCTGCCAGCCTACCTCTCGGAGAGTTTTGGCGCCTCTTTTACCTTTTCTTCTTGTATGTTCCTCGCAGAATTCTTGGAATTTGTCCAGGACTGCCTGGAAATCGCTCTTGTTTTGCCCCTTTGAGTATTTGAAGGTCTGGAAGATTTCAGCTGCTTCTGGACCCGTGATGGTAAGTAGAAGCTTTATTTTCTCTGCATCCGCCATGCCATCTAGGTCGCACGCTACCAGGTAGATCTCGAATCTCTGCCGGAACCAACGCCAGTTTTCACTGAGATTGCCTTGGTACTGGAGCTGCTGTGGAATCGGAATCCCGAACATCATCTTGCCTGGCATTTGTTGCTGGTTGTCACTGTTCGCTCAGTTGAAACTATATGGATTTAACAGTCCACTTCTGGTATCATCTTTTGTTATGCTCTTGTCATGGCATAAGCTGCTTCCTTGATGTGCACTCTCTGACAAAGGAAGGTTCAGACTTGGAGATAGCTTCAACACGTTTATTGAACAATTAACAATTCTCCTACTTGGATTCGACGCTACTGTTAATCCTGCTATAGCTACTCAGACTGACTAACCAGTTTGCTACAATCCACGTGGGGGGCGTGATGTGTTTCAATCAACCCTGTGTCTGTGCTCACTGAGAGTCTCCACTGGAAAGAGACTGAGCATGTGTGATGTGCCCTTTTATTGGTATATTGCCCTCCTGTGGTAGTGTCACCTCTGTGTGTATCGTGACTGCCCATTGGTCGTGTCCTATCTTACTGACCTATTGGTTGACTGTCTGTGTGTCATGTCTCTGGTGTTCCCTCTAGTGTCTAGCTAGGTGTAGTGTATGTATAGCACCACAGGTCTCAACCCCACAACCCAAAAGACGTGCAGGGTAGGTGGATTGACTACGCTAAATTGCCCCTTAATTGAGAGAAAAAATATATAATGGCACCCACAATAATTATTCCCAGCCATAAGGATGTTATTGCTGCACTAAATAATGAACATATTAACCTTCCCCTCTCATAGACCGGTTTTTGTATCAACTCCTGTAGTGCTACGTCCTAAGGAGAATGACAGGCACCAAAACAGTGTAAGTATTTAAACAGAAGTGTCGCAGATCACCATAACAGAGATTTGAATGACAGAGGAGGAGAAATTACATGGCCACATGACACCATAGCACAAGGAGGAGCAATGGGGTTAAGTTTGCAAGTTAGCATAAATAAATAAATTAAGTGATTAAATACATAAACTTGAATTAATTAAATAAATAAAACACGTTTAGATAGGGGTGGCAGTGCAGTGGGTGTACAATGCAGCATATGGGAGCTTGTGCACAGCCTAGCAATTCTACACAACCACATATACTGTAAATGTTTGTACCTTGAGGAAACTGAGTTCATTCAGAATTGTCATATTACAAGGGATCAGTGAGGGGGTACTGACGTATCTGAGTACTTTGATTCAAGAGGCAGTTCCAAACCTTTGGTTATATAGTGGTGGAGGCCTGGTTAATGGTTAGGAACACGAGGCTTTGAGTCAGATAGGTAAGGGGACCCCACGTACAGTGCTGGAGGAGCCTGGGCCATTCTCCTCATCAACAGATATGAAGTTGTTACTGCTGGTGTGGGGATGCACAGATAGTGGATTGGGCAAGGTCTGCAGGGTGGATGCACAAATGGTCCATGGCCAATGGTTTAAGTGCCATTCAAGTAGGGGGAAAGTGAAACAGAATGTGGAGGTGATATGGTCAGTATAGTTAGAGGAACACACACAGTCGCATATGGAGTTCCATTAGTTTTGTTGGCTGACAGATGTCAGGATTAAAGTTAAAGAAGAACTTGAGAGTGGAAAGGGGAGAGTGCAGTTTCCATGGTCCATGTAGAAACCACCAATATAGATAAAACCAACAATGTAGCTCGACTAAGAAAGCTTGAGGAGCAATGGTTGAAGTTGGGAATTGGATATAATTTTAGTTTTAGTAGCGATAGAAAAATGGCAAAGGCATAGGGGGTCTCCTTATGATAAAGGAAGGGATAATGAATTAAACAGAAAAGACCTTAACTTGGAAAAATCTAAATGCAGAATCAATTCAGATAGAGCTAAGAAATAACAAGAGGCAGTAAACAATAATGGGAGTAGTTTAAATTCTCCCCACCAGTAGTTGTGTTGGACAGAGTATAAACCAGAAAACTAGAGGTGGATGCAACAAAGGAGATATGATAATCATAGGGGATTTTAATCATCATATAGACCGAGCCAACCAAATTTACAGAAACTGTGGAGAACGAGTTCATGGAAAACATTCAAGATAGTTCTCTGGATCAATATTTAACGGGGCCAACTCAGGGGCAGGCTATTTTAATCTGGTATTGTGTAGTGAGACAGGAATAATTTGTCATAAAGGAGCTCCTACAGAAAAGTGATCATATGATGAATTTTATATTGCATTTGAGAGTGATTTAGTCAAGTTCAAAGCCTGAACAAAGCAAATTATGTAGATATGAGGGGGAGAATCAGCTGAGGTAGATTGGGAAACAAGCTTACACAATATGACAGTAGATAAGCAATGATAAACATGGTAGAAGAGAAAAACATTCTAAAGGTTATGGGGAAGCAAGGGTCTCATGAAATGAAAAACTGAAAGATGTAAGTTTTGTAAAGAAATAGTATTGGAAGTAAAAGCCAATAAATCCCCAGAAACTCATTACCGAGACATGTCAAGGAGTTGGGTGCAGAGATGTCCATGTATTGGATTTGAACATCCAGAATTCCCTAGGTCCTGGATTGGCAGATAGAAAACATAACCTTGCTGTTCAAGAAAGGAGAGAGAAAACATTGAATGACAGTCAGTAGTAACTAATGGGGGAACCACTGTGAGGAAACTGATATATTAACAGCCTGACATCAGTATTCGGGAAAATGCCAGAACCTATTGTTCGGGACCTTATAACAGAGTACTCAGAAAACCATAATATGAATGGGCAGAATCAATACAGATTAAAAGAAAGGAAAATCTTGTTTGACGGTACTGTTACAACTTTTGCAACTAATGGTAGGATAAGGTTGAACCAGTAGATATGGTCTATTTAGATTTTCAAACAGCATTCAATAAGCACATGTAGTTGTTGCACTAAATTAGGGTTTGAGAGATTAGGTATAATATATTAGCATGGACTGAGGATTGGTTAATGGTTAGAAAACACAATAGAGACTTCCGGTGACGGCAGGCGGGAGGCAGCCGCGCGTTGGAGGGCTCCCGTTCGGGAGTGGCATTGTCGGGGGTTAACGCCTGGTCCTCGGGCCAGCAAAGGCAGTAAAAGTCGGGAGACAGCAGAGGAGGGGAATGTCGAAGACCAGCAAAAAAACGGCCGTGAAAAAAGCAGCTGAAAGTCCGTCGGGGAGTGGAAAGGTCACCGCGGGGTCAGAAAAGAAAATGGAGGCTGGAGCACCAGGGGAGGCCGCATTGCTTACGGCTGAAGAAATAACTAAGGTGATGGCTGCGGAATTCAAAAGGCAGTTTACAAAATACATGGAGAAACGAGGAAGGAGATGAGGGAGGTTTTGAGTGCGCTGGTGGAGGAGGCGATTTCCCCGGTGATGACGGCGGTGGCAAGCGCAGTGGCGGGGGTGCGAGAGCAAGGGGAGGCACTGAAGGAAGTGGAGGAGACGTTATTGCAGCACGGTGATCAACTTGCCTCGATGGGGAAGGAGATGCGGAAGGTGATGGACATTAACAAGGATATGCGAGGAAAAATGGCAGACCTGGAAAACCGATCCAGGCAACAGAATTTGAGGATTGTGGGGCTGCCCGAAGGAGTTGAAGGCCCGAAGCCGACTGAGTATTTTGCCACGATGCTGGCAAAACTATTGGGGGAGGATCCCTCCCGATATGAACTGGATCGGGCTCATCGGTCGTGGAGGCCTGTACCAAAGGCGAGTGAGCCGCCAAGGGCAGTGATTCTGTGCTTCAGTAGGTACAGTGTGAAGGGGAAGGTCCTGCGCTGGGCCAAGCAGAAGCGGGTGGTGCAGTGGGCTGGAGCTGGTATATGTGTATACCAGGACTTTACAGTGGAGCTGGCAAGGAGGCGGGCTGCCTTCAACCGGGTGAAGAGGGCACTGTACATTAGCAAGGTGCAGTGCGGCATTGTATATCCAGCGAAGCTGCGGGTGACTTATAAGCTCAGGGATTTTTATTTTGGAACGGCGGAAGCAGCGGAAGAATTTGCGAAGGCAGAAGGGCTGTGGCAGAACTGACAAATTGAGAAATGGCCATGTGCCGATGTAACCTCATGACTGTATTTTCTTCTTTTTTGTTTCACTGTGTGCGGGTGTTTGGGCTAAATGAGCCAATGTTGTATATATTTGGACAAGGGAAGTGATGGGACTTTCACTCGAAATGAGGGCTCTTTGGGGTGTAGGTGGATATGCGGGGTGTGCGTGCTAAAAGGGGATCTCTAGGCTTTCCTAGGGCCGGGCAAGGGGGAAAGGGACCCGGGCGGGGGCCTCCACGCTGGCCGGTTTAAGCTGGCCAGTGAACGGGAGTGAGGTGGGGGGGAGGGGCTGCGGCCATTGGAGCCTGGCAGAACAGGGTCCAAGTGGTCTAGCCGGGGTGGAAAGTTGGGGGGGGGGGGGGGGGGGGGACGGAATCGAGGTTGGGAGGAGGAGTTTTACAAGAGGCAGCGGATGGGAGGAGCTGTAGACTTTGGGCGGGCGGGGGGGGGGGGGGGGGGGGGGGGGTGTATAACTCTTGGGTATCATGTACGGTACTCTTTCAGAGGTTGGATGGTGTTGAGTGTTGGGATGGGGTGGGGTGGGGGGGGGTGGGGGGAAGAGGGAGAGAGTGGACTCTATAGGTCAACGGTCCCGGACTCCTTTTTATTTTTCTCCTTTGTTTTTTGTTTCCACCGTGGGAGGGTTTGGTTTATTGGATGCATATATTGACAGATGGGCCATTGTTTGGGGTGGTGGGAGGATGGGATCATTGGTATTGTTAAGGGGATTGATTTTGTATTTGTTACCATTTACTGTTTGTGGGTGGGGTGTACATTCTGAAGGAAAATGTGAAAATGTAGAATAAAAAAATATTATTAAAAAAAAAAGAAAACACAATAGAATAGGTCCATTTTTGATTTACAGCCAGTAACGAGTGAAATATTGCAAAAGATTAGTGCTTGGAACATAGCTATTTACAATCTATATCAATGATTTAGATAAGCGATGGCCTGTGTCAAAGCTAGGTTAGGGGGTAAAGTAAGCTGCAAAATGATTTAGATGGGTTATGCGAGTGGACAAGAACATGGCAGATGGACTACAATGTGGATGAAAGTGAAGTTAGACAATTTTCTAAATGGAGAGACTGGAAAATATTGGCAGAGAGGCATGGGTATTATGGTTAAAAAAAAAAAATCAAAGTTAACACACAGGGCAGCAAACAATTAGGAAAACAAAATGGGATGTTGACTTTTATTAACAAAGGGAGTGAAGTATAAGAGTGAAGAAGTCCCACTGCAATGACATAAGGCTTTGGTTGGGCCACACCACTGTACACAGCATTGGTCTTCTTAACTCAGGAAGTGAGTGCAATAAAGGTTCACCACACTGACCTCTGGGATGAGGAAACTGTCATAGGAGGAGAGATTGCAATGAGTAGGGCGTTTACAAGAATTAGAGTGATCTCATTGAAACATGTAAAATTGTTAATGGGTTCGGCAGTTGTTGCTGAGAGCATGCTTCCCTTGGCTGGAAATTCTAGGGCAAGGGATCAGAGTCTCAAATTAGGGAGCTCGTCATAGAATGATAGACTTTTGGACACCAAGGGAATCAAGAGGCCAGGAGATCGTACAAGAACACGAGTAAGATCAGGAGGCTCAAAAGGTCAAATTCCCACGCCTGTTCCAATTTCTTAAATTCTTCTCTCCTGACAGAATTTAGACCACCTGACACAATAAGCTTTGTTCACATTTAATAATGATCATAAAATGAAAATTTACCAGACAGATTGGGTGCGTCTTTAATTTGGTCCAATGTATCTGCAAGAGAGACAGAATATGTTGATCAGTTAAGCTTTCAGTTTCTGCAATTGTACTGCCCTTCCAAACTTCAAATGAAATATTCTGGCAATGTTCTATAATGGGTCTTGTTCTCAAACGTTCTTACAAACATTACGCTCCACAAATTTAACCGTCTTAAAATCAGCTTCAGACCATTTATCCTAGAACTGACACTGATAGGAAAGAGCAGAGCATTGTGGATGCTAAAAATCTGAAATAAAAACAGAAAATGTTTAACCACAGATCTGAAACCCACAGACCTCAAATGTTAACTTGGGTTTCTCTCTTCACTGATGCTGCCCAACCTGCTGATTTTTTTCCAGTATTTTCTAATTTTATTTAAGGTACTGGTGTTCAGCAATTGAGGTTACAGTGTTAGGAGCACTAAAGTCATTGAAATGATAGGATTCAGGTGCACTTTAATAAACAAAGGACTACTGATCATGCAGGATAGCCCATGTGTCTTGCGATCAGGTCCTTCCTCTTGATACAATTATAGTGTCAATCATCACTGCTCTGCTGGTCAGTTTTGTTTTACAAAATGGCTTTTAAGCTTATGACCCCCATGAGACCAGGCCAATTAATCTCCCCATGAGCCTCATAGAATACGTGCACCCCCGCTGAGGGGCAGAGATCCTTTAGCGGGCTTGTTGATTCATTGCCACAAAAGCCAGCCCAGGTAGGAGCCGAGCTGAAGAGTTGGCCGGGCTGGGACTAGGACCGTTGCATGTACTTTCCTTACGGAAATAAACCATTTTTCGACTCTCCTTTCCAAACACCTCTTTGACCACTAAAGCTTGTTAGCCAATCAAAACCTTGTTTTGTCATTTATACTTTTAAAATATTTTGAGAGTTAACTTTTTAGTTGAATACAATGTTAAATCAAATTGATTAGAAAATAGTAAAATCGAAGTAAAAAGTTTTTTTTATTTTTAAAAAGGACATAAAATGGAACAGGTATGTTTCATGGTTTAATATGTTGCTTCATCTGAAGCATGTAGTTTTATTTGTGTTTATTTCAACAATGGAAAAGCTGGAAGCCATTGGGTAGGAATTTCAGTGTAAACTTCTTGCATTCAGCATATTCAGGTCCTCAAGGACTTTCAGCCATAGTACACCCAGGGAATTGAAATTGTACACAGCCCCCCGGGCTGTATGTCTGACATGGAATGGACATTGTGAATATCAAAAGTATTGAAATTGCATTGGAACACCTCAAAGAGGAACACGTTGTATGAAGAAAAGTTGAATTAGAATCATAGAATCCCTAAAGTGCAGAAGGGGGCCATTCAGTCCATTGAGTTTGCACCGATCCTCCAAAAGACCACCCTCTCTAGGCCCACTCCCCTGCCCTATCCCCATGATCCCGCACATTGCTCATAGCCAATCCACCTAACCTACACATCTTTGAACTATAAGGGGCAAGTTAGCACAGCCAATCCACCTAAACTGCACATCTTTGGGCTGTGGAAGGAAACTGGAGCATCCAGAGGAAATCCACAGAGACACAGGGAGGACATGCAAATTCCACATAGATAGTCACCCAAGACCAGAATTGAACACAGGTCCCTGGCGCTGCGAGGCAGCAGTGCTAACCAATTCTATTACACTTTGTGTAACATTTTGAATTCAAAATTACCTAATGTATTTCAACAGATTTTATGAAAAGTATATTTTAGAAAAATAAATTGAGGACGTGAGTCTTAGTGCTGCAAAAGAAATCAGCACAAGAGTCTGTGTGTTTTATTCTTATAAAGGCCAAATTTATTACTTGATTAAGAAATACATGTTTCTGCCAATGATCTCAGCCTTGACTGTATGGCAACATTCTTCTAAGTCATTAGATCGTGAATTTCAGAGACATGCAGAATCTAGGCTCGTAAATCAGTTTAAGACTGAGATGGTGGTGCACTGTCGGGACATGCCATCTTTCAAATGGGATGTTAAATCAGCTTCTCAGGTAAACATCGCTATTTGAAAAAAAAACAAGGGAGTTCACCTCGTGTGCTGGGCAACATTTAGTCCTCAACAAACAAAAGCAGATGTTGTCATCATTAATCTCATTGATGTTTGTGGGACCTTGTACATAAATTGGATCCTGATTTTCTTGTATTACACCAGTATCTGCACTCCCAAAGTACTTCAACGATTGGTAAGTGCTTTGTGACATTGAAGTCGTGAATAGGGATATATAAATGCAAGGAATTTCTTTAGAAAACTTTTAGTGAAAATAATATTTGCTCTAAAAATTGCAGGATTTTCATTATCTTTATGTTAGGAATCACAATTGTTTTCATAATAACCAACCTTCAAACAGCACATTTGAGAATTATAACTCACTGGAATGGAGTTCTTGAAAAATATTTCCTTCATTTACTAATTTGGGTATGTAATGAACATTATGCATTTTGCTATGTAAAGTTTTTGGGAATAATTTTTTCAAGAGTTATACAGACTCAAAATGCTAACTCTGTTTCGTTGTCCAAAACAATTGATGATGTGGAAGGCATTTGTAATATCCCTTGTCACGCACACAGACTAGGATATGACACTGAGGCAGTGGCTCACCACCAGACACAGTGGGCGGAATTCTCCATAGCCTGAAGCCGAAATCGGGATCAGCGATCAGGCAGAGAATGGCTTCCGTGCCGGAAAGAGGACAGGCCCCGGTTTGCGATGCTCTACCCCCTCCAAATCGACAAGATCGGGATGCATGGTGGGCGCAGTCGCAACACCATTGCGAGTCATCAGCCGGCCCTCTCGCGGTGCTCCACCCCTGATAGGCCGAGTTCCCGATGGCGTGGGCCACATGTAGTTCCAGCTGTCGGGATCCTGGCGTGCCAGCTACGGACAGTGTCCAGCGCCGCCACACTCGGCGGTGGGCTTCTGCGAGGACTGGGGGGAGCGGTGAGGGGGGTGGCCAGTGGATGGGTTGTGAGGTCAGGGTGGTCGGGTACATGGTCCAGAACGGCCGGCGCAATGTTTCCAGGCGCGACCGGTAGGGGTGTAGGCTTGTGCGGCTGCAGCTTGTTGGCCCTGCACATGCGTGGCCTGGAACCCGTCGATTCTCCGTGCGTATGCGTGATTCACCTCTCCGTATGCGTGAATGGCTTTCTTCTTGCCTCATCAAGATTCAGATATTACATCCATTGCTAGTATACACCTGGAGACTCCCTGCTGAGAGCAGGCAATGACCACAAGCAGATAGTCTTG
This sequence comes from Scyliorhinus torazame, assembly GCF_047496885.1. NCBI lineage: Eukaryota > Metazoa > Chordata > Chondrichthyes > Carcharhiniformes > Scyliorhinidae > Scyliorhinus > Scyliorhinus torazame. Next base: position 54,916,592 of record NC_092719.1, on the reverse strand, counting down.
AATAGCTATGATGGGTCTGATAAGGCACTGAAACCCAATCAGATGACCCAATTCAAGAAATTACCTTGCATATCAAGAGACCAGGGTCAGAAACGGGTATAAAGCCACAGCTCACAAGGACATTGTTGCCGAAGCCAATAAACGTGACTTTGGTCGGTTGGAGAAAGTCATACGGAATGGCTGGGCTGCCCCCCTCTCCCTTGTCCTGCTTGTGTTGCACAGAACCCTTTGCTGAGTCTACCAGAAAGCGTTCAGGCATAAAGGAAGTGATGATCCAAGGTAGTTGAGACATACCGGTCAAAGCCTCCCTGAATATGGACGATGGCACTGCCTCAGCTCGGAACCACTGTCGGGTGCACAATCTGATAAGCATCTGTGACCATTTCAAACTGACCTCGGAAATCATGGTAAATCATGGCAAGAGTGAGGCCATGTTCTTTAGGAACTGGGCTAACTGACCATTTGTCCCTTCACAGTCACGTCAGACTACCTGAAGGTACTGAAGATAAGCTTCATAGGGCCCGGAGGCTAGAAACTGGAAGGCGTGAGAAGCTATGGTCAAACAAAACAACTGGGCATGTGGGAGCAATGCACCCTTTCCATTGCAGGTTAAGAACCTAGTCCAAGATGTGAGGCACTCTTGGTATTGCTGTACGTGGCACAGGTTTGGCCCATTCCTCACTCCTTTGCTGTGACAATCACCCGAGCCATCTTCCACCTATTTGCAGATTGAAAATGGATCGTGGTTTCAGTGACACGGTGTACAAACTTTTAGATAAAAGAGGGAATAAACATGTCCAACATCACCTCACCTTTGTGTGTGGCTGCATCAAGCTTTGTGTAAAGCCTCATCAAACACAGGTGTCACTGGGTGCTGAGGTTTTACTTGTTCCCAGTGTTGTGAAGGATGTTCCCGGTGTTGTGAAGGATGTTCTGGCTATGCTGCTGTGGAAAGCTCCAAGTAGTTGAATCGTGCTATACCACCAGAGGTTTATACAGAGAAGCACCTTTGACCTCAAGTCCATCAGGTCATGGTCTGCACGTAATGTTCCCTGCAGGAAGAGATGATGGATCGTGTTGGATTGGTCCCTGTGGAGACTGTCAGTCATTGGGCAGGATGCTTCATCATCTCAAAAGGGCACCAAGGCGTAGTTTGGTGGTAAAAAAGGTCCTCCCCGTCAGATCCTTCCTACACGCCCAGAGTCTCAGCCCCTCTACACATTGCCTTCGAGGTGACTCTGATGGGGAAGAGGCTGTTAGTCACCTCATTCTGGAATGTGCCTGGACAAAAAAGGTCTGGAGAGAAATGGCTTTTGTCAAGGTTCACCCTGAGCAGTTGTGTGATGCAGGGCTCTGTGCTCTACAGGCTATTCCCAGGGGCCCACACCAATACAAATATCAACTTCAGCTGAAGGATCATCATGCTTGTAGATCGGTGAAAGTCACTCTTGGGTCTGGCTAAAACTTGGTCTTCCAGTGCAAAGAGTTGCCCATGACGGAGTAGCAGCAGACTGGCACATTCCAAGGTTCAGGATTACATGCTGAGGGATGCACTAAAGCTTGGGGCAGCCAGCGGCAGAGGCGCAATCGGGAAAGATCGCTCTGTAAGACCTTTCAGCCAGGGTACACCTGTGGAGTGGAAACTGCATGGAAACCCTCTGGCTGTATGTCTACAATAAGTGTTTTATTTCCCCTTTATTTGATTTTTTTTTTCTGTTACATTTTTGATCCATGGATGATTAATGGGCATGTGTCTTGAAAGAAAGTGGCCTGTGCCTTTAATTCAAAACAGAAGAATCCAGAAAGGGCTGTGCTGATTTACCCTGGTGATTGCAGATTGGCTGACAACAGCGATGACTTGGTTTGACTGATTTGGCTGGTGGCCAATGAATAGACCTAAAAGACGGTGCTCTGCCCAGTAATAGGTGGTGATTGGATCTGTTCCCCTTGAAATGGCTCAGAGATCTAAAGAGCTTTCAGTTTCGCTTTGGCAGCTAAGAGAGAAGACCTCTCTTTTTCCCACTTTTTTCTCCAGAAATAACCAGTGACTTCTCACCAAAATGCCACTGTGGGATCCAGCTCTCTTTGCAGAAAAGGCTTATGCAAGGAGAATCAAGAATCTGATAACACTCCCTGCAGAACAGACTGATGTGAAGCCAGGGGCCTCTCCTGGAAAAGCTGCGAGTAGGATATACTGCTAAACTGCAAAGAAGGGCGATTACAGGATGTAAACCGGAGACTTTAGTCCAAACTCATACTCCAAACAAAGTGCACTAAAGAGATCATATCAAGCAAGGACTCTTATCTTTTGACCTTAATCCTTATTATTATTCTTATTATCCCTTTCCACTCCTGTTTGTCTATCTTGTGTGTGGGTAAAATTTTGGAAATACACTTTTGACATTGGCCTGGTCAAAAATCGTTCGCCACGATAAACAAGGTCTCCGGGTATTTTGTTTCAAAGTTATTTATAACCTGTGTCCCGGGGGTGGTGCACGAAGACCAGACAGGGTTCGTAAAAGGGAGACAACTGAATGTTAACATGCAACGACTATTAGGGGTGATAATGATGCCCCCAGTGGAGGGGGAGGCAGAGATAGTGGCGGCAATGGACGCAGAGAAGGCATTTGATAGGGTGGAGTGGGAGTATTTATGGGAAGTGTTAAGGAGGTTTGGGTTTGGGTACGGGTTTATTAGCTGGGTTAGACTTCTTTATGGGGCTCCAACGGCAAGCGTAGTTACAGGTCGACATAGATCGGGGTATTTCCGACTATATAGGGGAACAAGACAGGGATGCCCGCTGTCTCCATTGTTGTTCGCGTTGGCAATTGAACCTCTGGCCATGGCGTTGAGACTCCAGGAAATGGAGAGGGGTGATTAGAGGGGGAGAAGAACACCGAGTCTCGTTATACGTGGATGACCTATTGTTATACGTGTCGGACCCAACGGGGGGGATGATAGAGGTTATGCGAATTTTGAGGGGGTTCGGGGATTTCTCGGGGTATAGGCTAAACATGGGGAAGAGTGAATTATTTGTGATACATCCAGGGGACCAGAGTAGAGAGATAGAAGGCTTGCCTCTAAGGAAAGTGGAAAGAAACTTCCGATACCTGGGGATTCAGATCGCTAGGAGCTGGGGAATCTTGCACAGACTTAATCTGACACGGTTGGTAGAACAAATGGAGGAGGACTTCAAGAGGTGGGACATGCAGCCTCTATCGCTGGCGGGCAGGGTGCAAGCAATTAAGATGATGGTCCTCCCGAGGTTCTTATTTGTATTTCAATGTCTCCCTATACTAATTACCAAGACCTTTTTTAATAAAATAGACAGGAGCATCGCGAGCTTCGTGTGGGCAGGGAGGGTTCCGAGAGTAAGGAGGGGGTTCCTTCAGCGTAGTAGGGACAGAGGAGGATTGGCACTACCGAACTTGGGCGATTACTATTGGGCTGCCAATGTGGCAATGATACGTAAATGGATGATGGAGGGTGAGGGAGCGGCGTGGGAAAGACTGGAGAGAAAGTCCTGTAAAGGGACGAGTTTAGAGGCGCTGGTGACGGCGCCGCTACCGATCTCACCTAAAAAGTTTACCACGAACCCGGTGGTGGCGGCAACATTGAATATCTGGGGACAGTGGAGGCGACAGAGAGGGGTGCGGGGAGCCCTGGTGGGGTCCCCAATCAGGAACAACCATAGGTTCGCCCCAGGAAGAATAGATGGAGGATTTCAGAGCTGGTACCAGTTGGGAATTAGGAGGGTGGGAGATTTATTTATAGATGGGACTTTTGCGAGCTTGGGAGCATTGGAGGAAAAGTATAAGTTGCCCCGGGGAAATTTCTTGAGATATATGCAGGTGAGGGCGTTTACTAGACAACAGGTGAGGGAATTTCCATTGCTCCCGACACAGGGGATACAGGACAGGGTGCTTTCAGGGGTGTGGGTCGGAGAGGGCAAGGTGTCAGAGATTTACCGAGAGGTGAGGGAAGAGGGGGAGGAGTCGGTGGGCGAACTAAAAGGAAAGTGGGAAGAAGAACTAGGGGAGGAGATAGAGGAGGGTATGTGGGCTGATGCCCTAAGCAGGGTAAATTCCTCTTCCTCATGCGCCAGGCTTAGCCTGATTCAATTTAAGGTGCTACATAGAGCACACATAACGGGAGCAAGATTGAGCAGGTTCTTTGGAGTGGAGGACAAATGTGGGAGGTGCGGCGGGAGCCCGGCAAACCACGCACATGTTTTGGGCGTGCCCGGCACTGGAAGGGAGTGACGGGAGTGATTTCGCGGGTGGTGAAGGCCCGGGTCAAACCAGGCTGGGGGTTAGCTCTATTTGGAGTTGCGGAAGAGCCGGGAGTGCAGGAGGCGAAAGAGGCCGACGTTGTGGCCTTTGCGTCCCTAGTAGCCCGGCGCAGGATCCTACTCATGTGGAAGGAGGCGAAACCCCCCGGACTGGAGGCCTGGGTAAATGATATGGCGGGGTTCATTAAACTGGAGCAGATAAAGTTTGCCCTGAGGGGATCGACTCAAGGGTTCACCAGGCGGTGGCAGCCATTTCTCGACTACCTAGGGGAACGTTAGAGGGAAGACAGATGACCAGCAGCAGCAACCCAGGGGGAAGGGGGAGGGGGGGGGGGGTTTAGTTTAGTTTAGGTCAAAGATAAAGGGGTTTTGTTACTTGTGTATTGTTAAAAATTTCTGTATTGCTATTGTTGCGTTTGCTTTGTAAGAGGGGAAAAATTGTTGTTTGGGAAAAAAAATTTCAATAAAACATTTTTTTTTAAAATTTATTTATAACCGTGAACAGTCCATCAAGTACCTTCTTCACCTCCGCCTGGGTAGAATACAGACCACTGTAACAATGGCAGAAGTGAACTCCCGTGGAAGATAATAGGGTCTGCACTTCACAGTCAAGTATTCGAGATCCAGGGAACAATAATTCATCAGGGTTGCCACATCTGAGCACCAAGAGGTGTTGATGAGGAAACAAACCCAATGCCCTTTGTGGAAATTGTACCCAAGTTATTTTGCGTCATTGATACTACAGGGTCTGGATCGAAGAGGGAAGTGAGACCCCGCTGTTTAAGAATCTGCAGCTGGCAGACTTGCTAAGTTTTTCAGCATTTTCTGCTTTTATAACTGTGATCTGCTGCTTGGGGCCGCTACCACTCATGGTGAAAAATAACTACATCAAAGGGATTTACAACATGAATTATGTTAACAGGCTGAGATGGCAATTGATGACATCAACTTTGTAAATAAATGTTTCAGTTCTCAAAGGATAAGGCAAAATGAGATGTTGCTAAAGTGCCAAGATACTGGGCGAGATTCTCCGACCCCCTGCCGGGTCGGAGAATCGCCGGGGGCTGGCGTGAATCCCGCCGCCGCCGGTTGCCGAATTCTCCACCACCAGATATTCGGCGGGGGCGGGAATCGCAGCGCGCCGGTAGGCGCCCCCCCCCCCCCCCCGCGATTCTCCAGCCCGGATGGGTCGAAGTCCCGCCGCTAAAATGCCTGTCCCGCCGGCGTAAATTAAAATTAAACCACCTACCTTACCGGCGGGACAAGGCGACGCGGGCGTGTTCCGGGGTCCTGGGGGGTGGGGGGCGCGCAGGGCGATCTGGCCCCAGGTGGTGCCCCCACGGTGGCCTGGCCCGCGATCCGGGCCCACCGATCCGCGGGCGGGCCTGTGCCGTGGGGGCACTCTTTCCCTTCCGCCTTCGCCACTGTCTCCAGCATGGCGGAGGCGGAAGAGACTCCCTCCACGGCGCATGCGCGGGAATGCAGTCAGCGGCCGCTGACGCTCCCGCACATGCGCCGCCCGGAGATGTCATTTCCACGCAACCTGGCGGGGCACCAATGGCCTTTTCCGCCAGCTGGCGGGGCGGAAATTTGTCCGGCGACGGCCTAGCCCCTTAAGGTTGGGGCTCGGCCCCCAAAGATGCGGAGCATTCCGCACCTTTGGGGCGCGCGATGCCCGACTGATTTGCGCTGTTTTGGGCGCCAGTCGGCGGACATCGCGCCGTTTCCGGAGAATTTCGCCCATTGAATCTGAATCTGGAAAAAAAAACAATCACCAATGCATGCAAAGTTAGTCGATCTTAGTAGGGGTTCTACAGCTGGTCCCAACATCCAAATTTGCAAAGGAAATCTGTCCAAGATTTCTTCTCCCGATTCCTATCCAGCAACCCCTCCTACTAGTAGACGCTGGGGAGATCAGGATAGAGCTCTATTCTGTTGCCTTCCCCTGCAACTAAACTGCCTGCCGAAGATCACCTTCTAGGCTCATGATGTATCTAATAAAAGTCAATGCAAGTGGGTGGTGGGTTACTGTATTTCAGTAAAGTGAAAGTAACAGGATGGCAAATGCAAAACAGAAAATAATAACGAAAACTGAGAATATGATCTCCCTATTGTGCTTGTTGCCTCCACCCAAATTATGACCTTTCTAATCAAAATACATCAACTCATTTAAATGTAATATTAGACAGCTATCTTAGCTTCTATATTTAGTGTACAAAAGTTAGACCACACCTTTCACTGACAAGAACCAAACTCTCTTGTTTGTCCTGTATGTTAATAAAATCTCAAGATATATTTGACATTGCCTAATAAATCTATAGGTAAAGCTGATGTGGCAAGGTGGGATGGTCTCCCTCTGTCACTGGCGGGTCGGGTACAGGCAGTTAAAATGGACGTGTTGCCGCGATTTCTGGTTATTTTCAATGCCTGCCGATTTTCCTGCCAAAGGCTTTTTTCAGAGAGGTTGAGGGAAGGATTATCTCGTTCATATAGGGAGAGAAGGTGGCCAGAGTTAGAAAGGTGCCGCTACAGAGGGGAAGGCAGGTAGGGGGTTTGGGTCTTCCGAATCTGATGTATTATTACTGGGCGGCGAATGTGGAGACGGTGCGGAGCTGGGTCAGAGGGGTTGATTCCCAGTGGGTCAGAATGGAGGAGAGTTTGTGCAGGGGGTCAGGATTGAAAGCACTAGCAACAGCGCCGCTCCAGATAGCCCCGGGGAAGTACTCAAGGAGTCCGGTAATAATAGCTTCATTGAGAATTTGGAGGCAGTTTCGCCAACACTTCGGGTTGGGGGCAGGGTCAAGGGAAATGCCGATTCGGTGGAACCACAGATTTGAGCCAGGGAGGTGGGATGGAAATTTTCGGAAATGGGAGGAGAAGGGGCAGCACGGTAGCATTGTGGATAGCACAATTGCTTCACAGCTCCAGGGTCCCAGGTTCGATTCCGGCTTGGGTCACTGTCTGTGCGGAGTCTGCACATCCTCCCCGTGTGTGCGTGGGTTTCCTCCGGGTGCTCCAGTTCCCTCCCACAGTCCAAAGATGTGCGGGTTAGGTGGATTGGCCATGATAAATTGCCCTTAGTGCCCAAATTTGCCCTTAGTGTTGGGTGGGGTGACTGGGTTATGGGGATAGGGTGGAGGTGTTGACCTTGGGTGGGGTGCTGGCCTTGGGTGGGGTGCTCTTTCCAAGAGCCGGTGCAGACTCGATGGACCGAATGGCCTCCTTCTGCACTGTAAATTCTATGAAGACACTAAAAGATTTGTTTCTTAGGGGTCGGTTCGCAGGACTGAAGGAGCTGGAAGCGAAGTATGGGCTGGAGCAGGGGGAAATGTTTAGATACATGCAGGTTCGAGATTTTGCCAGAAAGGAGATACAGAGCTTCCCGGTGGAGCCGGCCTCCACATTGCTGGAGAAGGTGCTGACGACAGGGGGACTGGAGAACGGGGTAGTGTCAGCAGTTTACGGAGCTATTTTGGAAGAGGAGAAGGCACCACTGGAAGGGATCAAAGCAAAGTGGGAGGAAGAGTTGGGAGAGGATTATGGAGGAGGGGTTCTGGTATGAGGTGCTCCGGAGAGTGAATCCCTCCACCTCGTGCGCGAGGTTGGGGCTGGTACAGCTGAAGATGGTATACAGAGCACACCTCACGAGGGCATGGATTCTTTGAAGGAGTAGAAGATGTTTGCGAACGTTGCAGGGGGGGGGGCCCGCTAATCACGTCCATATGTTTTGGTCCTGTCCAAAGCTAGAGGATTACTGGAAGGAGCTTTTTAGGGTAATTTCTAAAGTGGTGCACGTGAAACTGGACCCAGGCCCCCGGGTGGCCATATTCGGGGTGTCGGACCAGCCATGGTTGGAAACGGGTGCGGAGGCAGATGTTGTAGCCTTCGCCTCGTTGATCGCCCGAAGGCGGATCCTGATGGGATGGAGCAACCTCTCCACCCTGTGCCCTGGCGTGGCGGGGGGGGCTTGTTGGAATTCTTGACTCTTGAGAAGGTTAAGTTTGAACTGAGGGGAAGGATGGAGGGGTTCTACAATTCATGGGCATTATTCATCATGCACTTTCAAGACGTGGATAACATTGAACATTAGTTGGGGGGGGGGGGGGGGGGTGGGTGGGAGGGTTGGGGGGAGGGGGACGTTGTGTTAATGGTGACTATGGGTGATTCCGGATTCCTTTTTGTCATTTGTTTATGTGAACATGCGGGCTAATGTTTGGGGTTTGGTGGGAGGATGGGATCGTTGTTATTGATATGGGGATTGACATATTTGTTACTGATTATTGTTTGTTGTTGGTGGATGTAAATTTGGGAGAAAATGTGAAAAAGGAGAATAAACATTTTTTAAAAACAAAAACAAATGCACGTTTAAAGGCAGTTATAGGAATATTAGAAATATCACTAATGCTTTTCTTGAATTATTTTATTGCGATATATATCATAAAATTTGTACCTTTAAATATTAAGTATTGTACTTTCTAAATGTTTTGTTAGTACTTCGGTATCATCCATGGGAATAAATTGGCTTTTGACAACAACAAAAAAAAATCTATAGGAATTTTGCAACAAATAAAACTGCCAGTTCCTAAGGCAGTGGCTGCAATGGAGTTAAAAATGTTGATATCCATTCAAAATATTAACATTATTTTATAAATTCAGAGTGGAACGTAGTTCGACATAGATTTTCCAATAAATTCTCTAATTCTGCAGTTTATGTTCCTGCAAATGTTTTTAGTTCAGTGGTTAGCACTGCTGCCTCAGGACCTGGGTTCGATGCCGACTCTAGGTCACCATCCGTGTGGAGTTTGCACATTCTCCCAGTGTCTGTGTGGGTCACACCCCTACAACCCAAAGATGTGCAGGGTAGGAGAATTGGCCACGCTAAATTGTCCCTTAATTGAGAAAAAAAATTATTTTTAAAAACTTTTTTTTAGTTGATATCATGCCGTAATGTTACAAGTTATTAAGAACAGAAGTGACATCAGCATGGCAAATGAAAAGTGATGACATCTTCATTTGATGCTGGGAAGAAAGTAAATGACGACTGCACAGGAAAATCCAGACGTTTTCTTCCCCCTCACTGTTCCAGTATCGGGGAAAAAGATCAGCAGCATTCAAGTATCTTCTTGTGTGGAGAAAGCTAGATACCATAATGCAATCAAAAAAAGTGCAAAAGCGTGTGTGTGTGTGTGTGTGTGTACATAGACATATATTTACACCCCAACTTTAACATAATATGTAAGAATAAAGGTACTTCACAACAGCACTGTGCAAAAACTAACACCAAACTACATCAGCAACATTATTGCAGCAAGCCATAAGATTTGTCATGAAGATTTAAGGAACGTCCTAAAGAAAAGGGAGGCAAAGAAGCATAGGGGTTTAGGGAAGGATTCCAGAGCTTAGAGCCTCAGCGGCTGAAGACCAATGATAGGATGCTCTAAAGGCCAGAATTTAGATGAGCACTTACTCCTGAGGATTGTGGGACTGGAGGATGCTTTAATACTGAAAGACGGGTATTTTAACTATAAGCAGAATATCCAAATTCAAATGCATGTCTTCTGCTAAACTTCAGTATAACATTTTCACCAAATATAAAATAACAATACAGATACTGGAAATTAGAGCAGAAAATATGGAACTCACCCCAGCCAGCATCTGTGGAGATAACAGCAGATAATATTTTGGGCACAGATCCTTCTTCGAAACACGATTTCAGATGACCAGCATTTTCTATTTTAATTTCCTTTTTAACTTCGTAACTCATACTTTCGTTCGATCACCCATGTCAAATACCATTCTCCAAACAAACAAGTATTCTCCCAGTCCTCTGCTAATCTCATTGACGTTGACTGCAGGGTGCTTTGCAAAACAGAGCTTTGAGGATAATTCTCCTTGTGGTGAAGTAGCTGGCAAAACTGGGGGGGGGGGGAAAGAGAGAGAGAGAGAGAGAGAGAGAGAGAGAGAGAGAGAGAGAGAGATGATGGAGAACTGAGTCTCTTAGGGAAACATTATGGGAACATGGGGGAGTTTACTGTTTTCGGTGTACAAGCTCAACATGGGAAGAGCGAGGTGTTCCCGGTCAACGTGCAGAGGCAGAGGAGAAGTCGGGGCATGCTGCGGTTTCGGCTGGTAGGGGTGATCTTTTGGTATCTGGGGATACAAGTAGCGCAGAGCTGGGTGCACAAGTTGAACTTGGGGAATTTGGTTGAGGGAAGAAAGGAGGACTTTAAAAGGTGGATGAATTATCATTAGCTGGGAGAGTCCAGACGTTAAGGATGACAGTGTTGCCAAAGTTTTTGCTCATCTTCCAGAACCTTCTGTTTTTTGTGCCCATGCCCAAGTCCATTTTTAGGAGGGTCAATAAATGATCTCGGAGTTTATATGGGGAGACAAAGTTCCCTAGACTAGGAGGGTGTTCTTAAAGTGGGACAGGCAGAGGGGGGGGGGGGCTAGCGTTTCCAAGTCTACACAATTATTACTGGGCAGCCAACATCTCAACGGTGAGGAAGTGCACGGTGGAGGAGAGGTCAGTGTGGGGGCAGATGGAGGAGAGAGAGAGCACGCGAGAGGGAGGGAGAGAGGGAGAGGCGAATCATGTCCATATGTTCGGGGCATGTCCGACACTGGAGGAGTTTTGGAAATTGTTTGCAGACACATGTCAAAGATTCTTTGGGTAAAGGTGGCTCCAAGCTGTGGGTGGTAATATTTGGAGAGTCAGAGGATCTGGGAATAAGGTGGGGAGAGAGGTCGACGTGTTGGCCGTTGCCCCCCTGATACCCAGATGAAGGTATTGTTCGGGTATCAGGACTCCGAGCTGCCTAGGGGAGGGTATGGATGAGCGATTTGGAGAAGTTTCGGCATTTTGAGAAAATAAAGTTCGTTATCAGGGATTTGGAGGAGAGGTTCTTCTCGATGTGGAGGCTGTTTGTCGACTTCTTTAAGGAGTAGTAAAACGTCGGCTGGGGACTCCTTTCTTTTGTTTGGAGTTTGTTCTGATAAAAGAAAAGGGTGTGTGTACGCTGGAGGGTTGAGAGGGGGACAATTTGGTTATGGTTATTGCATGTTGATGTTGTTGCCGTTTTTCTTTGGTTTAAATATATGTGAAAATGCTTTAATAAAAATCTTTTTTAAAGACGAGCAACTCTGCCACACACGGGATTCCCAGTTCCACCTTCAAAGATCCCTCCTTAGAATTCTCTCCAAATGGCCTTCCAACTCAGACAGCTTTAACAATGGACCACCTCGAAGGGTTTTTCACTTTCAATACTGCCTTTTGAGATTCCTTCTCCTTAGATTCCAGAGTACACTCAACAGTAGCCTACAAGTACACTTTCAGCTCTACGGCTGTGCCAAGCAGACACCACTGTTCCAAAGAGGTACCGTTGCCCCAATAGCCCTCCGTACTTAAAGTCTGCTCCACACAGCTCTTCCGTTTTAAAAAAAATTTGGAGCACCCAATTATTTCTTTTCCAATTAAGGGGCAATTTAGCGTGGCCAATCCACCTAACCTGCACTTCTTTGGATGTGGGGATGAAACCCACGTAGACATGGAGAAAATGTGCAAACTCCACACTGACTGTGACCCAGGGCAGGGATTCGAACCCGGGTCCTCAGCGCCGCAGTCCCAGTGCTAACCACTGCGCCACATGCCACCCTGCAGGTCTTCCTTTCAATTTAACTGGAATCTATTTCTGCCCCTTTTTATGTTTGTGGCACTTGCGACCTGGCAGACTACCCCAAATTGACTGCCTCACGAAGAGCGATTCACTGACCCTTGAACTGATCTGATGATCTATTAATTTACTCCAAGACGCTCCCATCCTTGTTATCAGGCAGAAACCAATATAACAGATATTAGAACATACTAAATGTTACAATCTTTACAGATTTCCAATTTAACACTCAGGGACACACAGATCAATGGATTTCATGACAATGTTCAATGCACTACCTACCAGGAAGGATTATAAAATAAATAAATTGAAAAAACTATAACAAAGTTGTGAGCATATCTGCATTACTCAAACATTAGAACCTCAAATTGTCTTTTCCATTCTGGTATACAATTTAGTAGTTTTTCAGCCTTCTGCACTCAAGTGATAAATAGTAAATTTATGCAAACATTTGTAATTTCTTACTTGCACCACATAATTCATCCTTTTATTCATTATGTACTGAGTTACATTTCTCATAAAGCTACAAGGTAATACCTAACCTAACTTGTGTTGGTTTTGCTGTGCATATCTAAGTTTTGCTCAAATCTCCTATGTCCGGCAACTAAGCCCGAGGAAATGATTTTGCATGCATTTTAGAAAGTATGCACATTATAGCAGAGCTATGGGTGGCAGTGGTTAGCACTGTTCCTTCACAGCGCCATGGTCTGTAGCCACCTAAGTTGGCCAACTCCCGATTTAAAATGAAGAACAGCAAAGGCTGAAGAGAAATTCAGCCAACACAGGCAGAAACCAGCAGGTGCCGGTTTGCTGTGTATTTAACTCTGCAAAAGCCCAGACAGCATCGATACCAGCGACCATCAGCATAATAATGTAGCAGCCATCTACATACTAATAAGCAATCCCCGGGAACAATCGCAACATTTAGGACAAACAAAGCTAAGCCAGACTCCCCGGCGCCAGCAGGAGCCAACACAAAAGAGGTTAACGAACACCTCAAGACCGTCCATCGATCAGGGAACCGCTCCAGTATTGGAGAAATCGAACCAAGCGATTGGAACAAAGTCCAATCACCTAGACCCAGGTACAGGGCCCGCCCCGAAAGGCGGGAAGCCCCTGGGGACTATAAAAGTTAAGCCCCAAGTTCAAATCGTTCTTCTTGACCGGGTCACACAGCAACACAAACCAACCTTGACCGTGACCGGTGCAGCTGCCGCCGAGAGATCCAGTAAGTCTTAAGTCAACGCTCGCTACGAGATGGGCATTCCTAGCTACCAATCCGTACCAACTTCGAATCCCGCAGACTCAGAACCTGAACGAAAGGCCATTTGTTCTCCTGACCTGGTGGGCCAGTCCGAAGTTAAGTATAGACCTGTTAGTTGTAGAAGTAGCTTAGATGTAGAATTTGCGCACGAGTAGCGATTACTGTGTATAATAAATGTGCTTTGATTTGAATCTTACTAATCGGTGTATTGAGTTATTGACCATTACTTGGACTTGAACCTCGTGGCGGTATCATAAAGATACCTGGCGACTCGAGAGCAAAGGTTATAAAACAGAGCCAATTGAACCAACCAAAAGTTAGCAACAGGTCCCAGGTTCGATTCCCACTTGGGTCACTGTCTGTGCGGAGTCAGCACGTTCTCCCAGTGTCTGCGTGGGTCTTCCCCCAGGTGCTCTGGTTTCCTCCCACAAGTCCCAAAAGACATGCTTGTTAGATGAATTCTCCCTCAGTGTACCCAAACAGGTGCCGGAGTGTGGCGACTAGGGGATTTTCACAGTAACTATTATTAGTAGTTCTGCATATTCATCTTTCCTCAGTATTCCTATATAGACTATCTGTCCCTCTGTGTGCTGTAGACTATAATGTTTTTTGACTGGGCCGTTGTGGAATCTCGATATTGCTGTGCGAACTAAGAACATTAGACTTTGTTTTATAAACAAAGTTATTTATGACTAACACTTCACTAACAATGAATACAGTTGGAACTAAATGTCCAACACTAACTTATACCAAGATACTACAGAGCGACTCTCATATGAGATTGCTACACACTCCACACCAACACTTTCTGCCTAACCACATGGTGCGTCTGGGTCACGTGCTTGCATACTCTCACCATCTGCTGGTCGGATGCTAAAACTACAACAGTAAAACATATAACTTATAATACACGTACTGTTGATGAAGATCTATTTATATTATATACAGATGAATCATATAATATAGCAGATGGTAGTCTACCTATCATCATATCTTCCTTTTCCCCCCAAAATGATTTTAAATCACAATCATGCACATTCAACTATGCACATCTATATTGATTGTCATGTAAACTGCACACGTGACTGTTCATAAAAAGAGCCCATCAGGTTGTTTCTGCACCCTGGTGGACCGTCGCAGTGGTTGAGGCAACAACGAGGTAGTCTGGTCATTTTCTGGTGAGCCAACCTGCTCATTGGTTTGTTCAATCGTTTCGACAGCCGTGAGCATAAGGCGCGCAAGGAGGAGCTACCCCATCACCCAGTCGTGATTGGAGAGTGAACGGTTGGTTCATCTTGAGCTTTAACAACACTCTGCGATTGTGTCTCAATATGGAGCCTTGATCCGTGAGAACGACAAAGGAGTTGGGACCTGCCCATCTGATGACCTTGGCAGTCATGGACACTCCTGGTGGTATCGCAACCTGTACGGTATCATCTGATCCCAAACCATCCAACATACTGTGGAACGGTTGTAGTAGTGTAGTTGTTTCTGCTTTTGAGCAGCGATTTGTTGCATTATGGGCCGATTGTGGATTTTTTTCAAGGAAGCGTTGTCCGCAGCTTCCTGCCTATCAACAGCTGCGCCGGACCCCTTTTTCTTCTTGCGCATTGGATTGAGGGTAGTGCGAGACTGCGGGTGACGTGCTTAAAATCATACCTCCTGGCGAAATCCTGCCAGTTCCAACTGTCAAAGCAGGGACCATTGTCACTCATAACAATTTGCAGAATGCCATGATGTGCAAAAACCTCCTTTGCACAAGGGATCACGCTGGCACTGCTGGAATTCGGTAGTTTCATTGCTTCTGGGTAGTTTGAGTAGTAGTCAATTAGCAATAAATATTCAGTGCCATCCAGAAAAAAAGATCAACCCTGACCTTCATACATGGTTTATCGACTAATTCACTTTCAATCATGGGTTGCTTGTGTTGATGATTCTGGTATCTTTGGTATGTTTCAGTGTTTCACTGTTTGTTGAATATCCGGATTGATCTCTGGCCAATAAACTGATTCCCTGTCCCGCCTCTTGCACTTTTCAATCCCCAAGTGCCCTTTGTGAACCTTTCAAAAAAAAAAAAATGTTTTTGTTCTCCATTTTCACATTTTTCTTCAAAATTTGCACCCCACCCACAAACAGTAAACGGTAACAAATATAAAATCAATCCCCTTAACAATACCAACGATCCCATCCTACCACCACCCCAAACAACGGCCCACCTGTCAATATATGCATCCAGTAAAACAAACCCTCCCACGGTGGCAACAAAAAAACAAAGGAGAAAAAGAAAAAGGAGTCCGGGACCGCCCATGGTCACCATTGACCTATAGAGTCCACTCCCCCTCCCCCCCCCCCACACTCAACGTCCTCCAACCTCTAAAAGAGTACCGTACATGATACTCAAGAGTTGTACCCCCCTCCCCCAGCTCCTCCCGTCCACTGCCTCTTGTAAAACTCCTCCCCCCAACCTCAGTTCTTTCCCCCCAACTTTCCACACCGGCGAGCAGACCCTGTTCTGCCAGGCTCTGATGGCCGCAGCCCCTCCCCCCCACCTCACTCCCGTTCACTGGCCGGCTTAAACCGGCCAGCGTGGAGGCCCCCACCCGGGTTCCTTTCCCCCTTGCCCGGCCCTAGGAAAGCCCAGAAATCCCCTTTTAGCACACAAACCCCGCATATCCACCTACACCCCAAAGAGCCCTCATTTCGAGTGAAAGTACCATCACTTCCCTTGTCTAAATATGTACAACTTTGGCTCCTTTAGCCCATACACCCGCACGCAGTGAAACAAAATAGAAAATAGTCATGAGGTTACATCGGCACATGGCCATTTATCAATTTCTCAGTTCTGCCACAGGCCTTCTGCCTTCGCAAACTCCTCCGCTGCTTCTGCCGTTCCAAAATAAAAGTCCCTGAGCTTGCAAGTCACCCTCAGCTTCGCTGGACATACAATGCCGCACTGCACCCTGCTAATGTACAGTGCCCTCTTCACCCGGTTGAAGGCAGCCCGTCTCCTCGCCAGCTCCACCGTAAAGTCCTGGTACACACATATACCAGCTCCAGCCCACTGCACCACCCGCTTCTGCTTGGCCCAGCGCAGGACCTTCTCCTTCACACTGTACCTACTGAAGCACAGAGTCACTGCCCTTGGCGGCTCACTCGCCATTGGTACAGGCCTCCACGACTGATGACCCCGATCGAGTTCATATCGGGAGGGATCCTCCCCCTCCCCCAATAGTTTTGCCAGCATCGCGGCAAAACACTCAGTCGGCCTCGGTCCTTCAACTCCTTCGGGCAGCCCCACAATCCTCAAATTCTGTCGCCTGGATCCGTTTTTCAGGTCTTCCATTTTTCCTCGCAGAATCTTGTTAATGTCCATCACCTTCCGCATCTCCTTCCCCACCGAGGCAAGTTGATCACCGTGCTGCAATAACGTCTCCTCCACTTCCTTCAGCGCCTCCCCTTGCTCTCGCACCTCCGCCACTGCGCTCGCCACCACCTTCGTCACCGGGGAAATCGCCTCCTCCACCAGCACACTCAAAACCTCTCTCATCTCCCTCCTCATTGTCTCCATGCATTTTGTAAACTGCCTTTCGAATTCCGCAGCCATCACCGCAGTTATTTCTTCAGCCGTAAGCAATGCGGCCTCCCTTGGTGCTCCAGGATCCATTTTCCTTGGTGACCCCGCGGTGACCTTTCCACTCCCCGACGGACCTTCAGCTGTTTTCCTTACGGACGTTCTTTTGCTCACCCATGACATTTTCTTCACTGTGCCTTCACTCTGCCGCCTCTGTGCCTTCTCCCTGCTTTTGCTGCCTCCGTGGACCCTGGGACCGGGCTTAAAGCCCCGAAAATGCCTTTCCTGAACGGGAGCCTTCCATTGTGCGGCCGCCTCCCGCCCGCCGTCCGCCCTTTGTGAATCTGTGCGAGGATCATGGCCAGTAGTGATTGTGAAATCACTGTCCTGTTTTTTCTGAACATGAAGCCATTGATCTAGCTCAGTTCGTGCCTGATGTTCCATAACATGGGGCATGAGTCTGTAGGCCATCCCTGTCTCATGTGCTGGACTACCTTACGCAAATCCGGTCTTGAGGCGTTCTCAAAGTGGAGCAGATGCTCTTCTAGGCAGGTGAATTATTGGATGTGCATCATTCTTGAGCTGGATTTTGTACTAGAATACCAACACTCCAATCCCCTGGAATATCTGGGAAAATGTATCTAGTTTTGGTCACTGGAGGCACAGTGTGGTTGCTGCACCACACTATAGACACGCTTCACCAGTTTTAATTGCTCGCAGGTATCTGTACCCAATAATGATGTTTTTGATGATTGAACGATTACAAATCTGATCAAATATTTCTTCCTCTTAACTTCCATCTGTAGGTTGCAAGCACCTAGAGTCCTAATACTTTTTCCATTATATAGTCACTCAGGATGCAGTCTGCGTTTTGGATGTTCCGTTTTATTTTCAACCTCAACATGTTGGCTATTAATTAAGTTTGTTCGAGCTCCGGTGTCTAATTTAACTTTTAAAATAGTGGCGTTTATTTTGAGAAGTGTAGTCCACTCATCTGCTGTTTTCACCATCTGAATGTTTAGTGCCCTTTGACGCCCATCATTTTTATAAATCACTTTCACCATGACAGAGCGTTCAAGGCCAATTGGGTCATCATTAATTTAGTGTTGCTTATTCAAGGCTTACTTTGTATGATTGATGAATTGCTAGTTTTTGTAGCCTTGGCTATTACATTCACACTCTTTGGTTGCTGCCTTCTTTTATCGATGGGCACTGCTGCGCAAAGTGATCTTTCTTTGGCACATCTGACACAAGTTTTGCCAAATGCAGGGTATTTTCTCCGACCGTGTGCTCTGAAAATCTTTTAATATGGCTGCCACTCGGACCACGTTTCCGATTTTATTGTGCCACAGCAAAGATGGCATCAGTCCGGCCTCGTTTTCCCTACTCTTTTTCGGGTTTTGCATATTTCTTTTTTTTTTAAATTTAAATTTAGAGTACCCAATTATTATTTTTTCCAAATTCAAAGACAATTTGGTGTGGTCAATCCACCTAACCTGCACATCTTTGGGTTGTGGGGGTGAAACCCACGCAGACATGGGGAGAATGTGCAAACTCCACACGGACAGTGGCTCAAGGCCGGGATTCGAACCCGGGTCCTCAGCGCTGCAGTCCCAGTGCTATCCACTGCGCCACATGCCGCCCTGGTCTTGCATATTTCTATGGCTTCTGCTAGCTTTAAATCATTTTCATAATCGCTTGCGTAATCTGACACATTGCAGACCGTATACAATTTGGTCTTTTATCCATGAGTCATGGAGGTCTGCAAAATTGCAGGATTGCGCTTTGAGACATAGATTCGTGACAAAACAGTCAAGGATTTGCCTGATTTATGCAGTCTCATTCTGAAAATATTATGTTCAACGGTTTCGTTCTTCTTTGGATGGCAACAATTATCAAATTGCTCAATTATTTTTGAGTAGCTCTTCTTGTCTTCCTCCGAAGCAAACTAAAAGTAGTATACATATCAATTGCTTGGGGACCGGCTACTCCCAAGTAGGAGTGCTATTTCTCTCTTGTCTGAAGGTTCTTGGAGACCAAGAGCCTGCACATAAAACGTGAACTGTTGCTTATCACATTACCAGTCGTGAGCAGTTGGCTTGGAGTCTTCATTGCTTCCATCTCGCTTCAAAGATCTTGGTAGTAAGTTATTTTGCAGCCGATTTTCTCCGAGTCTCTACTTGTTGTCTTGCATCTTCTCGCCGTATCTAATTGGTGTGGCATGGTAGCACAATTGTTAGCACTGTTGCTTCACAGTGCCAGGGTC
The DNA here is from genome assembly GCF_047496885.1 of Scyliorhinus torazame. NCBI lineage: Eukaryota > Metazoa > Chordata > Chondrichthyes > Carcharhiniformes > Scyliorhinidae > Scyliorhinus > Scyliorhinus torazame. The sequence continues at coordinate 54,897,527 of NC_092719.1, read as the reverse complement.
TCAAGTTTGATTCCCATTTGGGTCTGTGCGGCACATTCTCCCAGTGGCTGAGTGGGTTTCTCGGGTACTCCGGTTTCCTCCCACAAGTCACAAAAACCACTTGTTTGGTGAATTGGACATTCTGAATTCTCCCTCAGTGTACCTGAACAGGCGTTCACTTTAACATCATTGCAATGTTAATGTAAGATTAAATAAAGATTATAAATAAAGATTATTATAACTGTCCCTAACTGTTCTCGCTCGACAACCACTCCTAGGTACCATATAATGTTCCTTTTTTTAAAAATTTAGAGTACCCAATTCATTTTTCCAATTAAGGGGCAATTTAGTGTGGCCAATCCATCTAGCCTGCACATCTTTGGGTTGTGGGGGCGAAACCCATGCAAACACGGGGAGAATGTGCAAACTCCACACATACAGTGACCCAGAGCCGGGACTGAACCTGGGACCTCGGCACCGTGAAGCTGCAGGGCTAACCCACTGCGCCACCGTGCTGCCCTCCATGTAATGATCTTTGATTGGGCCGATGTGGAATCTCAATATTGCCATGTGAACAAAGAACATTAGACTTTGTTTTATAAGCAAAGTTATGTATTACTAACACTACAGTAATGAATAACTAAAATGTTAAAATGAATGCAGTTGGAAATAAATGTCGAACACAAACTCACACTAAGATACTACAGAGCTACTTTCATATGCGACTGCTACACACTCCACACCAACACTTTATGCCTGACCACATGGTGCATGTAAGTCACGTGCCTGCATACTTGCACCACCTGCTGGTCAGATACTAAAACAATAAAACATATAACTTATAACACACATACAGATGATGAAGATCTATTCATATTATATACAGATGAATTATATTATATACAGATGATAGTATACCTATCACAGAGAGCACTGTGTTTCCCTCTGGGTGGTGGTGATAGGGTGCTTCCCTACCCAATTACTTGCATGTGATATTTCATAATTGCAACGCAACAATACCATAGGAATGGTACTGCTCAGCAAGAAAAAAAAACATCTCAACATACATGGATACAGAGGGGAACAGGAGAAGAGAAATGTAACTGGTTCAGTACAATCATTAGACGCAACTCAGTGCCTTTATGCTCACCACCAGAGAACAAGGGAGAAAAGAAAACATCGTAAAATGGTGCACAGCTTCCCACACAACAACTGCTTTCAGCAAACATGAGGATTCAGGATTTAAAAAATTATGCCATGTTTGAGTGTGCACCAGCATATATCTCCCTTAACTCCAGGAGCACCAGAGGCACGATTAATACACTCGGGTACCAGTGCAGTCTGTAACCTTGCAGAAGCCAATCACTGATTCTCTCTGCCCACCATAACAAAAATGGAAAAATATATCATCCCCTATATTTCAGAATGTTTAGGTGGAAAAAAATTGAGGTTGGACACTTGTAAAATTGCAAACATTCAAAGACTTTTATCAAGAAATAATCTGCAGGATTTTTGAGAAGATCTGGGAGGCAAGGGCGGCATGCCATAATGATAAATGAATCAAAACCGAGCAACGGCAGAAAAGCTGGGAAAACAATATTTCCTAACAGATTTTCTGCTTCATGCTTTGTCAATAATGAACGTTTTTCTACTTGACTAATTGTGCAAAATGGAAGTCTAGAGCATTACAAGCCACTGAAGGTCATGTCTGACCAATAGTAACGATAAGGGTCAATAATAGTAATATGTTTGATGTGATGCACATGTATTTCACAAGGCTTTCTATCCTTCAAGTCATTGTGAGCAGAAATAATAATTTTACCTCTAGACTTGATGTTTTGAAAACTAGAAATTCTTTTGGATTCTGGAAAATTGAAGGGAAGAACCCTCTTGTCTCAAAACATTTCAGTTGCAAGTTGGTGTTTATAGTTACTTTCCTTTTTAAACAGAACCTGCAATGGATATGTACGTTTATTTTGCAGGCCTGCTTAGTTGTCTTTTAGACTGACAATGTTCCTTTCATCTGTATTGCCCTTATGTTTTTTCTTCTCACAGCAGGATTAGTGTCTGTGGAACAAATTTTACTCCAGGTTCTTACCCGAATTGCAGCCTTGTTGCAGAACACTCTGGTGATTGCCAACCAAGTGGGCAAATCCAGCATGTTTTGCAGTACTTCTTCATCGAGCTCCAAGTTGGTCAGCTGACCTTCACCTTTGAGAGTACTCAAATTAATTTTATCTGGTGACAGATTCTTGGTGAACCTAAAAATAAATAACAATGATACTTTGGTTATCATGATTTTATGCTGTCAAAAAAAGTTTTAAATTAAATGCTTTTATTAAAGCCAAACAGAAGGCAATGTTGGCAGAAAATCTTTGCCTGCTTGTAGTTGCACTTCATCTTACTGGAAGTCTGATGACCTCAACTATTTTCCAGTAAATTATGTCTTCTATTTAAATTTTGAGTCAGGTATTGAAACAGGTTCTAGCAACAAGATACACACAAAGTTATAGAAAAATACATGTAAAAGCCAATGAAGAGCGCACAGTAGAGTGCATACCTCCGCCATGCTGTGGTTACGCAACATTACAATTTTGCAGCTCTTCCTAGAGTTAAGCTTTTCAAAGTTGAAAAAATAAAAAAATTTATTAAGAATTCCCATCTCACTGAGATTCAAGCTAATCCATTTCCAACAAGTGCTCTTAAAACGCTGCTCATATTGTGATAGTTGTGACAAATTGCACCACCAAAGCTGAAACAACTTACAGCATTTTGAAACAGTCAACAACATTTTAAATAAAACAATCCATAACATTCTAAAGTCAATTTTCTCCATCTCTAAATATTAACAGATCCTTAAAAAAGATTCCAGGATCTGGATCCGTACTTTTACAAAAACTAATCAGTTTTCTCTTGGTACCCTATGTACCAAGTATCAATGAAATCTGTTTGTTTTTTGAGATATCTGGTTTACAGCCAAACAGATGAGCGGGTGAAAAAATTATACAAATTCAGGAACTCAATGGGCGGCAAAAGATGCCAACAACAACAATATGAGCAAAGCACAACAGGAACCGAATGAAAACAATCCATACCATTCACCTTCCTACCATTGCGAGTGTCACATAATTTAAAATTAAAGTATATCTATGCAATATATGTTCACATATCTGTGTGTGAAACCATATCAAAAAAACTCTGGCTAGTTTGTACTGCAACATGTGGGCAGCACAATAGCATAGTGGTTAGCACTATGGCCTCACAGCGCCAGAGTCCCAGGTTCGATTCCCGCTTGGGTCACTGTCTGTGCGGAATCTGCACGTTCTCCGTGTCTGCATGGGTTTTCTCCGGGTGCTCCGGTTTCCTCTCAACTCCCAAAAGACGTGCTGTCGGGTAATTTTTGGGCATTCTGAATTCTCCCTCTGTGTACCCGAACAGGCGGCTGAATGTGGCGTCTAGGGGCTTTTCACAGTAACTTGTGTTAATGTAAGCCTACTTATGACAATGAAGATTATTTTTTTTAAAACATGTGCACAGAAGGGATTGTGCAACATGCTTCATAAGAGAGAATCAAATTCACTAGTCAGGTGTGATTTCTACATGAGCCTGCCCTCAAATGTTTTATTCCACTAAGCCAGGCAGTGAAGGATAGAATTAGAACTTAATCTTTATACAATTTACAAACATGATCCTCAAAGCCCAACTACCACAATACTACTCACACAATTATAGAATGCCCAGTTTTGTTTAGAAAATATCAACAATCTTAATGCTATTAAAACTCATTTGCTACATCGCTGTTGTAGTGTTAGCCTGTCAGCTGAGTCAGGTTGAGGGTTTTATTATTTGAGAATCTACCGTATAAAGCCAAAGTTCATAATATAGCATTAAAAATTATAAAGAGCAAAATTTGGTAAATCAAGAATTAATGTTCAAGTAAATTTTTAAACACATCAAAAATCTTCGATTTCAAGTCATTTATTTTTCCTAGCCTTTGAAGTTCCAAAAAAGAATGAATTACAATGGGGATCCGCAATTGGATTTTCTTTTACACAGTAGGGTTTGCAGATCGGAAACCGACTGTACAACAGTTTAGTTGGTACAGAGAAAATACAAGTGAGGAAAGGAGCACTGATCATTGTGTTACTAATAAAATAGAAGGAAGCAAGAAAGATTACAATGCATAAAAGCTGGGAGTGCAAGAGGTATTTTGAATGTATCCTTACCAGGAGATGCATTAGGAAAACCTCCTCAAGTATGGCAACAAAATCTACTCACACATTTTAATCCTATTTAGCTCATGGGGCAACTTGACCAACTACCTTCTCTGCAGAACAGGACAAGCAATTAAAATGCTACCCTGTGTGGGTTTCTTTTTCTCTCTCTCCAACCAACTTGGAGGTTTTTGAACCCTGTCTGCTAAATTTGACTATCCAGATGCTGCAGGCAGATACTTTAAAAAGAACTTTAAAAAGGGGGCAGTACGGTAGCATTGTGGATAGCACAATTCCTTCACAGCTCCAGGGTCCCAGGTTCGATTCCGGCTTGGGTCACTGTCTGTGCGGAGTCTGCACATCCTCCCCGTGTGTGCGTGGGTTTCCTCCGGGTGCTCCGGTTTCCTCCCGCAGTCCAAAGATGTGCAGGTTAGGTGGATTGGCCATGATAAATTGCCCTTAGTGTCCAAAATTGCCCTTCGTGTTGGGTGGGGTTGCTGGGTTATGGGGATAGAGTGGAGATGTTGACCTTGGGTAGGGTGCTCTTTCCAAGAGCCGGTGCAGACTCGATGGGCCGAATGGCCTCCTTCTGCACTGTAAATTCTGTGACTATGACAAAACTCAACCCAGCACTGTTGTCGTCAAAAGGACATAGAAACCATCCATCAATAACGTTAAACTGCTTCCCACCAAAAGCAGCATGCACACCTAGTGAAAACAGCAGGACCGACAAATTCTGCCAAGTCGCCAACCTTCAAGGGCTTCACCCTTTCAATTTAACTGTACTCTAAATCACTCAATTCATCCTCCCCAATCTAATTTATTTGTGTGCATGTAAACCCTTGAGTTTGTTTAAGCCAGAGAGTAGTTCAATATTTTGACTTGATACCAGATTTTACAATCCTCTTTTTCTTTTAAAAATTCAAGGAACCCCGTGCGATTGTGTCTATGTTAAACAATTGCATCAGTTTTGTAAAAAGAAAACCCTGCTGCAGTCAAACATAGAGAGGGGGAAAAGAGGGTAGCCATTCAACCCTTTCTCACCTGATCCTAACAACTGAAATAAGATTTTCACTGGTCCAGAGGAAATCAGATATAATCAAGACGATGCACTGTGACAGGACAGGACGCTGTGTGTCACCAAGTTATTGTGATTCAAATGAATCCGAAATAACTGGATTATGGTAGGTTGAGTATTTCAATCTAATTCAGTGCGCAGTGTTGCAACGGGTTAAACAGATTAAGAAAAAGCATAAATTTCCACTCCCAAACATTAAATTTCAAGAAAATACAGCTGCAGATGCTTGAAGAAAAAAGGATCTGGTACAGGCTGGTACACCACAACTGAAAAGCACCATCACAGCAAAACAATAACTTACATATAGCCTTAATAATGTCGATGATTGTTACAATACGAATCACAGAACAACGAGGAAAACATAGATTTAGATGAAGATGATAAATTATAAGTACTAACCCAAAGTATAGCACAGTCTTAGAAGAGGAGATAACCGACAATTGAACAATCTTAAGAGGGGCTCACAGAACAGCATGAGGTCTTGAAAGATACTAGTATCAATTGCATATTAATTTTTAATTGCATACAGGCGGTGGGTATTAATTGGTAACTCAATTGAACACATATAAATAGGCACACACTGAAACGGTGGTGGCAGGATTTGGAAGTGTATGCTTGTAATGTATAACTCTAAATAATGTGTGTGTGTAGCATCAGTCAGCAATTACGAGGTTGCAGGGTAGATGGAAAATAAGCAGACTAGAGCCTGGATTTTGCAGGTACTGCTGAATGATAGCACCAGCTGTTCATTACACACAGACTTGATCACTTTCTATAGACTTTGGACTGAAACTTGCTATGATTAGGAAGCCAAAACAGCATGTTGTTCTGGAAACTGTGTACAAGGCAAGCAACTGTGCATCGATTTAGTCAATCAGATTGAAGAAATCGTACTGAGGCATATACAGAGTTGTGAAAGTTAGAATCTGTCAGAATAGTTAATACAATACCATATCATGTACAAGAGAGGGAGAGGATGATGACATTGAGGGATGGCATTGAAATCTATACTGTTATTTCTATTGCAAACCGTGGGCCTGTATTAAAATGATGATGCACAAGAAGCCAGAATTAGAGGAGCACCACAAATCTCAGGCGGAATCCCACCCCGGCAACGGAGACGGCTCACCATTGGCCACAGCAGGAAGGATCTTCCGATCCCACTGATATTTTCGGTGTTTTGCGTGGGTTGCCCTCCCACCCTCTGGGAAGCCACTGCTGGGAGAGAGAAGTGTGTGTGTGTGGGGGGGGGGGGATCACCTTCGGAGAATATGGAAGATCCTGCCTACGGGAAATGCCGGAAGATTGCATCCCCACAATAACCCTTTCTCTTCAAGCATCACAAATTACCCATTTCACTAAAGCAACACTTTCTATCCCAAACACTCAGAATCTAATCTCATATCAATATACATGCCATGAATAGCACTTGTGAAGAGATTGGAATTAGAAAGCTTTTTATACAAGTTTCTTAAACATTAAATAGTTCGAATTTAATGTGCAAACTGAATATGTTTCAATTAAAATTTTGATAAGGAGGGCATTTTGTATTTAAAACTGGTCCACTTTGGATTTGTTTCATTAATAGTCCAGTTTTGATGTGATCTCATTTCTATTTTAGAGAACATGCTTTTCCCATGGGTGGCATTTTGGAGCAACTTGAATATACTGCATTTCTTCCTTCTCCAATTTCAATTTTAATCCTATTTTCAGTTCCAATGTGCATTAGTCAATTGCTGAGGCAATTTAGAAATTCAGGTTTTTAATAGAATCATTTTTCTCAGCGGGTCCCACAAGTAGATCTGGTCCACTGAGATCAAGATGCATATTTTTCCATCTTTAAGACCTGTTTGTGACCAGCAGCTTGGTAGAGGGCGGCAAACAGCTTTAACACTACTAAAACCAAAACACAACAAACTGTTTCAACTACATCTGTTGTACTGATGCACATGATCAGTATGGTTGTTGTGTTGTTCTGCAACTTTTTGAATAAAAATATTTTTTTTAAACAAAGATGCATATTTTTGTTCCCAACCCGTCACATTTTCTCCTAGGTTGCTTTTACATCTATTCTTGGGCAAGGTTGAAATCTTATTTTCTACTCTGGGAATGGAATTGAATTTGGCTGCTTCTTGTTACTAGCATCATTAGTACATCCTAGCAGCAAGGCATATTCAACTCCAGAGTCTCTGGTTTGCCAGGAAGATTGCTGCGATTTTTAAAAAAGTGAAAGCCTTAAAGGTGAAATTTAGGGTTTTTTTCTGTGAAGGGGAAGAAATCACTTGCAACAGGAACCTCTCAAATATATTTTTGCTCCCCTTCAGCCTGGACATGTTCTTGTCTGACTGAGACAGAACAAAGAAAGCTGTGGTCTCAAGCTCCTGACACTCTTGTGCATTCGAGTATGCTGCAGCTTTTGAAACGTTTTTCTTCAGATACGATGTAATATCAGAAGTGGAATGTTTGCTAATCATTGCAAATTGTGAAGCACCATTTGCGGCTCCTCAAATTTTGAAGCTGCCTAAGCATGCACACAGACGACCTGGACAATGATCAGATCAGGCTTGGGCTGATGAGTGGCAACTAACATTGGTACCATGCAATGATATCTCCAATAAAAGAGAATCTAACTATATCCCCTTGAAATTCAATGACATGACTATCACTGAACAATCCATTACCAATGACCAGAAACTGAACTGGACCAGCCATGTAAATATTGTGGGACTACAATAGCAATCAATGGCCTGGAATTCAGAAGCAAGTAACTCACCTCCTGACTCCCCAAAAAAGCCTGTCCACCATCCCCAATGCACAAGTCAGGAGCATGATGGGATATTCTCCACTTACCTAGATGAGTGCAGTTCCAATAACACTCAAGAAGCTGAACACCATCTGGGACAAAGCAGCCCACTTGATTGGTAGGGCATCCAGCACCTTAAACATTCACTCTCTCCATCACCATGAGTGGCAGCAGTGTGTACCATCTTCAAGATGTCCTACAACAACTTGCTACAGCTCATTCAACTGCATCTTCCAAACCCACGACCTTTACCACGTAAAAGGACAAGGGCAGCAGATGCATCAAAATACCATCTTCAAGTTTCCCTCCAAGCCACACCCACCATCCAAAATTGGAACTATATCGCAGTTCCTTCAATGTCACTGGATCAAACTCCTGAACTCCCTTCCTAACTGCACTGTGAACTTATCCACAACACATGGACTGCAACAATTCAAGAAGACTGCTCACCACCACCTTCCCATAGGCAATTATGACTGGCCAACAAAAGTTGGCCTTTTCAGCGATATTCATATCCCATGAAAGAATGGGCAGAAACCAAGAAGCTATCAAGTTACTCTGGTTTAAACAGACATTCACATTCCACGAATAGTGCCCCAACAGAAACAAAACACACATTTGTCACTGGTTAATTTTTAATCCATATTTACAAATGCCACACTAAGGTCTTTAAAAATGTTAGGATTTCAACCCAGCCAGAGAATAAATTTAACGCCAACAATTTGAAAACAATGCATGCTTCAAAGTACTTCTGAAAGACTAAAGATGTGTCTTTGAAATGCAAGACCTTAAAACAAAAAGATGAGAAAAACCTGTTACGCTGAATACATGAAATGGCAATAATTAGTTTGAGGGGCATTTCTGTGATGCCATAAGTTCAATGTACCCTTAGAGCTGCCAAACGTCCTCAAAACTTTTCTATTAATCATAGAGAGCAATGTTATGAGCACGTTTGATATTGTACACAGACTTTCAAATTGCTGTCCATCCACATTACAGACAAGTGTGCACATCCATATGTGGTTGTTTGGACACCTACCCTTCAGACAAAGTTGAACTTAATCTCCATACCCTTTATGGAACCATGTAGAGCACCAATTGGTTGCCATTTTTGTCTACAAAACAACAGTCACTAAAGATGCTATGTAATTGCACATTTGTTCCTGTATTAAAAACTGTACATTAACTTTTAGAAAACAAATTAATCAATTTGTGCAAGATTAGACAGAGTTTCAGGCTCAAAAGAAAATCTCATGTTAATCAATAAATAAGCGGAGTGGGTAGAGATGCAACACACTTTAGGCACAATTAATATTAAATTGAAGACAGTTTGCCCGAATAAGGTTTTGTAAGCATGGTGGAACCTTCTCTTGAAATCACATGCAAAATCTTTTTTTTTTTTCATTTTCTGCTTTATTCTGTAAAGAAATAAGATTCACTTTTCCTATTTAGTCTCTAAAGGGATTTCCACTGAAGAGAATTGCTTCATGTACTTTATCCTAAATTACATCATAAATTCTAACAGATTGCTTGCTCAGTTCAGTAATGTTGACCCAGAAATCTGGTATCAGAGTATAAACAACATTTGGTTTTTAACTCATCCCAATTCCTCAATCATGTAATTGATATGCACACAGATTTGCTTTCAGTATCACTTTAAAAAAAAAGATTGACCCAATGAGAATCAACAGTTGTTAAACCAAACAGCACTGATAAGATTTCAACCTAACCTTTACTTTTTTATTTGCAAGCATTTTACCCACTGGAAGCTAAGTTTATCTAAATTTGCTGTTTACAATGCAAATAAAGATAAAGATACGAACGCACATACTAAGAAACAGTCGCAATCATAATAAAGGTATATCTAGCTTTTTCACTGACTTGCCAGTGTTCACATGTGGCATAAATTTCATACAAATCCAACCAATAGTTCAAAATGCTCAAAGCTACATTTTATAATGCAACACCACACAGTATTTTCTCTCCCCACCCCAAAGCACCACCATCCAATTTGATCAGCAAGTGACAAGACACTCAACTGAAGTCATAAATTACAATGACAAAAAACATTCTGGTGGACAAGTGAATATTGAATCATAGAATCCCTACAGTGCATGTGGCTGCTATTTGGCCCATTGTGTCTGCATCGACTCTTCGAAAGACCACCCTACCTAGGTCCAAACCCCCCACCCTATTCTTGCAACTCCAACCAAAGGTGCAATTTAGCATGGCCAGTCCACTCAACCTGCACATCTTTAGACTGTGGGAGCAAACACACACAGGCACGGGGTGAAAGTGCAAACTCCACACAGGCAGTTAACAGAGGCCAGAATTGAATCCTGAAGGTGTGAGGCAGCAGTGCTACCCATGCTGGCTGTACTAATCTACAGTTTTAGCCATGTAATTCAATCCTATTGGCTTTTCATTATTTATTGTCTTTTTTTCAGCTTCATCCTTTGCTCCATCAACACAGCTCATGAAGTGCCTCGTCTATTTTTCTTTCCTGTGCGCAATACTTTGCACTTGTCCACATTAAATTTCATCTCTCTTAGTTCTGCCAAGTTGCATATTTTTTCCAATTGTGTAATTCTGAGCTGGTCGCATCAATTCCACTGTCCCTCTATTTTAACATCCTGTGTTAATGCGAGTATCTGATCCCAGGTCACATTTCTAAATTAGGAACCATGGTAATACGTGTCTCCAATCCTTCAACCAGTCTCTTATTTGCTCCCAGAGTGTTTTTTTTAAATTTTTTCCAATTATTATTTTTTCCCAATTAAGGGAAAATTTAGTGCGGTCAATCCACCTAACCTGCACATCTTTGGGCTGTGGGGGTGAAACCGAGGCAGTCACGGGGAGAATGTGCAAACTCCTCACGGACAGTGACCTAGGGCCGGGATTCAAACCCAGGTCCTCAGCACCGCAGTCCCAGTGCTAACCACTGCGCCACCTGCCACCCCCTGCTCCCAGTGTTAACTTGACGGGCCACAGCTTTGAATTAATTAATGTGGTCTTTCTTGTGGTTCAGTATGGAAAGTCTTTGGAAGTCTGGTATGTCACACACAGGGTTACCACGTCCCACTTGGATTGTCACTTCTTGATTAAGTCGGATTGCCAAACTCCAACCCTGCCTCAGCTCATCGGTTGCGAGCAGTCTCATCAATGCCTTTGTTATCTCTAGACTGCTCTCTTCCAACGTACTCCTGACCAGTTTCTCACCTCCATAACTTTAAGCTCATTCAAAACTGATGCAATTATTCCAACTCGTACCAAGTTCATTTCAATATTATCTCTGTGCTAGCGAAGCTACAGTATCTCACAGTTAAACACCCCGCTTTTAACATTCTCATCCTGATTGCCTCGGCCCTGCCCTTCCACCATCACTGAAATATCCTCCAACCCAACAGTCTGCCAAGATAGGATTCCTCAGACTAGTGACACTAGGAGAACTGACAAAAAACTGGTACTACCGACAGGACAGGAACGTAGGCACCTACAAGTAAAGCACTTTCTCCGCAAGGAGACAGTAGGGTACCCAGGGCTCCTGAGACCACACTACTAGAGGACCTGATAAACACAGACAGTAAGGAAGAAGGATACTGTGGGAAAATGTACGGACAGCTACTGGACAGGGCTCGAATGCCACTGGACGAGGCCAAACGGAAATAGGGAGACGAACTGGGGACAGAAGTGGGTTGGGGACTCCGGAGTGAAGCCACCTCCTCCTGCGCAAGGCTCAGCCTCATGCAGTTCAAAGTGGTGCACAGAACTCGCCTAACCAGAACCCGAATGAACAGGTTCTTCCTGGAGGTCGAGGATAAGTGTGAGCGGTGCCAGAGGGACCCAGCCAACCAAACCCACATGTTTTGGGCTTGCCCCAAACTTGTACGGCTCTGGACAGCCTTATCCGAGACAATGTCCAAGGTTTTAGGGGTGAGGGTGTAGCCGTGCCCAAGAATGCAATCTTCAGGGCATCCGAACAGCCAGAGCTACACATGGGGAAGAGGGCCGACTCCCCCAACTTTCACTTCCCTAATTGCAAGCCGGAGAACCCTGCTCAGCTGGCGATCAGCAGCACCACCCACAGCTGCAGACTGGCTGGCAGACCTGGCGGAATTTCTCCACTTGGAGAAGATCAAACACACCATCCGAGGATTGGGGGAAGGCTTGCTCAAAAACAATTTGTCGGCCTGTTCCAAGACCTGTGCGAAGCCAACAGTGACAAGAGGAAAACGTGAGAGACGGAAGACAGAGAGGAATACACAACTCTGCGGGGAGGAAGAGGGTGGGAACTCGGGGGAACTGAGGGGAGCAGCACAGAGGGAGAGGGTGGGGGCGCAAGGCCCCCTCCCACCCCGCAAGGCAGACACAGCAGAAAGCACAAAGGGAAGGGGGGGGGAAAAGGGGAGATCAGGAGCTGGGGGACAGTACACCCTGAACGAAAAGGAGAATACCAAGAGGGGGTCGGAGGGGGGGGGGGGGGGGGGGGGGGGGGGGGAGAACGAGGAAGGCACACCAAGACAGAAGATGCCAAGATGTATTTAAGATCCACACATGCTGCAAATATTAAACATAGTGATACAGAGTAACTGTGTAAAAATTGAAAATACCAATAAAAATATATTTTTTAAATATCTTGGGCTGGATTCTCGATTTGAGAGATTAAGTCCCCATGCCGGCATGAAAGCGGTGGTCTTTTGTGCCCGGAAAATTGACGTCAAAAGGCCACCAATTCCCCGTTTTGCTGGGGCTATCGGGGAGGCAGCGTGGTGCTCACAGCTCTAGCTGCCGATACGGCCCCCAGCACTTCTGGTTCAGAGGCCGCTCACGCGCACAGCGGCGGCCTGCAGCGGCCGCGACGTGCTCCATGAATTACAACACAACCATGATATTACTACAAGTGTCATTTGCGGCTCAGAAGACAGCTATTCGGTCCATTGAGTCCGCGCTGGCTCTCTGCAGAGCAATGCGCTCAGTCTCACTCCTCTGATCCACCCTCTGGTCCTGCAGGTTTATTTCCTTTGTAAATCATAGATTGTTTCCACTCCCACCACCATCCTGAACAGCAAGGGTCATTGCCACTCATTGCGTAAAAACATTTATTTTCACATACCCCCTGGATCTCTTGCCCATAATCTGAAATCCGAGTCCCCCAGTACCACCAGCTATTGGGAATAGCTTTTTCTTAGGCTGTTATAATCTGGATTGATCCCTTCTCATTCCATGGATCATAGTCCTCTTCCAATCTAGACCTTCTACTTTACACCATTATTAATCTAAACCTTATGGTAGGATGCTCACGCTCCCAAGTGGTCCTCCACTTATTTCCCAGCACCAGATCCAGCAATTCCTCCTTTCTGGTTGGGCTGAGAACATGATGATCAAGAAAGCACTCCTGAACATATTTCAGAAATTCCTTCCCCTCCTCAAACATTAATTACTCACATATCGATTGGGATAAATTCCCTCAATATCACTCTATAGTTCACAGAATGGTTACAGCAGAGATGGTGTTCATTTAGCCTGTAGGTGTCTGTACTGGCTCTCCAAAAGGGAAAGTTACCTAGTGCCACACCCTACAGTGCAATAATTCCCTTGACACCAGTGGGGAAACAATAAATTTGTTCCTAGTTTCTGTCATTTTCAGTCATAATAATAATATTTTTTTAAATATAAATTTAGAGTACCCAATTCATTTTTTCCACTTAAGGGGCAATTTAGCGTGGCCAATGCACCTACCCTACACATCTTTGGGGTTGTGGGGGCGACACCCACACAAACACAGGGAGAATGTGCAAACTCCACATGGACAGTGACCCAGAGCCGGATAGAGCCTGGGAGCTCGACGCCGTGAGACAGCTGTGCTAACCACTGTGCCACCCCTGCCATAATAATAATCTTTATTAGTGTCACAAGTAACATAGCAATGAAGTTACTGTGAAAGTCCCCTAGTCTCCACACTCTGTTCAGGTACAACGAGAGAGAATTCAGAATGTTCAATTCGCCTAACAAGCAAGTCTTTCGGGATTTGTGGGAGGAAACCGGAGCACCCGGAGGAACCCATGCAGAAATCATCAAGATAATGCTCAGAACAAGCCTCACATAATTAACCCATGATTCCATTTTCCCATCCTCACTCACTTGAATAAGTGCTGTTTGCTGAAGATCAGGAATTCCAGAGATATCAGGGATTTTAGCAGCAAGAAGAATAACACAAGGGTAAAGAAGCAATGACGTGATCACTTAAGATTGACATGTCATATGATTTCCTTCAAGATTAAACTTATTGCGTCATGCATTCACATATACCCAACATCAAAAAGTGAAATGCCAAAAGAAGTGAGCAGCTCCATATCACATGCAACTAGAATGTGAATTTTGAAAACTTGGATTTACGGTCAAATAGAAAATGTCTTCATGTACTTTACAAGGAACCGGAGCATTTAGTTTAAATGAAGGGCTTCTTATCACTTAAATTACGACACTATAATTAGGATATGGAAACTCACTTCTTGTTAATGCATTGCATGTGCAGTACGAGTGTCATTTTGGAAATGCACACCTCCAGGCACGATCAGATATCCATTTATTCAAAGACTGTAAAGGCACAGTTAAGTGCTCATTCTCAAAGGCCTCTCTTTTAATTAGCCTGCAGAAGGGCAACACCTTCAAAAATTAACCTTTACTATAAAAGCCTGGTTCCACAATTGCTGTTGGAATTAACATCACTTACATAGTACTGAGCAGAAAGCCTAAGAACACTCAGCTGCACAATATTCACAAGTGCTTTTATGAAGATGACAGAAGAAAAAAATAGCTGCATTAAACGTCTGTTTCCACAACCTGCAAATTGAATACCAAACAAATTTGAGTGGTTGTTTGACTGTGGAATTCTGTTCCCCACAGAGCAGTGGGTGTTAGACATTTTAGTTGCTGTGATGTGAAGAGTCTAAAGTTCTGTTCCTTTTTCACCAACACACATTTATTTCATTCCAACAGCCTTTGCACAAAACTCTAACTACACATCACCTGACAGAGGCCACCTGAAGCCCCTTTACATATCAGTGTCAATTAATGGATACTGAACATAAATGAGACAACTAATTGCAATGTCTCTTAACCCATTACTTAAGTCTCCCATTCCTTGCAGAAAAAAAATTAGGTGAAAACAAAATTTCAAGAAACTCAAAAACACACACATGATTTCCCTCCGCCCTTTTTTTTTGTTTGGGCGAGAAAGAAAAAAAAAAGTCACAGAAACAAGCGCCCTTCATTGACAATATCCAAAAGTTTCTGTGAACTCGCCCCTCTTTTCGGAAAAAGTTGATAGCTCCTGTCGACCCATTTAATTTTTGTTATTTCCCCTCTGTCCAACATCTGCTTCAAACTTGCGATGTCTAACCGTAACCTCTTTTCATTGACACTTTTTGTAGAGTGCACATTTTCCTGCAGGGATTTATTGTCAATGTGACAGTCAATTGGTATATTACCCAAATCCCCTAATCCCAAAATTTCTGTCAATATCTGACTTATATAAAAGGCCATATCCACAAGGCTTAACGTCTCAGCAGCCAAAGTGCTTTTTACCACTCTCCTGATTTTCTTTGTTTCCCACACAAGCGGGCAACATTTACCATTGTTCCCCAAAAGGAAAATTATAAAACCTCCTGCGCTTGAAATCCCATCACATAAACTTGCATAGGACGCATCACTATAAACTATGAGTTTCATGTGCCTACGGTCACCTAAAACCGGGAACTTCAAAACACACTCCTGCATTTTTAGTTTGGCCAACGCTTTATTTGCTCTTATTATGTCTTCCACTTTCAGGTCATTCATTTTTGTACTCATCTCTAAGACATCAAAGCTCACATCCGGTCTAGTCTGTCTACCTAACCAGTTCAGTTGCCCAATTAAACTTCGCAGTTGCTCTTTTTCTATCTTTGAAACCATTGCGTCTTTTTGTGAAACACGGCCACGACTAATTGCTATTTGGCTGATGCTTTCCAAATAAGATTGCTGACGTAAAGTTGCCCCTAACTTAGTCTGTCCAATTTCCAGTCCAATATATTTAAATGCACCGGAAGCCTGACTTCCAACCCTGAATTCTTTCCTCAAACCAAAAATTACAATAGCTTCAAAATCACTAGTCCCACCCCACAAAAAATCATCGACATGCATCATAAAAATGCCAGAAAGGTTTCCTTTATAGTGCCAGTAAAACATTGCAGGATCTGCTTTCAACTGGCAACAGCCTAACTTGAACAAAACTGACCTTACCGAAAAATACCAGACTCCAGATGCATCATTTAATCCATATACACATTTGTTCAACTTCCAGAGTACCGCTTCTGTGTCAGCTGCTTCTTTAGGAGGACGGAGAAAAATGTCTCTCTGGAGCTGATGCCCCTGCAAAAAGGCAGCTTTTATATCTATATATTTGCATTCCCATGCCTTTGTGGCTAATAGAGCAAAGAAGATCTTTAAAATAACCCTTCCTGCTGTAGGTGAATCTACCCTTAAATCCTGATCTTCTAAGTTTTCTTCAAATCCCCTTGCCACAAGCCTGGCCTTTGCCTTATAAGTTCCATCCGGAAGAACCTTTTCCGTGCAAATCCATCTGTGGGATAGAGCTCTTTGTCCCCTATCCGGTACTTTCGTGTATACCCCAAATTCACGCCAACTATGCAATTCTTGCTGTTTAGCTTCTTTGCTAACTTTTTCATCTAATTTATTTGAAGCCACCAAAATCTCACGTGCACGTGGGCTTCTACTCCTATTAGTATTCGTAGTCTTACTCATGTTCCGAGATCTTGATAAACTACGTCCTCTCTCCCGCCTGGTATCTCGTTCTGTACTGCTACTGCTTGATCTTTCCCTTCTGCTGTGGGATGTCCTTTCAATAGTTCTCTACCTTTTCCTGCAGACCTGTTCACTATCCGATGTACTATCTGAACTGGCACTGCGTTTCTGTGCCCTCCATTTTTGGACTTTGTTTTCCCAATCCATTGTCTTGACTCCTTCCCCTGAATGTTGTACATTCAACCAATGTTTATACTTTCCAGTGGCCTTCTCTGCTCTACTAATAACAGTTGCATCCTTCCATTGACTAGACCCTTCTAGCAAGTATGTCACTTTTGTACCAACTTTTGGCAGTTGCCCTTTCGGAAAAATGGCCTGTTCTAATTCATCAGAAGTGCTGTGTTCCTCCACAGAAACCCTTACTATATCAGTTAATTGGTCCTCATAGTTCTGTAACACATGCGTACCAGATGACTCTGGTTCCTCATCGTGTCTGTCTGCTCTGTCTAAATTTGAAAATTTGTAATCTGTATCCATTATCCTTGATGAATGTACCCGAACAGTTTGATTACCACGTTGCAAAATAATTGTTTTGCCATCTATGCCTATGATCTTCCCTGGGCCTTTCCATTCATTAGAATTGTCTCTCTTATAGTATACCATGCCTCCTTGCTGAAAAACGGCACCTGATGGCCGTACGTTATGTCTTAAAGCTCTGCGAATTTTTTCAGAGACTTCTGCTTCCAAAAAAGCTTTTCTACTGCTATGTAATGCATTTAAATGTTCAGCAAAACCAGAGCTAATTGTAGTCCCCTCCCAAGCTGGAGGCTGGTCATCCAAAATGGACGGAATTTTAGGATTTCTACCAAACACTAATTGATAAGGACTATAGCCGCCAACCATCTGCAATGAATTCTTTGTATGTACTGCCCATGCTAAAGCTGAATTTCGCCTGCAATTTGGTCAATCCATGTCATCGATGACAGCATGGTTTCTTTCACAGACACCATTACTAAATGGGCTTTCTGCAGCCGTATTCATAACTCTGATATTCACGTTTTCATGCATATCCCTAAACTCATCATTAGCAAATCCTCCCCCATTGTCCGTAAGGAATTTTGCCGGTGGACCCATTCCTGTCCCTATCCATTTTTCCACGATTTGATCCAGAATTACTCTTTTCTTTACTTCTTACAATCTTTGATTGATTAAATCTGGTTGCTAAATCTACAGAATGCAAAATAAATATATTACTTGCTTTATCCCAGATCCTAAGGTCCATGGCCACAATGTCGTTAAATTCCCTGGCCAAAGGTAGGGTTACTATCGGTCGTGCTGGTGTCCTTCTGTACTTCCTACAAACTTCACAGCGGTCACTAACCTGTTCTATCAGTTTAGTATAGTCGTCATCCCTTACCCCTGCATCCTTTAATAAATTTTTCAGCCTCCGAGGAGACGGATGTGCAAATTGCCTATGCAGTTTTAATACCACAAGCTTTTTATCAGCTAAAGTCCCATTTTCAACTGCCATTAACACACCCTTAACCACTCTACTTGAAATATTATTTGTCAGTAATGGAATACAATAGTGTCCCGACTGTGTAAATTGTAAGTCCACCGTCTTTCCACAAACTGTTGCCTTATCCTGTTCCGTATCCAGTTTCATGTGTGCTTTCTTCATCGACGGTCTGCTCAGAAGCAAAGGTATCTCACTTGATACAACATCCGTGCTAATGAAATGATTCACTCCGGCAATATTGCAAGGGATCACCACTCTTTTCAGCAACTTCAGAGTATTATCATCCCCAAACCTGAAACTTGTGGAACTTTCAAATTCCTTAACCTTGTTACGATTTTCAGCATTCAAGGAGTCCAGATAACATTTTAACCAGTCAATTCCACACACAGTAGATGTGCAGCCACTGTCCAATACAGCACAGTTGAAGGATTCTGCAACCAACACCCTCATTACCGGCGTAAAACTGCTTGTCAATAGGACAATGCCTTCTTTCTGGTCACTATCTTTTTCCTCTTCTGACTCTTCCGTGTTCATGTGTCGCTTCAAACACTCTATCATAACGAGTTGGACAGTTGAAAGCATAATGGTATTGAGAGTCACATCAAAAACATCGATTTATCATGCCCCGTGCATTTCTGGGGTTCATCTTCCTATTTTAGGTTCTAACTGGGTTTCTGTCTTCATAATTCCCTTGTCTCGGTCTCCTTCTATAGTCTTGAGCCCTGTTCGTAGCCATACGATTTCGCCATCCTGTAGTAGTGTATCTTCCATATTCTGCCTTATTGCAGGCTGACCTATATAGGTCATCAGAGCCATTGGAATCGAATGTTTCCCCAGAAATCTTTGTAAAGCTTTTGTCATCTGTTCGAATAAGGTATCCTCATCAGTAAACTGAACTCCTGTCAAAACCAGGAGCCTATCCATGTTGCTCACTCTAGCACAGTCACGTAATTT
Organism: Scyliorhinus torazame; assembly: GCF_047496885.1. NCBI lineage: Eukaryota > Metazoa > Chordata > Chondrichthyes > Carcharhiniformes > Scyliorhinidae > Scyliorhinus > Scyliorhinus torazame. Next base: position 54,878,178 of record NC_092719.1, on the reverse strand, counting down.
AAAGGCCAACACACACGGTGGAAATTCCAGGTTGTGTTTCTGCAGACTTTTATATAGTCTGCCAAATTCCATTATATAGTTTTCCATGGAGATATCCTCCATTTTCCAGAACTTATCAAAATCCAACCATGCTTCATATGCACTTAACAAGTCATCTTTCTCATAAATCTTATCCATATAATGTACTAAAGTCTCCAGCCTACTTCTGAGTCTAACTCTTCCAATTCCAGCTCAGAAAGCACTTTGTTTCGGATTTTACTGCCATATGGTAGAGAAAGAGCCAATGCCATACCTTGTTTTCTCTTTCCCAAAGTAGTTTTAGTCCACATAACTACTGCACTTCTCCATTGGTCGTACGATTCCCTTTCAGAAAATAAGGGAGGATAGTCATCTCCAGCCATCTTTATCCTCGGTTCAGCCATATATCCCTTTTTTTCTTTTCTCACCCACTCCTTGGTTTGATCTGGAAAAGTTGTATCTTTCAACACTTCACATTTACACAGCAACCATCCTCTGCATTAAACAGCTGCATTAAACGGCTGTTTCCACAACTTGCAAATTGAATACCAAACAAATTTGAGTGGTGGTTTGACTGTGGAATTCTGTTTAGTTGCTGTGATATGAAGAGTCTAAAGTTTTGGAATTCTGTTTAGTTGCTGTGATATGAAGAGTCTAAAGTTTTGTTCCTTTTTCACAAACACACATTTAGTTCATTCCAACAGACTTTGCACAAAACTCTAACTTGAAGCCCCTTTACATATCAGTGTCAATTAATGGATACTGAACATAAATGAGACAATTAATTGCAATGTCTCTTAACCCATTCCATAACAGTGGGGCAGAGAAATTGAATAATTTTGTGCCTGAGCTAGATAAGATTCTTGATTGACATGGGAGTCAAAAGGTTATAGAGGATAGACAGAAAAGTACAGCAGAGGCCAGAATCAGATCATCCATAATCTTATCAAATTGTGGAGCAGGCTCATGGGGCTGAATGGTATACCTCAGTCCTAATCCATATGTTATGTCTATAGGTTATGTCTGATTGAAGTCAATGTCTGTAAAAGTAATAATTGCCCCATTTTCTTATCCAATGTACAATAAAGAAACAAAGTTGTATTTAATTTTAATGTACATATACTGTACCACTTACACAATAGTCTAGTAACAGAACAGCTGATGCATAATGCGGCAAGAAATAGGAGGATTTGTAAGCCATTCAGCCCATCGCGCGTGCTTCATCATTCAATAAGATCATGGTGATTTTTTACATCAGCTACACTTTCCAATCCAATCTCCATATCCTTTGATTACGACAACATTTATTTGCCTCAGCCTTGAACATCCTCAATGACTGGGTAGCCACAGATCTTTATGCAAATAATTTCAAAGACTCAAGCCTTTGAGTGAAGAAATTTCTCATCTCAATCCAAAATGGACTGAGATTCTGGTCCCTTAGTTCTGGACTCTGCAGCCACTAGAAACAATCTCTCAGCATCTACCTTTTCATGCCCTCTAAGAAATTTATGTTTCTATGAAATCACCTTTCATTTTTCTGTACTCCAGAGAACACAGGCCAATTCTAGTTAGTCTCATCTCATAGAACAACTCTCATCCCAGGAACAAACTTGTGAACATTTGTTGCACCTCTCTTGGACATGTATATCCTTCCTTGGGTAATGAGGTTCAAATTATCCACACTAGTTTAGATATTGCCCACAGTAATACACTTCTTTATGCTTGAATTCCAACTCCCTTAAATGAAGGCTAAACAACCATTTGCCTTCCTAAATGCTCACTGTACTTAACTTCTGTGGTTAATGCACAATGACCTCCAGGTGGCTCCAAATTTGTGTTGCATGATCTCAACAACTACAGGACTCGAAGTCCAACACTTGGATTCTTTTTTCCTAGCTTTCAGGGTGAACAAAAATAACTAATTAACCAGAGTTCCCAATGCTGGTAGTTTTAGACAGAACTCTGTTGGTTTGCCTAGTTTTCTAGATTTAATTTGCTCTCGAAAAAAACCGCAAAGAACAAGAACAAAGAAAAGTACAGCACAGGAACAGGCCCTTCGGCCCTCCAAGCCTGTGCCGACCATGCCGCCCGTCGAAACTAAAATCTTCTACACTTCCGTGATCCGTATCCCTCTATTCCCATCCTATTCATGCATTTGTCAAGATGCCCCTTAAATGTCACTATTGTCCCTGCTTCCACCACCTGCTCCGGCAGCGAGTTCCAGGCACCAACTACCCTCTGTGTAAAAAAAACTTGCCTCATACATCTCCTCTAAAAACCTTGCCCCTTGCACCTTAAACCTATGCCCCCGAGTAATTGACCCCTCTACCCTGGGAAAAAACTTCTGACTATCCACTCTTGTCTATGCCCCTCATAATTTTGTAGACTTCTATCAGGTCGCTCCTCAACCTACGTTGTTCCAGTGAGAACAAACTGAGTTTATTCAACCTCTCCTCATTGCTAATGCCCTCCATACCAGGCAACATCCTGGTAAATATCTTCTGCACCCTCTCCGAAGCCTCCACATCCTTCTGGTAGTGTGATGACCAGAATTGAACACTATACTCCAAGTGTGGCCTAAATAAGGTTCTATACAGCTGCAACATGACTTTCCAATTTTTATACTCAATGCCCTGGCCAATGAAGGCAAACATGCCGTACGCCTTCTTGACTACCTTCTCCACCTGTGTTGCCCCTTTCAGTGACCTGTGGACCTGTACACCTAGATCTCTCGGACTGTCAATACTCGAGGGTTCTACCATTCACTGTACATTCCCTACCTGCATTAGACCTTCCAAAATGCATTACCTCACATTTGTCCGGATTAAATTCCATCTGCCTTCTCTCCACCCAAGTTTTCAAACTATCTAAATCCTGCTGTATCCTCGGACAGTCCTCATCGCTATCCGCAATTCCACCACCTTTGTGTCGTCTGCAAACTTACTAATCAGACCAGTTACATTTTCCTCCAAATCATTTATATATACTACGAACAGCAAAGGTCCCCTGCGGAAAACCACTAGTCACAGCCCTCCAATCAGAAAAGCACCCAAAGTTGGGGTTGGTCTTGGACGGGGGTGGTGTGGAGCAAAGCTCTTCATAGGGCCAATTCCACCTCTTCTTGTATGAGGTTAAGTTTGATACAGTTCAAGGTGCTGCAAAGGTTGCACTCGACTAGAGAGTGTATGAGTGGGTTCTTCCCCGGGGTGGAGGATAAATGTGAGAGATGTTTTAGGGGGCCGGCGAACCATACGCATATGTTTTAGTGGGGATTGGGGGAGCGGTTTTACTCAAGGTGGCGGCCGCTCATTACCTTTTTTAAGGAGCTGGTTACTGTCAGCTGTTAAGCGGGGTGGTGAAGGGTATATTTTGTTTTGTAATAATGCACAAATTTGTTGGAATGGTTTGAATATACAAATATTTTTGAAATTTAAAAAAAAAATGTCAGAACAATTCTGGTGGTGAGAAAATAACATGCTGCATCATAAACAATTGCAATAGTGATAAATTCAAGTGATACGCAACTTGCTTTTGTGGTTTAAAAAAAAGCAATGGCTATTACTCTCGTGTTTTACTTTGTTACAACGTAACATTGTAGTTGACAAAATTCCTGCATTCACTAGCATGAAGTCTCATGAACCCTGCAATTCTTACACTAGGTTAAACAACATAGTGGCACAACACAGCAGGTTTGTAGCCAACACGGTAAAGCAAAATGACAAAGTTCACATCTGTAATTTGCTATGTAAGTTCTCAATTTTATTAATAGGGCAAAAAGAACCAAAACTGAAGGAGAATTCTTTAATATGCTAACTGGCTCCACGCAAGTCCCTCTTAGCTACTAAATTATTCCGTTCATGGAAGCTGGCAGACGCCACTGCTGTTTATACTGCAATATGAAAACTGCATTGCATGAAAATAAACATGGCAGCTGTTTGATGATTCTTACAAATGCTCTGCCAGGGAATGTAATTACATTTTAAAAATCTTTGGTGAGCTTCTTTGCTCCAGTTGAAGGTTATTGATTCTAAGGGTTAAAACACGTTTTCACTCCTATACTTAGAATTATCCAGCATTCCTAGATCAGGTACTGGATGAAGACAAAGAGAACTGCTCCTTCTAATCATGCAATGTAAAATGTAATCAACTGGGTTACTATCAAGCTAAGTTCAGTTTGTGGCTTGGAGATTCTGCCAAGCGGAAATGTGCCTATTGGCTCGATGCAAGTGACAGGAAAGCAAGAATGATTGCACCATTGACTGAGCTAGATTTCATTCAGCTCCCAGAGGGAGAAATACAGCATTTGAATTATTAAATGCCTTTCATTTAATATGCACCTATGTTCAGTCAGCCAGCAAAGTAATTCTTGACATGACTGTCAAATAATGCAATGTGATAGTGGGAGATCATTTAAAATTCATTTTTAAGGGATGTGTGCTTGGCTGGCTAGGCCAGCATTTGTTGTCCACCCCTAAATGCTCTCAAGAAAGTGGTGGTGAGTTCCCTTCTTGAACCACTGGAGACCATGTGGTATAGATACATCCACTACACTATTAGGGAGGAAGTTCCAGGATTTTGACCCAGCGACAGTGAAGGAACGCTGATGTATTTCCAAGTCAGGACGGTGAGTGATTTGGAGGGGACCTTCCAGGTGATAGGTGTTCCCATGTATCGGCTGCCCATGTCCTTCTAAGATGGTAGTAGTCGTGGTTTGGAAGGTGCTGCCTAAGGAGCCTTGGTGAGTTCCTGCAATGAATCTTGTAGATGGTACACACTGCGGCTACTGTGCATCAGTGGTAAAGGGAGTGAATGCTTATTTAAGGGGTGCCAATCAAGTGGACTGCTGCAGACTTCCTACCCTCTGACCTGCTCTTGAGCCACAGTATTTATATGGCTAGTCCACTTCAGTTTTGGTTAAAGGTAACCCCCAGTGTGTTAGTGGGGGATTAAGTGAATGTAATGCCATTGAATGTCAAGGGGCGATGGTTTCATTCTCACTTACTGGGGATGGTCATTGCTTGGCACTTCTGTGGTCAAACTATTACTTGCCACTTGTCAGCCCAAACCTGGATATTTTCCAGGTCTTGTTGCATTTATATGTGGAGTGCTTCAGTGTCTGCGGCATGAGGATGGCGCTGAACATTGTGCAAACAGTGAACACACCCCCCCACCCCCCGCTGATTCACATCGACTCCTTTTGCTAGTGCTTCCTGATGCCATACTTGGTCAAATACTGCCTCGATGTCAAGGCCAGGCGCTCTCACCTCACCTCTGATGTTCAGCTCTTTTGTCTATGTTTGAAACAAGGCTGTAATAAGTTCAAGAGCTGAATGACCCTGGCGGAACTCAAACTGAGCACCAGTGAGAAGGTTGTTGCTAAGTAAGTGCTGCTTGATAACACTGTTGATGACTCCTTCCATCACTTTATTGATGATTGAGAGTAGACTAATGGAGTGGTAATTAGAAGGGTTGGATTTGTCCTGCTTTGTGTACAGGACATCCATGGGCAATTTTCCATATTGCTGGGTAGATGCCAGCGTTGTAATGGTACTGAAATTGCTTGGTTAGAGGTGCAAAAAGTTCTGGAGCACAAGTCTTCAGTACTCCTACTGGAATATTGTCAGGGCCCATAGACTTTGCAGTATATAGCACCTTCAGCCATTTTTTCATATCATGGACGGTTAATCAAATTGGCTGAGACTGGGACGGGAGATGCTGGGGATCTCTGAGGAGACAGAGGTGGTTCATCCACTCGGCATTTCTGGCTGAAGATGCTGCAGCCTCATCTTTTGCACTGATGTGCTGGGCTCCCCCATCATGGGATATTTGTGGAGCCTCCTCCTCCAGTGAGTTGTTTAATTGTCCACCACCATTCACGACTGGATGTGGCAGGACTGCAGATCTTGTATCTTTTCCATTGGTTGTGGGATCGCTTAGCTCTATTACTCACTGCATATGCTGTTTGGCGCACAAGTAGTCCTGTGTTATAGCTTCATCAGGTTGACACCTCATTTTTCAGTATCCCTGGTGCTGCTCTTGGCATGCCCGTCTGCATTTTTCATTGAACCAGGAGTGTTCCCCTGGCTTGGTCATAATGGTAGGAGTGGGGGATATGCTGGACCATGAGGCTACAAATTGTGGCTGAGTATAATTCTGCTACTGCAGATGGCCCACACATCTCATGGGTGCCCAGTCTGGAGTTGCTAGAGCTGTTCTGAATCTATCCCATTTAGCACAATGGTAGTGCCACACAATACGATGGGGGATATCACCAATGTGAAGATGGGACTTCATCTCCACAAATACTGTACGGTGAGGGAGGCACCAAGCATAGTGGTTAGCACTGGGACTACGGCGCTGAGGACCCGGGTTCTAACCCCAGCCCTGGGTCACTGTCCAAATGTAGTTTGAACATTCTCCCCATGTCTGCGTGGGTTTCACCCCCACAACCCAAAGATGTGCTGGTTAAGTGGATTGGCCATGCTAAATTGCCCCTTAATTGAAAAGAAAATAATTGGGTACTCTAAATTTATATTTAAAATAAAGACTGTAAGGTGGCCACTTCTACCAGCGGTCATGCACAGATGCATCTGCAGCAGGCAGGTCGGTGAGGTTGCGGTCTAGTACATTTTTCCCTCTTGTTGGTTCCTTCACCAATTGTCGCAGGCCCAGTCTAGCAGTTATGTCCTTTAGGACTTGGCCAGCTCGGTCAGTAGTGGTGGTACTGAGCTAGTCATGGTGATGGGACATTGAAGTCCCCAGCACAGAGTACTTACTGCACCCTTGCTACATGTGGTGCCTCCTACAAGTGTGTTCAACATAGAGGAGTGCTGATTCATCAGCTGACGGTGGATGGTACATGGTCATCAGGAGGTTTCTTTGCCTATGTTTAACCTGAAGCCATGAGACTTCATGATGTCTGGAGCCGATATTGAGAATTTGCAGGGCAACTCCTTTTTGAGTGTGCTGCCACCTCTGCTGGGTCTGTCCTGCCAGTGGAATAGGACATACCCAGGGATGGTGGTAGTGGTGTCTGGGACGTTACCCGTAAGGTATGGTTCTGTGAGTATGACTATGTCAGGCTGTTGCTCGGCTGGTCTGCAAGCTTTCCCAGTGTTGTCACAAGCCCCCAGGAGGACTTTGCAGGTTTGACAGGGCCTGAGAACCGTTGTTGTTTCCAGTGCCTAGGTCGATGCTGGGTGGTCCTCAGGTTTTTTTTTTTTTTTAATTGATTTTGTAGCAGTTTGATAAAACTGAGGGTCTTGCTAGGCCACTTCAGAAGGCATTTAACGGTCAACCACATTGCTGTGGATCTGGAGTCACACATAGGCCAATCAGGTGAGGACTGCAGATTTCCTTCCCTAAAGGACATTAGTGAACTAGCTGGGGGGTTTTATGACAATTGACAATGGTTTCATGGTCATCGTTCGACTTTTAATTCCAGATATTTGCCAATATTTAAAATCTATGACCTCTAGTTGCTGGCCCATTTGACAGAGGAAACAGGGTTTCCCTTCTTGCTCTATCAGTGCCCCATAGAATTTTGAATACCTCTCTTGGATATCCCCTTAAACTTCGTTGCTCGAAGAAGAATCCCAGCTTCTGCAATCTATCTACATAACTGAAGACAGTCATCGCGGGCATCATCCTGGGAAAGGTCATTACCCTTTTTCTTTTTCCAGAATCTTGGACATATTTCCTAAAGCATTGTGCACTGAATTGTGCATGATTTGTAGAGGTTCAGCGTGACCCCGTCTTGTATTTATCACCCCCATTTTACAAAGTCAAGTGTCCCATTCACTTCCTGATCCACTTCTCAACTTGGCCTTCCATCTTCAAAAATTTGTCATGCTCATTCCAGGTCTTTCTGTTCTGGTAACCCAGACCCCCCCCCCCCCCCCACCCCCAAAAAAAAAAACACCATGTTGTGTCTCCTCAAAGAGCATCACTTCAAACATATCCACATTTAATTGAATCTAGCCGTTTGTTTATCTGTTTCACCAGCCTGCTTATGCTCTCATGAGGTTTGCTAATATCTGCTCACTATTTACCACATGGCCAAGTTTTTTGTCATCCCTTCTTATACCCAAGTCCAGGTCATTTATCTACAAGAAAAGAAAAGCAATGGCTCTCAATCACAACATGAGCATAAATCTTAAGAGTTTCAATGAAATAACAATGGGATAAGAATCTGCATCTTTTGTTTGATTAAATGCTTTGATGTATGTTCTGAAGCTAGATTTTTCACCCTGCATCTAGAGCTCTACATCTATTGCAACAGCATGTTAATTCCTATCTACATTACTTTTGTTGTTTGGAAGGTTAAAGGAAATGGGCTTTACTATTTGCTGGCATCTCAATCACACATAGCCAAAAGTGATAATTTCTACTCAGCAAACATCATCTAATAACAACGATCTTCAAGCAATATACACACATACAATACACACTGTAAAACTTTGAATCTGTTGCTCTGTATTTAGGTACTGTAACATTCAACGGCATTACCCATTTCAAGCTCAAACACTGCAGATAAGCCCCAACTTGGATAGTTAGCAGCCGAGGCAAAACAAAACAATTACTGAAAACTGCTAAAGTTGCATTTTGACTGCCCTCGCATCCTTTTATGCAAAACGGCTTTTGGCAGGAAATCATACCTGCAGTACAGAAATTCATTGCAGAACATCACTGTTCTAATTCATTGCCATAGCTGCAAAGTAGCTTTCCGATGGGCAGAATCATCTCAAATTGACAACGTCCGATTTTGGGCGGGGGAAAGTGGTGTTTAGCCCGCCGACGGCAATGGTGGATTTTTCCACCATGCTGTGCAGCATCTGGTGAAAAGAAATTTTCAGGCACAGGTTCCATGCCGTATCGCTGGCGGGCTGCCTCTGATTCGCCCACCCCGCCATTACCACAGGATTTCAATGGTCCAGGCACCATATTTAAAGGCCGTCCTTGCACACAGCTAGCAGGCTTCAGAGTTTGCTGGGAAGTGATGGCTGCCAGACCCAGGAAATATACTGCACCCAAGTTAACCAATGCTGCCCTCGAGCGCCTGCTGGACACAGTGGAGGCCCACCACAATTTACTGTGCCCACGATTTGGGCAAAGGCCTGCAACCAAGCTGACAAATCCAGCATGGGACGTGATACCAGTGGTGGTCAATGCCAACACCCTGCAGAAGAGGACAACTGTACAGTGCCACATGAGTATGAATCATTTTCTCCATTCTGCCACTTACAACTCTCAAAAGTCACAGACCCATCATACATCTAACTCAATGGCAGCTCAAAAGACACCATTAACTCTCCCACGCACACCTTCATCTCCCTTGTAGGTTATGTCCTCATTATCTCCCTGGTCCCACTCACCATATACACCTGCCAGACATCCTTACCATCTGCCCTGGCAGGTGCCCTGTTTATACTCTCTCCATCTCTCTTCATGCAGGACATGCTGGTGCACAAGAGGGAGAGTGGAGGGATGTCAGAACTGAAGGTCCTCGCTGACTTTGAGGAGAGAGCTATTCAGCGAGCCGGTAAATATGTGAACCATTCCTGTGCTGGCGATGAGGTCGATGGCGCTGAACCATGTGAGGATCCAGCACAGGAGCATCCATCAGACTACCATGCTGTGACTCATGTCACCTGCTTCTCAGACACCTGCCATGCACTAATGGCCCCTTCGCTATTTCACAGGCACTTCGGGAAGCAGCCAAGGAGGTCCACAAGTCAGGACCTCGAACCCAGCTCTGACTGCAGCACGGATCATGAACTCACAGACCCCAAAATAGAAGAATCCTCACAGCTCACAACACACACCTTGGTGAGGCTGAGTTTTAGAGTAGCCTCGGCGTCACAATCCAGTGATACATTGCACTGTCTGATCGACAGCAGGTGGAGGCAAGAGCATCCAAGTGTGCCGGCACTCTGAGGATTGCTGGAGACCAGGGATTTGGTGAGTCAGAGTCAGACGATGAGTCTCTGGACTCATGCCTCAGTTGCTGGAGCTCCAAAGGCAAGGTAGGGAAAATCAGGAAGGCGTGTCTGCTGCACTCCTCAGGTGCAAGGCTCCATAAAGGATTGAGGTGATCGGGCCGACAGGCCAATGCACAAGAGGTCAATATTGGAAGAGTAGCTGCCGCCACAGAGACCTTGTTTTGTGTCTTCTGTCCTGCACTGCTGCAGTTCATGGCAAAGGTACTTGCTGGCATCCACCAGTGTCAATGTCAGAATGGTGTGGGGCTTCGAGCTCACTCCAGTTGCCCCTTCCTCTTGAGGAAGCAGCCAGAGGACCTCAGGCACCCACAAGGAGGGTCGGCTGGTTCATATCCTGGAGTCATCTACCCAGGTGTCTCCAGAAGTATGCCGCGGGTCCAAATCCCCTCTTCCTGTGACTGCTCCAGCTCCATAGACTGAGGAAGGTGGCACTGCCACACAGCAGGGCTCTGAAAGCAGGCCGGGACTCCCAGGTCTCTGATCCCCAGAGGACACCCGCTAAGGTCATCACAGGCAACAGGGTGTAGGAAGTCAACAGGCTGCCTTCCCCTCCACTATGGATGTTGGGGTTGCATCAAAATGTAGCAGCAGGGTAAGGAAGTTTAAGTGGTTGTAGTTGCACAGCGTGGGCACAGGTTTTTGACACTTGTGAATGATATTCACTTCTGTAAATAATCTCCCACTAATTTCACCCTTTCTATGGCTACTTATTATGATGAGCAATGATCCTGTAATTCACAGGTGAAAACCGGATTCCTGCACAATTTAAGTCCAGGGCTTCATCCTTCTGCTTTGTGCAATCCTCCCATCACATCTGCTCCTGAGGCTAAGTGTTGACGCCGTCGGGAACACCGTCACATTTCTCGACAGTGTCAACACGGCCCCAGGATCAGCAATTCTGGCCCCTACAGCAGGGCGCTGGAGCGGTTCACGCCGCTCCAGACGGTGATCCGGCCGTGGAATGGGCGCCGGGGATGCGAACCCGCACATGCGCAGTCCCACCGGCGAAATTTCCACACACGGGTGGTGTCTCCCTCGTCCGCGCCAGCCCAACATGGCGGAGTACAGGCGCCGGCGCGGAAGAAAGGAGGCCAGGAGACAGAGGGGCCGGCCTGCCGATGGGTGGGTCCCAATCGCGGGCCAGGCCACATCGGAGCCCCCCCCCCCCCCCCCGGCCCCCCACACAGGCCACCCCCGGTCCCTTCAACGCCGAGGTCCCACCGACTCAGAGCATGTTAGAACGGTGCCGGCGGGACTTTTTTTTTTTTTTATGGCCGCTCGGCCCATTCGGGCCGGAGAATCGCGCGGCCCCCTGGCGATTCTCCGACCCAGCGCGGGGTCAGAGAATACCGCCCATGGTATTCCTTTACAGCAACCGAATACATCAGTCATGCCTGTATCTCAATGGGAATGTCTGCCAAAATGTCCTGGGCTGGCATCACACAGTTCTGTCATTCTCCCTGTGTGTTCTCTGCATTTAGGAAGTGCAGCTGGCACTCCTCATCCCATCAGCTTCTGCCTCTGGTGATACAGCGGTCCTCACAGCATGCCATAAGGATCAGGAGGCGCTAAACTTTCCCCGCTGCATCGTTATATGACAGGACCTTGGTCATTGAGAGCAAGTAAGCTGCTATCAGTCAAACAGGAGTCTGACATAAGCTCCGTGAGGACCTATGGACTGTCCTCACTGCAAGTTGTCACCATCCTCCTGGAATGCAGGAACTGTGGGCAACCACAGGAGCCTCATCACAGAGGGTATGGTACTGCCAGTCAGACACGAGTGCAATGCTGACAGATGCCACGTAAAGAAAATAGGGTGACCTCATTGATGTCCTCATCGCCCTCCATGAATCTAGCAGCAATAAACATGTCCTGAGGTCGTCTGGACATCGCCATGGCCTCATGGCTGACATCCACACTGTAGAGAACCTCCTCGGCCTCATCCCTTTCGACACTCTCCTCATCGGAGATGTGCTGCTCCTCCACAGGCAGTTTCGCACCCCAGATTCAGAACTAGGTTGTGTATGGCGGAAAAAGCGACAACAATATGAACGACCCTCTATGAATTGTATTGCAGAGCTCCACCAGACCTGTCCAGGCACCAGAACCTCATCTTCAGCATCCCTGGTTTGCTCGACCAATGTGCAGGTTGCAGCATGAGCCTCATTGTATTTAGTCTCTGCACAAGCATCTTCATTGGGTAGCCCTTGACCCTGAGGAGCCAATCCCGCAGCCTCTAGACCCTGAAAGATGTCAGGAATCTGAGAGCAGCTGAGAATGTCGGAGCCTTGCACACTCCGTGGAAATTGAGCACACACCTGCAAGATGCATTTGGTGGGTTGCAGACCAGCTGAACACTCACTCGAGTGGAATCCCGTGTGGTTACATAGTTGACAGCTTAGTGCAACGGTGCTCCGAGTGCCACGAGTGCAGTCAATGGCACCCTGTACCGTGGAAAACCAGAGATCTGCACAAATCCCATTGCTCTTGCTCCCTGGCTTGCCTGATTCCAGCTGAAATGCACAAAGCTATGTGTCCTCACGAAGATAGTGTCCCTGACAATCTGGATGCATGTGCGCGGAGGTTTGCTTAATCCTGCAGAGGTCATCTGTGGAGCCCTGGAAGGTGTACAAATTGAGCACCACAGTCACTTTCAGCCACACTGCCAGTGGATGCCCTCCATGATGCCAAATCTTGAAGGAGGTAACAGAAGTGGCCAACCAGTTCCATGGACATACCTAGTCTTTGGTGACACTGATTTTCGGACATCTACAGGTATGTTAAGCACCGTCTGTAGACCCTAGGTCTAGCAAGGTGCCTACAAGTGGAGTGGTTCATCTATGTGGAGTAGGCCTGGCCACCTCTTGACGGTTCTTCTCCTGCCTTTGGCAAGTCAAGTGCCGCCGTTGACGTATTCTTTCCTGCCTATGAGCAAGAATGACCGCAAAATCACTAGGTTCCAAGTTCACGATGGTCTCCTCACTGCAATATCAAAGCAAGAGACTTGATGGTTGGCATTTGTCTGCTAAAGACCACACTTTGTCCATTCATCATCTGCAGCTGCCTCTCAAAGCCCATTGACTAATGTCTTGGCTTGCACAACATTGATGCCCAGTCCTTAGCTCGCATGCTGACTGGGTAAGACCCCACACCACATCCGCCCCACACCACATGACCAAGTGGCAATAGCTTTGGCCACTCTACTGCATCCTGAGCTCCCATCTCAGGCGCAAGCATTGTCCTAAAGCCACTCCTAAAGCCCTGGGCTCAGCTTGGCCCATGGGGAGCACTTATTAGAGGTACTTCAGCACAAGAGGCAAAGATTAGGAGCGTTTTACTCAGGCATGTCATTGCCACCTTTCTAAGGGGATAAAGTTATTTTTTCCCTTTTCTTTTTTTCTAAATTTAGAGGACCCAATTCATTTTTTCCAATTAAAGGTGGGAGTGATGTCTACAGTGGTTGATAAGCCAGTGGAAAATCAGACAACTGAAGTGTTGAAGGACGAGTATCGTGGGATTTTTCCGGATTGTGTAGTAACAAGGTCGCAAAGTCACAGGTTAAAACAAGAAGATAAATCAAAGAGTGAAGATAAAGTTGAATGGCAATTATCAGAAATGATTTTTGATCAGATGGTTGGACAGGTAGAGGATGAGGCAGATATTTTTAGTTCAGGAAAATTGGTGGAGTTACAACAGAAAGATATAGAAATAAAATGGATGTATCAGAAAGCATACATGGAAGAGGAATCTGAGTGTATACCAGAATGTTATTACCGTAAAAATGTATTTTTTAAAAATAAATTAAAAGTATCCAATTCATTTTTTCCAATTAATGAGCAATTCAGCATGTTCAATCCACCTACCCTGCACATCTCTGGGTTGTGGGGGCAAAACCCACGCAAACACGGGGAGAATGTGCAAACTCCACGCGGACAGTGACCCAGAACCGGGATCAAACCTGGGACCTCGGCGCCGTGAGGCAGCTGTGCTAACCACTGTGTCATCTAAGGGGATATAGTTGCTTGCCCAACCGGGCAATGGTACAGCCATGTCATAGCAATCAATAAATTTAAACTTCCGTACACCAACGGTTAAATGCTGAACAGCGATCAATGGCACTATCACATAAGTGCTGCTTGAGTGGGCAAAATTGCGTGATTAGTCTGACTCCAAACAGGTCAATTGACTCAAGCTGAATGATCACAGCTGCAATGAAGGACAGATCATTGACATGTTTTTCCATTAGCCTTGCCCTGATCTATATCACACCTCCATAAGCCTCCTCCCACCAAGCCCTGTGATTGTATGGTAACATCAACCTGCACTGACTCCCCAACCATACTTGCCCCACCACACTGAAGCCCGTGCCCCAGGCTTCACTTCCCTTCCCTCTCTCCAGCCCTTCAAAGAAGCCAGTGCCCCAGGCCTCCCTTCCCTCTCTCAAGCCCTTCAAAGAAGGCAGCTTAGAATACACTGCTGTTCAAACTTGTCTCTGCACTGTGAAGATGCAGAACCACTCGATAATCACTGCACCAGCATCAGTGCACTCACCTCCAAGCTCCTCTAGGATTTCGGCTTGCCTGCCGCACATCTCGGGCATTGGGACCGGTTCTGGGGGAGGTGGGACCTGTACAAATTGAACGGGTTACACCTGGGCAGGACAGGAACTGATGTTCTCTTTGCTCGAGCGGTTGGGGAGGGTTTAAACTAATATGCCAGGGGGATGGGAACCCACGCAAGGAGTCAGAGAAAGAGGGAGCAAGGACAAAAGCAAAAGGTAGAAAAGTGAAGAAGAAAAGTGATAGGTGGAGAAACCAAGGACAAAATTCAAACAGGGCAGTAGAGAAAAATATTGGGAGCAAGACAAGCATTGTGAAAACTTAAAGGCTCTGTGCCTTAATGCACGGAGCATTTGCAATAAAGTGGATGAACTAATCGCGCAGATATATATAAATGGGTATGATATAATTGGGATTACGGAGACATGGCTGCTGGGTGAACAGGGATGGGAACTGAATGTCCCAGGGTTCTCAGTATAAAATAAAAGGTGGTGTGGCACTGCTGGTTAAAGAGGAAATTAACACAATAGTGAGAAAGGATATTGGCTCTGACAATGTGGAATCTGTATGGGTAGAGTTGAGAAATACCAAGAGACATAAAACATTAGTGGGTGTCATATATAGACCCCCAAACTGTACTGGTGAGGTTGGGAATGGCATTAAACAAGAAATTAGAGATGCATGTAATAAGGGAATATCAGTGATCATGGGTGATTTTAATCTTCACATAGATTGGGCAAATCAAATTAGCCACAATGCCGTAGAGGAGGAATTCCTGGAATGCACATGGGATGGTTTTCTTGACCAGTATGTGGAGGAACCAACAAGAGAGCAGGCCATCTTAGACTGGTTACTGTGTAATGAGAAGGGAATTATTGCCAATCTGGCTGCACAAGACCCCTTGTTGATGAGCGACCATAACATGTTAGAATTTTTTATCAAGATGGAGTGAAGTAATTGATTCGGAGACTAGGGAACTATGAGGATATGAGATGTGAGTTGGCCTTGATAGATTGGGGAGAGTTACTTAAAGGGATGACAGTGGATAGACAATGGCAAACATTCAAGGAACGCATGGAGGAACTACAGCAACTGTTCATTCATGTCGGGCACAAAAGCAAAGGGGGTAAGAGGGCCAATCCATGGCTTACAAAGGAAAATAGAAATAGTATCTGATCCAAGGAAGAAGCATACAGATTGGCCAAGAAAAATAATAGGTCTGAGGATTGGGAGCAGTTTAGAATTCAGCAAAGACGGACAAAGGTATCAAGAGGGGGAAAGTACAGTACGAAAGGAAGCTTGCAGGGAACATTAAGACTGACACTAAGAGTTTCTACAGATATGTGAAGAGAAAGAGATTGGAAAAGAGAAATGCAAACCCACTGCAGAGAGAAACAGGGGAATGCATAAGGGACAAAGAAATGGCTGATCAATTAAATACATACTTTGGTTCTGTCTTCACAAATGAGGACACAAATCAGATCCCAGAAATGTTGGAGAATGAAAGGTTTAGTGAGAGGGAAGAACGGAGTGAGATCAACATTATAGAGAAATGGTGCTGGGAAAACTGATGGGATTGAAGGCGGATAAATCCCCAGGGCCTGAGAATCTGCATCCTAGAGTGCTTAAGGAGGTGGCTCTGGAAATAGTGGATGCATTGGTGGTCATCTTCTGGGATTCTATAGACTCTGGAACTGTCCCTGCAGATTGGAGGGTAGCTCACGTCTCTCCAATATTCAAAAAGGGAGGTAGAGAGAAAGCAGGGAATTATAGACCAGTAAGCCTAGCATCGGTAGTGGGGAAAATGCTTGAATCCATTATCAAGGACTTTATAGCGTAACATTTAGAAAGCAGTGGCAGGATCAGTCACAGTCAGCATGGATTTATGAAGGAAAAATCATGCTTGACAAATCTGTTGGAATTCTTTGAAGTGATAACCGGTACAGTCGACAAGGGGGAGCCAGTCAATGTGGTATATTTTGACTTTCAGATGGTGTTTGACAAAGTCCCGCATAAGAGATTATTGTGCAAAATTAAAGCGCATGGGATTGGGGGAAATGTATTGAGGTGGATAGAAAACTGGTTGGCAGAGAGGAAACAAAGAGTAGAGATTAATGGGTCCTTTTCAAATTGGCAGGCAGTAACCAGTGGGGTACCACAGGGATCGTTGCTGGGACCCCAGCTATTCACAATATATATTAGTGATTTGGATAAGGGAACAAAATGTAACATCTCAAAGTTTGCAGATGATACCAAATTAGGTGGGAGGGTGAATTGTGACGAGGATGCAAGGATCTTACAGGAAGATCTGGACAGGTTGGCGAGTGGGCAAACCAATGGCAGAAGGAGTATAATTTGGATAAGTGTAAGGTTATTCATTTTGGAAGCAAAAACAGGAAGGCAGATTACTACCTGAATGGTTGTAAATTGGGAGAGGTGAGTGTGCAGCGGGACCTGGGTGTCCTTGTGCACCATTTGCTGAAGGTAAGCATGCAGGTGCAGCAGGCAGTAAAGAAGTTTAATCCAGCAGAGGGCAGTAGAGCGGAGCTGCTGATTGGCTGTTGCGGGGAAAATTTGCATACGTCTGGTGCTGTCACTCTAACTTGAAGGTGTACCTGTGCAAGAGACCCTAGCTGTTCAAGTGAAGACAAGCATCCAGCAGAGGGCAGTAGAGCGGAGCTGCTGATTGGCTGTTGCAGGGAATATTTGCATACGTCTGGTGCGGTCACTCTAACTTGAAGGTGGTTTGTGGAGGAGCTGTTGTCAAGTGACACTTAAACCCGAAACACTTCTTCAGCGTTTCCCTCCCTACCCCCTCCTCTAACCAAAAAATAAACAACCGCTGTAAAGATCAAGAGGAAGGCTCGAGGGCAGGAAGAAGTAGAAAGAAGTTGAACCGTGACGTCATAGCCTGCAGGTAAGGGATTGGCCGGTGACTGATAAGTAGTTTTTCTTTTCTTTTCCCTCAGGTGTTATCGTGCGGGGCGCTGAGGTTGCTGAGTGAGTGCTTGCTGAGAAGGGGAGTGAATAACAGGTAAGCTCTTTCTTTCCTTTTCTTTTTTTATCTAGAGGGGATGGCAGGGAAGGCGGTGCAATGTTCCTCCTGCAGAATGTTTGACGTGAAGGACGCCATCAGTGTCCCTGCTGATTTCATCTGTGGGAAGTGCACCCATCTCCAGCTCCTCAGAAACCGCATTTGGGAACTGGAGCTGGATGAACTTCGGATCATTCAGGAGGCAGAGGTGGTCACAGATAGAAGCTTCAGGGATGTAGTTACTCCGAAGAATAAAGATAGATGGGTGACAGTGATAGGGGCTGGGAGGAAGCAGTCAGTACAGGGATCCCCTGTGGTCGTTCCCCTTAGTAACAAGTATACCGCTTTGGATACTGTTGGGGGGGGGGGGAACGGGACTTACCAGGGGTAAGCCATGGGGTACAGGTCTCTGGCACAGAGTCTGTCCCTGTTGCTCAGAAGGGCAGCGGGGAAGAGGAGCAGGGCATTAATCATTGGAGACTCCATAGTTAGGGGGATAGATAGGAGATTCTGTGGGAACGAGAGAGACTCGCGGTTGGGGTGTTGCCTCCCAGGTGCCAGGGTCCGTGATGTCTCGGATCGTGTTTTCGGGATCCTTAAGGGGGAGGGGGAGCAGCCCCAAATCGTGGTCCACATAGGTACCAACGACATAGGTAGGAAAAGGGATAGGGATGTAAGGCAGGAATTCAGGGAGCTAGGGTGGAAACTTAGATCTAGGGCAGAGTTATTATCTCTGGGTTGTTACCCGTGCCACGTGCTAGCGAGACGAGGAATAGGGAGAGAGGGGAGTTGAACACATGGCTACAGGGATGGTGCAGGAGGGAGGGTTTCAGATTTCTGGATAATTGGGGCTCATTCTGGGGTCGGTGGGACCCCTACAAACGGTCTACACCTGGACCAGAGGGGTACCAATATCCTGGGGGGGGGAAATTTGCTAATGCTCTTCGGGAGGGTTTAAACTAGTTCAGCAGGGGCTTGGGAACCTGAATTGTAGCTCCAGTATACAGGAGGTTGAGAGTAGTAAGGTCATGAGTAAGGTTTCAAAGTTGCAGGAGTGTACCGGCAGGCAGGAAGGTGGTTTAAAGTGTGTCTTCTTCAATGCCAGGAGCATCCGGAATAAGGTGGGTGAACTTGCGGCATGGGTTGGTATATGGGATTTCGATGTTGTGGCCATTTCGGAGACATGGATAGAGCAGGGACAGGAATGGTGGTTGCAGATCCCGGGGTTTAGATATTTCAGAAAGCTCAGGGAAGGTGGTAAAAGAGGGGGAGGGGTGACATTGTTAGTCAAGGACAGTATTACGGTGGCAGAAAGGACGTTTGATGAGGACTCGTCTACTGAGGTAGTATGGGCTGAGGTTAGAAACCGGAAAGGAGAGGTCACCCTGTTAGGGGTTTTCTATAGGCCTCCGAAAAGTTCCAGAGATGTCGAGGAAAGGATTGCAAAGATGCTTCTGGATAGTAGCGCAACCAACAGGGTAGTTGTTATGGGGGACTTTAACTTTCCAAATATTGACTGGAAACGCTATAGTTCGAGTACTTTAGATGGGTCCGTTTTTGTCCAATGTGTGCAGGAGGGTTTCCTGACACAGTATGTAGACAGGCCAACGAGAGGCGAGGCCATTTTGGATTTGGTATTGGGTAATGAACCAGGACAGGTGTTAGATTTGGAGGTAGGTGAGCACTTTGGTGATAAGTGGCCACAATTCGATTACGTTTAATTTAGTGATGGAAAGGGATATGTATATACCGCAGGGCAAGAGTTATATCTGGGGGAAAGGCAATTATGATGCGATGAGGCATAACTTAGGATGCACCTGATGGAGAGGAAAACTGCAGGGGATGGACACAATGGAAATGTGGAGCTTGTTCAAGGAACAGCTACTGCGTGTCCTTGATAAGTATGTACCTGTCAGGCAGGGAGGAAGTGGTCGAGCAAGGGACCGTGGTTTACTAAAGCAGTCGAAACACTTGTCAAGAGGAAGAAGGAGGCTTATGTAAAGATGAGACATGAAGGTTCAGTTAGGGCGCTCGAGAGTTACAAGTTAGCTAGGAAGGACCTAAAGAGAGAGCTAAGAAGAGCCAGGAGGGGTCATGAGAAGTCTTTGGCAGGTAGGATCAAGGGTAACCCTAAAGCTTTCTATAGATAGAATTAGAATTTACAGTGCAGGAGGCCATTCGGCCCATCGAGTCTGCACCGGCTCTTGGAAAGAGCACCCTACCCAAGGTCAACACCACCCACCCTATCCCCATTACTCAGTAACCCCACCCAACTCTAAGGGCAATATGGGCGTAGAAGATATGTCAGGAATAAACAAATGACTAGGGTAAGAGTAGGGACAGTCAAGGACAGTACCGGGAAGTTGTGCATGGAGTCCGAGGAGATAAGAGAGGTGCTAAATGAATATTTTTCGTCAGTATTCACACAGGAAAAAGATAATGTTGTCGAGGAGAATACTGAGATTCAGGCTACTAGACTAGAAGGGCTTGAGGTTCATAAGGAGGCGGTGTTAGCAATTCTGGAAAGTGTGAAAATAGATACGTCCCCTGGGCCGGATGGGATTTATCCTAGGATTCTCTGGGAAGCTAGGGAGGAGATTGCTGAGCCTTTGGCTTTGATCTTTAAGTCATCTTTGTAGAAGACTGGAGGATAGCAAATGTTGTCCCCTTGTTCAAGAAGGGAAGTAGAGACAACCCCGGTAACTATAGACCAGTGAGCCTTACTTCTGTTGTGGGCAAAATCTTGGAAAGGTTTATAAGAGATTGGATGTATAATCATCTGGAAAGGAACAATTTGATTAGAGATAGTCAACACGGTTTTGTGAAGGGTAGGTCGTGCCTCACAAACCTTATTGAGTTCTTTGAGAAGGTGACCAAACAGGTGGATGAGGGTAAAGCAGTTGATGTGGTATATATGGATTTCAGTAAAGCGTTTGATAAGGTTCCCCATGGTAGGCTACTGCAAAAAATACGGAGGCATGGGATTCAGGGTGATTTAGCAGTTTGGATCAGAAATTGGCTAGCTGGAAGAAGACAAAGGTGGTGGTTGATGGGAAATGTTCAGACTGGAGTCCAGTTACTAGTGGCGTACCACAAGAATCTGTTTTGGGGCCACTGCTGTTTGTCATTTTTATAAATGACCTGGAGGAGGGCGTAGAAGGATGGGTGAGTAAATTTGCAGATGACACTAAAGTCGGTGGAGTTGGTGGACAATGCGGAAGGATGTTACAAGTTACAGAGGGACGTAGATAAGCTGCAGCGCCGGGCTGAGAGGTGGCAAATGGAGTTTAATGCAGAAAAGTGTGAGGTGATTCATTTTGGAAGGAATAACAGGAAGACAGAGTACTGGGCTAATGGTAAGATTCTTGGCAGTGTGGATGAGCAGAGAGATCTCGGTGTCCATGTACATAGATCCCTGAAAGTTGCCACCCAGGTTGAGAGGGTTGTTAAGAAGGCATACGGTGTGTTAGCTTTTATTGGTAGAGGGATTGAGTTTCGGAGCCATGAGGTCATGTTGCAGCTATACAAAACTCTGGTGCGGCCGCATTTGGAGTATTGCGTGCAGTTCTGGTCGCCGCATTATAGGAAGGATGTGGAAGCATTGGAAAGGGTGCAGAGGAGATTTACCAGAATGTTGCCTGGTATGGAGGGAAGATCTGATGAGGAAAGGCTTAGGGACTTGAGGCTGTTTTCGTTAGAGAGAAGAAGTTTAAGAGGTGACTTAATTGAGGCAATAAAGATGATCAGAGGATTGGATAGGGTGGACAGTGAGAGCCTTTTTCCTCGGATGGTGATGTCTAGCACGAGGGGACATAGCTTTAAATTGAGGGGAGATCGATATAGGACAGATGTCAGAGGTAGGTTCTTTACTCAGGGAGTAGTAAGGGCGTGGAATGCCCTGCCTGCAACAGTAGTGGACTCGCCAACACTAAGGGTATTCAAATGGTCATTGGATAGACATATGGATGATAAGGGAATAGTGTAGATGGGCTTTAGAGTGGTTTCACAGGCCGGCGTAACATCAAGGGCCGAAGGGCCTGTACTGCGCTGTAATATTCTATGTTTCTATGTATGTTGGCCTTCATTGCAAGATGTTTCGAGTATAGAAGCAGGGATATGTTTCTGCAATTGTACAGTGCCTTGGTGAGGCCACACTTGGAGTATTGTGTGCAGTTTTGGTCTCCTTCTCTGAAGAAGGATGTTCTTGCTCTCGAGGGAGTGCAGCAAAGGTTTACCAGACTGATTCCAGGGATGGTGGAACTGTCCTACGAGGAAAAATTGACTAGGTTGGGATTGTTCTCGCTGGAGTTCAGAAGAATGAGGGGGGATCTCATAGAGACTTATAAAATTCTAACAGAACTAGACAAGGTTGATGCAGGGAAGATGTTACCAATGATGGGTGTGTCCAGAACTAGGGGTCACAGCCTGAGGATTCAGGGTAAATCATTTCGGACAGAGATAAGGAGACATTTCTTCACATAAAGAGTGGTGACCCTGTGGAATTCATTACCACAGAAAGTAGTTGATGCTTAAACCTTAAGTATATTCAAGAGGCGGCTAGGTATAGCACTTGGGGAGAACGGGATCAAAGGCTATGGGGAGAAAGCAGGATTAGGCTATTGAGTTGGATGATCAGCCATAATCGTGATGAATGGCGCTGCAGGTTCGAAGAGCCAAAAGGCCCCCTCCTGCTCCGATCCTCTATGTATCTATTGCAACCAATCACACATGACGCAATTCTGACTTCACCCCGTTGTGGACGTTTTATTTGACATGTGGGTATAACTCCAGCACACGGGCCCGATAATGATATTGTCATGTGAGAGTAACTTTAGGAACTGGGTGTTTGTTATATAGTTGTTGTGGATGTACCTTTAAGAAATGGGTATTTATCGAAAAGCTGCAGTGATGCCAGAGTGTGGGTGGAGCTGGGCTCTCGGTATTTCACTTTCGCTTTGAGCAGGCAGCTACAGGGTGTGTTTAGTTTTGTTTTGAGAGCTGTATAGTTGCAGGAAAAGCAAGCAGCTGTATAAGGAACTCTCTGCAATCTAAAGACTGTCCAGAGTATTTGGGCGATTTCAAAGTGATAACTGCTCTCAGTAGATAATTTAAACCTGATCTCGGTGTTAAAAAGGGTCTTTTGTCTTATGGATGTTGCAAGGAAAGATTACGAGTTACTTATAGAATATTGTATCTGTGGGGATGATTGGTGTTGATAGTTGTTAAGGTGTTTACTGTGGGTTTATAAAGTGTTAACTGGTTTCATAAATAAACATTGTTTTAATTTAAAAGTACCTAAACTCCCTGTTGCACCACACCTGTAAAGTAGGCCCGTGTGCTCCCCATAACCACAATCTATTAAAAGTTGTGGGTCAGGTGAACTCCATGATACACCTTGGGATTCTCCAAACCCTGGCCCATAACAATATGCTGATGTATTATAACGACAACCTCGGAATTCAACAGCGGGAAATGTGGCCCGCCACTGACAGAGGGAGGGGACAATCAAGTACTGTATTTATGTTGCCGGGGAACTTATCTAATGCCATCTTGCGATATTTTCAGCGTGTGTCACCAAATCTGCCCAATGCAAACGGAAGTAGAAAATCCCAGTCATCATCTCTCCATTTTACAATTATCAATACAGAACATTTCCATTAAGCTGCAGCACTGTTGCATAGAAAACTCTTTTTTTTTTAAAAAACTGATTGGGATAATTTAACAAATGGTCTGAGGTTGGAATTCAAAAATCAATCTTTAAAAATATTTCTATTCTTCCGCTTAGACTATGTTTCAGAATTGTCTAGTCCACAAACAGCAATTGAATCATGATAGTTTTGCAAAATGTTCAACTTGGGAGTTGCGTGGAAAAAAGGCTCAAAAGGCAATTTTTACATCATAATTATTTCGAGCTCTTCTAATCTTAAATAAATCTCACCATTGTGCCACTGAAAACATTGCATTAATCAAACATTTTATTTGGTCAATTGCACCCAGGGAAAGATTACAGTTGTATCCAAAATATTTAGGTTGCTGTTAATTGCACCCAATTGGATGGTAATATAAAACAGTCTATGATACAACAAGTTATAATACACACTCATGGAGATGTGCAAATCTTTGAATACTTTATTCAGCTGCCTTCATTTTGACTTTCAAATGTCACTTTATTTTCTATAAGCAAAGACTTATTTGTCTAAATTTCCATTCCAGAGGCAGTACAAGCATACAATATTTTAAATTGGCAGTTTTGAAAGAAAATGAAGTTAGATTGCATAACGTAACAGCACCAATAAAGAATTCCATTCTAATAACCATAGTCCTCAAATGTCAAGGAGCAATAAATCATAAAATTTACAGTGCAGAAGAAGGCCATTCAGCCCATCGAGTCTGCACCGGCCCTTACAAAGAGCATCCTACTCAAACCCACTTATCTACCCTATCCCCGTAACCCAGTAACCCCACTTAACCTTTTTGGACACCAAGGGCAATTTAGCATGGCCAATCCACCGAACCCGCACATCTTTGGACTGTGGGAGGAAAGCGGAGCACCCGGAGGAAACCCACACAGACACGGGGAGAACGTGCACACTCCGCACAGACAGTGACTCAGCTGGGAATCGAACCTGGGACCCTGGAGCTGGGAAGCAACTGTGCTAACCACTATGCTACCATGCTGCCCTAAGTGATCTCAGATCACTCCAAAGAGCTTATCACCGTTCTCTTATAAACAGTAATGGCAACCAAAAACTGCTTCAGAATAGAAGGAAGTATACATGTTGAGGATGTACATCTCAGAGCAATGCTGAAGGAGCACTGGATTACCATCTGTTACACAACAAGACTCACTCCGATTGCTCAGAAGAATGGAAACAACCAATGGGGCATTCTCCCAGTGTCAACATTGATTCTGCTACTAACATAAGCAGATTTCCTGGTCATTCATCTCATCGCTGCTTGTGGAGCCTTGTACGTAGATTGGCTTTAAAAACAATCGTGACTACACTTAAAAAAGTAATTAATTGGCTGCAAAATTATTTAGGTGATGCTGGGGGGGGGGGGGGGGGGAGGAAGGTGGTTTTAAAATACAAGTCGTTCTTTAATGCATGAAACAACACAATTAGAATCATAGAATCTGTACAGTGCAGAAGGAGGCCATTCACCCCATCGTGTCTGCAACTACCCTTGGAAAGAGCACCCTTCTTAAGTCCACGCCCCGACCCTATCCCCGTAATCCCATCTAAGATTTTAGACACCAAGGGGCAACTTATCATGGCCAATCCACCTAACCTGCGTATCATTTGGCTGTGGGTGGAAACGGAGTACCCGGAGGAAACCCACGCAGACACGGGGAGAAAGTGCAAACTCCACACAGACAAGAGACTCGAGGTCGGAATCCTGGCATCCCTGACGCTCAGGTAGCAATGCTAACCACTGTGCCACAATTATTGGGGGCTCTTGGGTGCCCTCCTGAATAATGACAGATCTTCCAAAATAATCAAATTCAGATCCTCATTCCCAGTCTTCAGCTGACATCCACATGTGCGTACCTACTAATCATCGACTAGTGATCAAGAACAGAATCCCTGAAATTCCTTCTTCCTCATATTGAGGGCATATTTCCGTCCTGGTAAAAATCGGCTATTTGAGCACGGGCTGAGAGAATCAAATTTTTAAACAAATTAAATATTTGAAAATATCCAGCCCAGAAATTAGCAAATTGCCAACTGAGAAAGGAATCACATGGAAATGTAGCAGGCTATCTCAACAGTGATAATGAAAAGACTGTCAAAATTACATGGTTTGTAATTTTAATGCCAGCAATGTATGTTGGGAAAATGTAGTGTGATTTTGCTTCAAAGTTACTTCTGTATATTATTACACATAATTTATGCTTGGAAATTGCAACACTATTTATTTCTTGTGCTTTTGTATGGAATTACCTTGAAATTAAACGCAGAAATAGTCCATTTTAGTATAAACCTCCACGAGAGCCATAATCCTAATTCCACGTGTTCACCGAGTTTCCGCAATTCCCTTTCCTTCAACCACTTGGCCTATTCTTCAATACTGCATTGACATGGTCCCTGCTTCAGTCACCAACTCATTCCACAGCTCTCTACATAAATAGGTTTCTTCTGCTCTCTGCCTGAAATCCCTCATGTCCCCTCATTTAAGGTCCCTTAATCATTTGCAATGTCTATCTACTCTCTGCCATGTTAGTTCTTAATTTAAACTTCTGTCAAGTGAAAGTGCTAGGACTTAGCAGAGCAAAATTCCAGCATGCCTGGAACCAAACAAAACCATTCATTGAATTTTGCAATCCAAATATCTAACATGAAAATAAATGCGGGGTTGCATCCAAACTCTAGAAGCATATACTCATTAGCTTAATTGTCAACCTGAATGAAAATGTTAAGATACTGTGGAGTGAATTGGTTTATTAGCTCTTTATTTCAACTTCATTTGGGAGTTGGGGGGGTGGGGGTGGGGGGGGGGGGGGAGAGAAGAGGGAGGGAGAGAGAGAGAAAGAAAGAACGCTCATGTCATATTGCCAATCTGCACTTTGCAGATTGACAATTCAGCAACAGAATAAAAATCCCCTTGTATTTTCTATCTGTAAGCAACTGATCAAGAAATGGTCTCTGTCAACATTCTTACCCCTTTTGTTCTGTTCCTCCTTATTACCTGTTCTAACACCTCCTAGTTCTGATGAAAGGGCACTGAACTGAAATATTTTTGTTTGCAGAGTTTTCTATTTTTATTTTATACTTTGATGTACATGTCCTGTAGTTCTTCTATATTGCCAAGCTATTTCAAAGGTGGATACAAATAATTTAGCCAAGCTGCTTAGTCGAAATGCCAGAACTATATTGTAATTTATGACCTCAAATTGCAGAGGCCTTTCAAAGTTATTTAACTGTTGTTGGTTTTGGTTCTTCTTTCCTTCTGTTCCAATTTCTTTTTTCTTCAACCACGTGATTTCCCCACTTTTTCCGTCTCCAGAATACGAGGGCAACCACAGAAATCTCCAAATGCCTTTGCCACAGCCTAAATGTTGAAATGAAACCTTCTCCTCCACTACATATCTTATTAGTGTGCCTGAAAACTGAATTATGAAAATATCACCACGGATAGAATCTGAAGCAAGATCCCTCAGTATGCTATTATACAAGCACACTGTCCCATCATGCTGCCTTCCCTCAAGTGCCTTGGCTTACTTTTGGGTGATCTCGTATTTGAATTCTCCCATCTCTGCTTCCTATTCCAAAAAAAGTCAATTACAATTAACTTCTGATTCAAACTTTCACCAGTAATGTAACACCTCTGAAACAAAGAAGCAGGCTTATGTGGCTTTCAGAAGCGATGACATATACCAAAGCAATGCATTGTTCAAAGAACCAAGTGGATATCAGGTCACTGGCACACTCATTATGTTAAGAGCGGACTATGATATCAACTGAAATAAAACTCCTGTTGCATCTGGTGGCTTTCAAATCGCACCATTAAGTGAAAGCCAGAGTTCAGAATAGGAACGATAGTCCTTTTACTGGTCATGTTTATCCAGTCGCACTTCTGGTGACGGCGGGCGGGCGGGAGGCAGCCACACATTGGAGGGCTCCCATTTGGGAATGGCATTTTCAGGGTTTAACACCCTGTCCTAGGGGCAAAGAAGGCGGCAAAAGCAGGGAGAAGGCACAGTGAAGGGAAATGTCAAAAATAAGTAAAAGAACAGCCGTGAAAAAAGCTGAAAGTCCGTCAAGGAGTGGAAAGGCCACCGCGGGGACGGCAAGAAAAGTGGAGGCTGGGGCACCAGGGGAGGCTGCATTGCCCACGGCTGAAGAAATGACTAAGGTGATGGCCGTGGAACTCGAAAGGCAGTTCACAAAACATATGGAGGCGATGAGGAAGGAGATGGGGGCGATATTGAAAGTGCTGGTGGAGGAGGCGATTGCCCCGGTGAGAGCGGCAGTATTGAGCACAGTGGCGGAGGTGAGGGAGCAAG
Organism: Scyliorhinus torazame; assembly: GCF_047496885.1. Lineage (NCBI taxonomy): Eukaryota > Metazoa > Chordata > Chondrichthyes > Carcharhiniformes > Scyliorhinidae > Scyliorhinus > Scyliorhinus torazame. The sequence goes on along the minus strand of NC_092719.1, from coordinate 54,850,560 downwards.
GTGAGGCACTGAAGGAAGTGAAAGAGACATTATCGCAGCACAGTGATCAACTTACCTCGATGGGGAAGGAGATGCGGAAGGTGATAGAGATCAATAAGGGTCTGCGAGCCAAAATGGATGACTTGGAAAACAGATCCAAGCGACATAATCTGAGGATTGTGGGTCTGCCCGAAGGAGTGGAAGGCCCGAGGCCGACTGAGTATTTTGCCACGATATTGGCGAAGCTATTGGGGAGGGGGATGATCCCTCATGATATGAACTGGATCGGGCTCATCGGTCGTGGAGGCCTGTACCAAAGGAGAGTCAGCCGCCAAGAGTAGTGACGCTGTGTTTTCGTAGGTACAGTGTGAAAGAGAAGGTCCTGTGCTGGGCAAAGCAGAAGCGGGTGGTGCAGTGGGCTGGAGCTGGTATACGTGTATACCAGGACTTTACAGTGGAGCTGGCGAGGAGACGGGCAGCCTTCAGCCGGGTGAAGAAGGCACTGTACATCAGTACGGTGCAGTGTGGCATAGTATACCCAGCTAAGTTGAGGATGACCTACAAATCCAAGGACTTTTATTTTGGGACGGCGGAAGCAGCAGAGGAGTTTGCGAAGGCAGAAGGACTGTGGCTGAATTGAGAAATGGTCATGTTCCAATGTAGCCTCATCTAATGTTAAGTAATGGGTTAAGAGACATTGCAATTAGTTGTCTCATTTATGTTAAGGATCCATTAATTGACACTGATATGTAAAGGGGAGACGTCCGGTTGCGGCGATGCGGAGCTAAGCCGCACATTTCGGCAGCTCCCGCTAGAACGGACTTTTGGGCTCTCCGGAGGAGCCCCAACGGAACTTTTTTGATCTAATCCCGTGTGGGAAGGTGAAGTAAGGTCCCCCTTCCGTCGTGTATGGAGGGGACTAGAAGTGGAGGGACAAAAAAAGAGGCTTTGGTGCAGCGGCAGAAACGAGGGGGAGAAAACAAGATGGCGGAGATCGAGCAGCATGGGGGCCGGACCAGCAGGAGTTTCTCAGGCGCTGCGTGGAGGAGCTTAAAAAGGAGGTGCTGGCGCCAATGCTGTTGGCGATCGAGGGGCTGAAGGCGACCCAGAAGGCCCAGGCGATAGAGCTCAGAGAGGTGAAGGAAAAAACTAACGAGAACGAGGACAAGATCTTGGGCCTGGCGGTGAAGATGGAGGCGCACGAGGCGCTGCACAAGCGGTGGGCCGAGAGATTCGAAGTCCTGGAGAACAGGTCGCGGAGGAAGAATCTCCGGATTCTGGGTCTCCCCGAAGGAGTGGAGGGGGCTGATGCTGGGGCATATGTGAGCACGATGCTCCATTCGCTGATGGGTGCGGAGGCCTCTCCGAGCCCCCTGGAGCTAGAAGGGGCTCACCGGGTCCTGGCGAGGAGACCCAAAGCTGATGAGCCGCCAAGGGCGATAGTGGCGAGGTTCCATCGTTTCGCAGACAGAGAGTGTGTCCTGAGATGGGCCAAGAAGGAGCGGAGCAGTAGATGGGAGAATGCGGTGATCCGAGTCTACCAGGACTGGAGCGCGGAGGTGGCAAAGAGGAGAGCTGGTTTCAACCAGGCCAAGGCAGTGCTGCATAAAAAAAGGGTGATATTCGGAATGCTGCAGCCAGCGCGACTGTGGATCACGTACCAGGACCGACACCACTATTTCGAAACGGCAGAAGAGGCTTGGACCTTTATCCAAACGGAAAAATTGGACTCGAACTGAGGGGCTGTGGTAGTGGGGGAGATGTTGACTGTATACAGGGTTGTAAATATGGGTAAAGAATGTTTTACGGGTGGGACGATGGATGGGGATGGGGGAAGAGTTTTTGAAGGGGGGACAGTGAGGAATGTAGCCGTTGGTGCTGGAGGGAGGTGAGACTCGGGGATGGGGGAACTAGGATAAGGCCGCAACAGGAGCTGCGCCACAGGGGGTGGGGCTGGCCTAGGGAGGTGGGGGGAGATGGAGGAGCACAAGGAGGAAGAGGGATTTCCACACGGGGGGCCAACGGGAAGGCGGGGGAAGCCGGGGTCAGCAGACTTACGGAAGTATTATGGGGGAGCAAAAGAGCTAGATTTGGATCTAGCGGGAAGGAGGTTGAACAATAGGGTTGCTGCTGCAATGGCCGAGGGGGAACTGAAGATGGAAGAGGTGGTCTGGGGGACTGGAGGGTGCGGGAGACGCGGGACTGGCCTAAAATAGGAGATGGCTAGTCGGCGGGGGGGGGGGGGGGGGTTAGCCCCCCAATCCGGCTGATCACGTGGAATGTGAGGGGTCTAAATGGGCCGGTTAAGAGGGCCCGAGTGTTCGCGCACTTAAAGGGATTGAAGGCAGACGTGGTCATGCTTCAGGAGACACATCTGAAAGTGGCAGATCAGGTCAGGTTAAGAAAGGGATGGGTAGGACAGGTGTTCCATTCGGGGCTGGATGCGAAGAATAGAGGGGTGGCAATACTGGTGGGGAAGCGGGTGTCGTTTGAGGCCAAGAACATAGTAGTGGACAACGAAGGCCGATACGTGACGGTGAGTGGTAGGTGCAGGGGACGGGGGTGGTATTGGTAAATGTAAACGCCCCGAATTGGGACGATGCTGGATTAATGAAACGTATGTTGGGGCGTATTCTGGACTTGGAGGTAGGAAGTTTGATAATGGGTGGGGACTTCAACACGGTGTTGGACCCAGCACTGGATCACTCCAGATCCAGGATCGGAAAGAGGCCGGCTGCGGCCAAGGTGCTCAGGGGGTTTATGGGCCAGATGGGGGGAGTAGTTCCGTGGAGATTTGCCAGGCCTTTGGCCAGAGAATTCTCTTTTTTCTCCCATGTACACAAGGCCTACTCCCAGATAGATTTTTTTGTTCTGGGCAGGGCATTGATCTTGAAAGTGATGGGGACGGAGTATTCGGCCATAGCCATTTCAGACCACGCCCCGCCCGCACTGAGTGGAATTAGAGCTGAGGGAGGAGAGGGACCAACGCCCGCTGTGGCGGGTGGATGTGGGACTGTTGGTAGACGAGGAAGTGTGCGGGAGGCTGCGGGGGTGCATCGAAAGGTATCTGGAGGCCAACGACAACAGGCAGGTGGGGGTAGTATGGGAGGCGCTGAAGGCGGTGGTTAGGGGAGAGTTAATCTCCATCAGGGCTCATAGGGAGGAGAGGGGGCAGGGAAAGGGAGAGGTTAGTGGGGGAGATTTTAAGAGGGGACAGGAGATGTGCAGAGGCCCCTGATGAGGGACTACTCAGGGAGAGGCGAAGTCTCCAGACGGAGTTCGACCTGTTGACCACAGGGAAGGCAGAGGCACAGTGGAGGAAGACACAGGGGGTGATGTATGAATATGGGGAGAAGGCTAGCCGGATGCTGGCACATCAGCTCCGTAAGAGGATGGCAGACGGGGAAATAGGTGGAGTCAAGGATGGAAGGGGAACTACGGTGCGGTGAAAGTGAATGAGGCATTCAAGGCATTCTACGAGGAGCTGTATAGGTCCCAGCCCCCAGGGGGAAAAGAGGGGATGCGACGATTCTTGGACCAACTGAGGTTCCCGAGGGTGGAGGAGCAGGAAGTGGCTGGTTTGGGGGCGACAATTGGGGTGGAGGAGCTGGTTAAAGGACTGGGGCGCATGCAGGCAGGGAAGGCCCGGATGGGTTCCCGGTGGAGTTCTATAGAAAGTATGTAGACCTGTTAGCCCTGTTGCTGGTAAGGACTTTCAATGAGGCAAGGGAGGGGGGGACCCTGCCCCCGACAATGTCGGAGGTGACGATCTCTTTGATCCTGAAGCGGGATAAGGACCCACTGCAATGCGGGTCGTATAGGCCGATCTCGCTCCTCAACGTAGATGCTAAGTTGTTGGCAAAAGTGTTAGCTACGAGGATTGAGGACTGTGTCCCGGGGGTGATTTACGAGGACCAGACGGGATTTGTAAAGGGCAGGCAGCTAAATACCAATGTGCGGAGGCTACTGAATGTGATTATGATGCCATCGGTGGAGGGAGAGGCGGAGTTGGTGGCAGCTATGGACGCGGAGAAGGCCTTTGACCGAGGAGAGTGGGAGTACCTCTGTGAAGTGTTGAGAAGGTTTGGGTTCGGGGGAGGGTTTATTAGTTGGGTTAAACTCCTGTATAGAGCCGCGGTGACGAGTGTGGTCACGAATCGGCGGAGGTCGGAGTATTTCCGGCTGTATCGAGGGACGAGGCAGGGGTGCCCCCTGTCCCCCCTGCTGTTTGCATTAGCAATTGAACCTTTGGCCATGGCGTTAAGGGAGTCGGGGAAATGGAGGGGGGTGGTCCGAGGGGGAGAGGAGCATCGAGTGTCGCTGTACGCAGACGACCTGTTGCTGTATGTGGCGGATCTAGTGGAGGGGATAGTTGAGGTCATGCAGAAGTTTGGGGACTTCTCGGGCTAGAAGCTCAATGTGGGAAAGAGTGAGCTCTTTGTGGTGCATCCGGGGGATCAGGGAAGAGGGATAGATGACCTACCACTGAGGAGGGCGGAAAGGAGCTTTCGATACTTGGGGATCCAGGTAGCTAGGAGCTGGGGGGCACTGCACAAACTTAATTTGACACGGCTGTTGGAACAGATGGAGGAGGACTTTAAAAGGTGGGACATGTTGCCACTCTCGCTAGCGGGCAGGGCACAATCGATTAAAATGGTGGTCCTCCCGAGGTTTCTTTTTGTATTCCAATGCCTCCCAATTGTGATTACCAAGGCCTTTTTAAAGAGGGTAAGCAGGAGCATTATGGGATTTGTGTGGGCGAGCAAGACCCCGAGGGTAAGGAGGGGGTTCGTGGAGCATAGTAGAGATAGAGGAGGGCTGGCGTTGCCGAATCTGGGTGGCTACTACTGGGCAGCCAACTTGGCGATGATCCGTAAGTGGGTTATGGAGGGAGAGGGGGCGGCATGGAAGAGGTTGGAGATGGCGTCCTGCAAAGGAACGAGCCTGGGGGCGCTGGTGACGGCACCGCTGCCGCTCTCGCCGACAAGGTACACCACGGGTCCGATGGTGGCGGCAACGCTAAAGATCTGAGGGCAGTGGAGACGACATAGGGGCGCGATGGGAGCCTCGGTGTGGTCCCCGATCAGAGATAACCATCGGTTTGTCCCATGAAGGATGGACGGGGGGGTTTCAGAGCTGGTATCGGGCAGGGATTAGAAGAATGGGGGACCTGTTCATCGATGGGACGTTTGCGAGCTTAGGGGCGCTGGAGGAGAAATTTGGACTACCCCCGTGAAATGCCTTCAGGTACATGCAAGTGAGGGGGTTTGTGAGGCGGCAGGTGAGGGAATTCCCGCTGCTCCCGGCACAGGGGATTCAAGACAGGGTGATTTCGGGCGTATGGGTCGGAGAGGGCAAGGTGCCGGCGATATACCAGGAGATGAAAGAAGAGGAGGAGGCTTTGGTAGAGGAGCTGAAGGGTAAATGGGAAGAGGAGCTGGGGGAGGAGATTGAGGAGGATCTATGGGCTGATGCCCTAAGTAGGGTTAATTCCTCTTCCTCGTGTGCCAGGCTTAGCCTGATACAATTTAAGGTTGTTCACAGAGCTCATATGACGGGGGCGAGGCTGAGTAGGTTCTTTGGGGTGGAGGACAGATGTAGGAGGTGCTCAGGAAGCCCGGCGAACCATGTCCATATGTTTTGGTCATGCCCGGCACTGGATGGGTTCTGGAGGGGAGTTGCGAGAACAGTATCTAAGGTGGTGAAAGTCCAGGTCAAGCCAAGCTGGGGGCTAGCACTATTTGGAGTAGCGGGCGAGCCGGGAGTGCAGGAGGCGAAAGAGGCCGGCATTCTGGCCTTTGAATCCCTGGTAGCCCGGCAAAGGATCTTGTTAGTGTGGAAAGATGCGAAGCCCCCCAATGTGGAAGCCTGGATAAATGATATGGCAGGGTTTCTCAGGTTGGAAAGGATAAAGTTTGCCCGGAGAGGGTCTGTGCAGGGGTTCTCCAGGCGGTAGCAACCGTTCCTAGACTATCTCGCGGAGCGTTAGATGGAGTTCGGTCGACAGCAGCAGCAACCCGGTGGGGGGGGGGGGGAGAAGAAGGAGGGATAGGGAAGGGGGGTTCTTCGGGGGGGCATCTGAGCAAGAAAAACATAAACGATCCGGAAAACTGATATGCACGGGAGGAATCCAATGTACAAAGTTCTGTATCATATTGATTTGTCATGTTTATGTGGATAGCACAATTGCTTCACAGCTCCAGGGTCCCAGGTTCGATTCCTGACTTGGGTCACTGTCTGTGCGGAGTCTGCACATCCTCCCCGTGTCTGCGTGGGTTTCCTCCGGGTGCTCCGGTTTCCTCCCACAGTCCAAAGATGTGCGGGTTAGGTGGATTGGCCATACTAAATTGCCCATAGTGTCCAAAATTGCCCTTAGTGTTGGGTGGGGTTACTGGGTTATGGGGATAGGGTGGAGGTGTGGACCTTGGGTAGGGTGCTCTTTCCAAGAGCCGGTGCAGACCCGATAGGCCAAATGGCCTCCTTCTGCACTGTAAATTCTATGATCTATGATCTATGTCTTGCTATGCGAGTTTTTTCTTCTTTTTTGTTACGGGGGGGGGGGGGGGGGGGGGGGATTATATGGTTGAAAATTCTGTTAAAAATTCTTAATAAACATTTTTTTTTTAAATATGTAAAGGGGCTTCAGGTGGCCTCTGTCAGGTGATGTATAGTGAGAGTTTTGTGCAAAGGCTGTTGGAATGAAATAAATGTGTGTTTGTGAAAAAGGAACAAAACTTTAGACTCTTCATATCACAGCAACTAAACAGAATTCCACAGTCAAACAACCACTCAAATTTGTTTGGTATTCAATTTGCAGGTTGTGGAAACAGCCGTTTAATGCAGCTATTTAATGCAGAGGATGGTTGCTGTGTAAATGTGAAGTGTTGAAAGATACAACTTTTCCAGATCAAACCAAGGAGTGAGAAAACAAAAAAATGTAACTGTATTTATTCACTGCGCACTGGTGTATGTGCTAAATGAGCCGACGTTGTATATATTTGGACAAGGGAAGAGATGAGACTTTCACTTGCAATGATGGTTCTTTGGGGTTTGGGTGTGTATGCGGGGTTTGTGTGCTAAAGGGGATTTCTTGGTTTTCCTGGGACCGGGCAAGGGGGAAAGAGACGCGGGCAGGGGCCTCCATGCTGGCCGGTTTAAGCCGACCAGTGAACGGGAGTGAGGTGGGGGGGGGGGGGGGGGCTGCGGACATCGGAGCCTGGCAGAACAGGTTCCAATGAGTCTAGCCATGGTGGAAAGTTGGGGGGAAGGAATAGAGGTTGGGGGAAGGAGTTTTATGAGAGCAAGTGGAGGGGAGGAGTCGGGGAGGGTTTACAGTTCATGGGTGTCATTTACGGGTACTCTTTCAGGGATTGGGTGGAATTGAATGTTAAGTGGGGGGGGCTCTATAGGTCAATGGTGACCATAGGCGATTCCTGATTCCTTTTCTTTTCTTTTCCTTTGCTTTTCCCACCGTGGGAGGGTTTGTTTTAATTGATGCTTATATTGTCAGGTGGGCCGTTGTTTGGGGTGGTGGGAGGATGGGATCGTTGTTGTTGATAAGGGGATCGACTTTGTATTTGTCACCGTTTACTGCTTGTTGGTGGGGTGTAAATTTTGAAGAAAATGTGAAAACGGAGAATAAAAATATATTTTTTTTAAAAATGTTTATCCAGCAAGCACTGGAGACTCATGCACAATCTTTCACCTTATCTTGTATCTTCAAAAACAGATTCATAGCTTTGCTTTTCCCAGTAGTAGAACCTTAATTTCATTAATCTGTCTTCACAGCTGTTTGGAAGTAAGAAAAGGGCATATCTAAAAATATCTTGCTTCATAAAATTCGAAAAGTCAGTTAATAATATGTGAATAGTTGAAATAAAATAATCACATTGCCCAAGCACCAGGTTAAAGATTTAATATCAAATTAGGTGGATTGGCCATGCTAAATTGCCCCTTAGTGTCTAAAAGATTAGGTGAGGTTGCTGGCTTCCGGGGATAGAGTGGAGGCATGGTCTTCAATAGGATGCTCTTTCCAAGGGTCAGTGCCGACTCGATGGGCCAAATGGCCTCCTTCTGCACTGTAAACTCTATAATAAAGCATTATAGCAGCCAGCCACAATACGTAAACAGAATCAAGATTTAAATCGGGTGAAAGAGAGAAAACTCTTAGGAAATAAAAATTATTAGCTGGTTAGAGAGATCGAACATTAGGTAGATTGAAACTCAACTGACAAATGAAAATCCGCATTTGACCGAAACAAGGCTGCAACAATCAAGAATGCAAGTATTATCTGTGTAAAAAGTGACCAGAGAAAGTTATGACATAACCAAAGCAGTTTCGCAAAATGTTCTTTAAGGCACCTTTCTGTAAGAAAGAACATTTCTATTTAGATGGGGCCGAATGTCCTCATGATATATGGTTTTCCACAATCAATTTTTTGTTGTTGAAATAATTCAATTCTATTAAAATTAATTAATGCAGCAGCCAACTTCCACACCAATGTCCCGCAAAGAGTAAATTAATTCACAAATGGCCAGACAATCAGCTTCTGGTCGTGTTGGTCAAGAGAGGGAATGTTGGCCAGGACAGGCAAAACATCATAATAAGACCAGTGGAACTTTTCAATCACCCACTTAGGGAAATAAGACTCTGGTTTAACACCCCTCTGAATCATGACATCCACGACAACACAGCATTACCCAAGAACCATAATTAGCATATCAGCAGTATTAGGCAATTGATTATGTAGTATTTGAAGAACCCAAGATAATATTGTGCACCTGGGCTAATGCAACTTCTCGCTTCAAAATAAATTACCACAGGAAATATTCAAAAATTTTAAATGCAGTGATTGATGTTTGTTTCATAACATCACAAGCAAACATGGGTAATTTCCTGATCCTCAATCAAGCAGCTATCTAGCAGATGTGAAAAAATAAAGTTACCATTTCCTAGAAAAGGAAATATTCAAAAGATGCCTATGGTGCAAAATGCTCGCCCCCAACTTCAATTAAGCATCAGTGACAATCAGGTCTGGCAAAGTCATTAATGAGATTTTTTTCATTTATCAAAAATAGCTTTCCCAAGTGGGACAATCAACAGTAAATGGTTGCCAGCAACAGAAAGGTAAAGCACAAAATAACCATTGTGATGACTGATATGACAGTGAGGTTATGAAAACAAACCAAGTTGTCTTGGGGAAATTGAAGTCATCAGACTATCTTGTAATTACTTATTTTTGGATAGTAATTCAATTCTAATTGTTGAAGAATTATATTTATTGTGATCTTTACTGAAGAATCAGACAGAAATTGTGTGGTAAGGATCAGAAATTCAGTCTGAATAATTTTGGTGACTGAATAGTGAAAAAGATTCACCCTCACATGACACTATACAGCTTCTGAACAAGGAAACCATGTAATTCATGTAATGACTAATAGATAACCAAACCAATAATTGATGTGTTGTAAGCAGACCTCATTATTTGTTCGGTCTAATTACTAATCAATTAGGTTTCAGTCAGCACAATAAACATTGCCATTTCCCAGTGCTTTTCAAACTATTGCTAATAAATCTGGAACCACTGCACCACAATCGTTATTGTGATCATCACACGCCAAGAACATGGAATGTTGTGAGATGAGACCATAAATGGGGGCTAGTTTTGAGAGGTTCCAGACAGTTGAAGCTTTGCATTGTGTGCACACAGGTTATACGGCATGGCAGGAAGAAAATGAAGCTGCACTATAGGCATCCACAAACCTCATTAAAACAGTATAATTATGCAAATCAGATCCACTCCAGACATCTGCTCCAACCAGACAAGCAGTTCACCTCCAGAAAGTGGTGTGGTGGGTGATCTGTCTGCTTCAGCAGACCACATAAAAGGAAATCAGTTTGAAGTGGAATAATATTTTCTTTCAGTTTTAAAGTTATGTTTCCTAATTTTTCTCAATGCATCAGCTGATTTATGTGGGTAGTATACCATATAAAGATTCACTTCCCACCCCACCAAGTGTACTACCATTCATTATTCTTGATTGCTGCTGGAATTTAGATCACGCCAAGCAAGATGGCGAGGGTGGGTATTACTGTGTGGGTTCTAATTATTCTGCATTATTTAGATGAGGAAGAGAAGTGCATTGGGGCTAACAAATGCAAGTGCACTGAAGCCTTCTGGTCATGCCCAACAGTCCAAAGACTTATGTTTGCTGTGTCTTTCACATGTTAATTAAAAAATCAACTTGCATTTACATAGTACCGCTTTGCGTCCCCAGATTGCCCCAAAATGGCTCATAGCCAATGAAATACTTTTCAAGTGTATTCACTATTGTTCTGTAGACAAAAATATATTTTTTTTAGTCGCCATAGTCCCAGATGACCATAGGCTGCTCTCCCCTTTGAGGGGGAGAGCTGACTGGTGATGGTTTAACCTGAGGATCACCACACCTCAGGTTGAGAAGGCAGGGCCTTCATGAATAACCTCAGCCGGTGGGGGAACCCACGCTGTTGGCCTTGTTCTGCCTCACAAACCAGCTGTCCAGCCAGCTGAGCTAAACAGGCAAAAATAGTAGCTTGCACACATCAATTTCCCACAGCAATAAAGTAAATGACTAGATGGGGTGGCACAGTGGTTAGCACTGCCTCCTACGGTCTGAGGACCCGGATTCGATCCCGGCCCCGGGTCACTGTCTGTGTGGAGTTTGCACATTCTGTGTCTGCGTGGGTTTCACACCCACAACTCAAAGATGTGCAAGCTAGGTGGATTTGCCATGTTAAATTGCCCCTTAATTGGAAAAAATAATTGGGTACACTAAATGTATATTAAAAAGTAAATGACTAGTTTCAATTTCCTAGTGTTAGATGAGAGCTAAATGTTGCCCAGACCTCCAGGAGAATTCTCTTATAATAATAATCTTTATTGTTGTCACAAGTAACCACTGTGCTACCATGCCACCCATCCTTCTTCAAGTAATGTTGCGGGATCTTTTTGAGGTGTCCAACCTAAAAATGTAGTCAGCTTCTCTTTGAGGTTTCATCTGAAAGACAGCACTTTCAACCGTACACTCTCCCTTGTACTGCACTGATTTGTCAATTCAGATCATGTGCTCAAGCCTGGAATAGGATTTGGGGCTATGGCCTTCTGATTCCAAGGTAGCAATGACTAAATCAGGTCTCCTCTGATAACTGCCTGGATGTGGAAGAAGAGACCAGTCTTCTTCATTGCTCCTTCACAATACAGGTTGACATAGAATTCTACCATCTGCTGTAGGATAGACTACAGGCAAGAACAGCAGAGCCAATGGAACTAAGAGCTGCAGGAAACTTTAGCAGGATTGGATCTTTCCAAGCCACCACAGGGGAAATCTGCCATTTTGTGCAGTATGCAGGCCACCGATACCAAAAGTAACAAATCCAACGTGGTATCAACGAGACAAGCAGCACAACTTTGACAGATGACAAGGATCCTTTGAGCACAAAGTAAGGCACATGACACCCATTTGGACAACCCGAGTTCCTAATTTCAATCTCATAATGACCATCAATACATTAGTGTGCAGTGGAGATCAGATCACAAAAACATCCTTTTTTTACATCAATGGATATTGTTTTTAGATGCAGTTAGAATGTAGAGTTGATAGCACCTCCATTTTTGTAAAGAGATAAAATTGTGTTGGGGGTAGGGTGAAAGCAGGGTCTCACTTGTGACCAAGGCTAACTTCTGCATTCAGTGTTGTCCCAGTAGGAAATTCTGGTGAAGCAGGAATAGAGCTGCTGTTCCTTGGGCACCACCTCTACCAGTCAGAAAACTGTGCCAATCAATTCTACCACAAAGAACAGGTGTGTGCAAAAGGGTTGCATATAAAGCCTCAAATCACATTTCCCTAAGTGCATGAGATCCCAATTTAAACTTGAATTATGCTTGAATGGGCCTCGCAAAAGTATGTGAATAAACACAAGAAAATAGACCTTTGATTTTTCAGCTGATACCAGCAAACGCCTTCCTCATTTGCAGCCAATTAAGGGTTTGTTGACTGTAAATCGCCATAGTCCCAGATGACCATAGGCTGCTTTCACCTTTGAGGGAGAGAGCAGACTGGTGATTTAATATGAGGATCACCACACCTCAGGCGAGGGGCAAGGTTGAGAAGATGGAACCTTCACGAATAACCTCAGCCGGTACAGGAATTGAACCTACACTGTTGACCTTGCTCTACATCAAAAGCTTGCTGTCCAGCCAACTGAGCTAAACCAGCACAAATGTTGACTGTATTGCCTGAGTGAACTCCCTCCATGCAGATTACATCTGTGCTTTCACTGCAGGATGGTTTGCAGCCCTGAATAAGGGCCTCCTTATAGCAGAATCGCTCAGTGTTCTGCACTAACACAAGCAGCTTCATCCAAATGGTTCCATTGTGCCATTATTTATTATTTGCTTTCCTGCCACCTTCAAATAGTTAGATACCATCATGCCAGGTTGTGTGCTTGCCAGCCAAGTATGCTACAATTAAAGTTATTTGGGCAGAAATTTTATGCAGCAGCAGACTATTTAAATCAAGGGGAATGATTTACATCAGTAAATCCAAATACCATCTGCACCCTCAGCTCACAGGGAAAGGGAATCTTCTGCTGTGGACCAGCTCAAACTCAATAATGCCAGAAAATCAGGGCTCGGATAAAATAACAAAGTGATTTAAAAACTTGATGATAGTAACTAAATCTAATTAAACCCAATATGTTCGCAGTGTATAGGTAATCTGCATCCTTTCTTTAAAATATTTTGTACCACTGCCCGATATTTTAATGTTGTCTTCTCATCCATTCATTCATGGTATGTGAGTTTTGTTGGTGAGACTTGTATTTATTACCCATCTCTAATAGCTCTCAAGAAGGGAGGTTATCACTGACTAGAAAATGAACTGGACCAACCATACAAATATTGTGAGAGAGAAAGAGAAAATCTCAGCAGGTCTGTCAGCATCTGTAGGGAGAGAAAAGAGCTCATGTTTCGAGTCCAATGACTCTTTGTCAAGGCTGGCTAGGTTCCAGCATCCGGAGTAATTTGCTTCTATACAAATACTGCGACTACAAGAGCAGGTCAGAGGCTGGGAATTCTGTGGAGACTAACTCACCTTACAACTCCCCAAAGCCAGTCCAAAATCTACAAGGCACAAGTCAGGAATGTGACAGAATACTCTCCAGTTGCTTGGATAAAGGCAGCTCTCACAATACAATAAGCTGAACACTGTCCAGGACAAAGCACCCCATCCACCACCACAAGTAGTCACTTCCTCTGCCACTGACTCACAATAGCAGCAGTGTCCACCAAGAAGATGCACTGCAGCAACTCCCCATGGTTCTTTGACAGCACCTTCCAAATTTATGACCTCTACCACCTGGAAGGACAGCAGATGCAGCAGAACACCAGCATCTTAAAGTTTACCTCCAAGCCACTCACCATCCTGACCAATATATCGCCGTTCCCTCACCGACATTGGGTCAAAATCCTGGAACTCCCTCCCTAACAGCCCTGTGAGGGCCTGCAGCAGCTCAAGAAGGCAGCTCATCACCACCTTTTCAAAGGTAATGAGGGATGGGCAGAAAATGCTGGCCTAGCCAAGGACACCCATCCTGTGAAAGAAAATAAAGTGATGCATTCTTGAGCCTCTGCTGTTTGTGGCAAAGGTACTCCCACAGTGTTGTTCAGTAGAGAATTCCCAGGATGTTGAACAAGCAACAATTAAGGTCCAACAATACATTTCCAAGTCACATGGCTTGAAAATCAGAAGAATTTGCAAGTGTCCACATATTTCCAGGTGGCAGAGCTTGTGGATTTGGATGGTATTGTCAAAATCTTGGTGAGTTGCTGTAGCGCATCTTATAGATCGTACACATTGAAGCCATGTTGTGCCTATGATGGAGGGAATGAATGTTAAATAATAATCTGTATTAGTGTCACAGGTAGGCTTACATTAACAATGCAATTAAGGTACTGTGAAAATCCCCTAGTCGCCACACTCCAGCGCCTGTTCGGGTACACAGAGAGAATTCAGAATGTCCAATTCACCTAACAGCACGTCTTTCGGAACTTGTGGGAGGAAACCAGAGCACCAAGAGGGAACCCTGCAGACACGGAGAGAACGTGCAGACGCCGCACAGACAGTGACCCAAGCCGGGAATCAAACCCAGGTCCCTGGCACTGTGAAGCAGCAGTGCGAACCACTGTGGTACTGGTGGGTGGGGTGCCAATCAAGTAGGCTGCTTTGTCCTGGATGATGTTGAGTTTCTTGAATGTGACGGAGCTTCACTCATCCAGACAAGTTGACAGTATTCCATCACACTTCTTTTTTAAAAAATTAATTTAGAGTACCCAATTCATTTTTTTTCCAATTAAGGGGCAATTTAGCATGGCCAATCCACCTACCCTGCACATCTTTAGGTTGTGGGGGGAAAACCCACACAAATAAGGGGAGAATGTGCAAACTACACACGGACAGTGACCCAGAGCCAGGATCGAAACTGGGACCTCAGCGCCGTGAGATAGCTGTGCTAACCACTGCACCACCTATTCCATCACACTTCTAACTTGTGCCTTGTATGTGGTGGAAAAGCTTGGGCAAGTCAAGGAGGCGTGTCACACACCACAGAATGCTCAGCCTCTGATCTGCTTGTCTTCACAGTATTTATGTGGCTAATGCAATTACATGTATGTGATCCTTAGGTTTGCTGGTGTTGGGAGGAATCAGTTCGCTGATGTTAATCCCATTGAATGACAAGGAGAGGTGGTGAGAATCTAACAAGCTGGAGATGTTCACGGTCTGGCACTTGTGTAGCATGGATGTTGCTTGCCATTTAACAGCTCATGGATATCGGCCGGATTTTGTGGAATACAGGGATGTACTTTTTCATTCTCTATACAGCTGCTTAAGGTACTAAACACCGTGCAATCATCATTGAACATTCTACTTCTGACCTTCTGATGGAGGGAAGATCACTGAAACAGCAGCTGAACATGCTTGTTCCAAGAACATTGCCCTGAGAAACTCCTGTAGGGATGACCTGGGGTGGAAATGCCTGGCCTCCAACAACTACTGCCAGTTTCCTCTGTGCTAACTGAGCATCGGGGAACAGATTATTAGTGAGTGGTGCTTTAGTAATAGCCCAATGCGAGAGTATTTGACTAGGTTTGATTCTTCCTGCTTTTTGAGCACAGCACATCTAAGTAAACTTCCACTTTATCAGAAGATATATTGGAAGAGGAGTTTGGCTAAAAGCACAAGTAGTTTTCATTTATTTAAGGTCAATAGTTATTGTCTATACCTAATGGCCCTTGGGAAGGTGGTGCTGTGCTACCTTCTCAATCCGCTACACACGCGCATACCAATTTCACATTTGTTGTATTGGTTTGGGACAATTGAGTAGCTTGCTGAGCCATTTCAGAGCCTTGTTAAGAGTCAACCACATTGGACAGGAGTCACATCCATGCCAAACCAGGTAACGACAACAAATTTACTCTCCGAAGAGACAGGTGAACCAGATGCTTTTACAACAATCTGGTCGTTGCAAGATCGGCACCACTGATACCAGCTTTGGATCCCTGATTTATTTGGGGCTGCATGGTAGCACAAGTGGCTAGCACTGTGGCTTCACAGCGCCAGGGTGCCAGGTTCGATTCCCTGCTGGGTCACTATCTGTGAGGAGTCTGCGTGTTCTCCCAGTGTCTGCGTGGGTTTCCTCCGGGTGCTCCAGTTTCCTCCCACAGTCCAAAGATGTGCAGGGTAGGTGGATTGGTCATGCTAAATTGCCCTTAGTGTCCAAAAAGGTTAGATGGGCTATTGGGTTACAGGGTGGAAGTGAGGGCTTAAGTGGGTTGGTGCAGACTCAATGGGCCGAATGGCCTCCTTCTTCACTGTATGTTCTAAATGTTCTATTCAGCATCACAGATCAGTGATACAGAACGACTGATTTGTGGCTTTTAATGCAAGCGATTAAACTGAAATGAGCTTTGAATACTGAGACAAATGAAATGGGTTGGGAGATTCGCAATTTCAGTCTTTCAAGTGCTGTCCAAGTTCCAAAATCTATGGCACATAAATAAATAAGAAAGGGCACACATCCTGAACTTATCTCACTTACATACTGCAGGACAAGGTGGCATGCAATGCTGGACTTCCAGTCACATTTCCGACATGAATGTTTAAAAAGCTGACATGTCAAACGCCTGACAGCAGGTGGAAATATTTGCAGGTGTTATATTGGCTCTAAAAGGGACAACCTGGACCAAGCGTGTGGCATCTGCCAGAGGGCAAACTGACGGCAGGAGTAACTACAAAACACCGACAAGCGGGTGCGTTTTCTCGGCCGCCAGCACAAAACATCAACGGTCGCAATCAATACTTCAGTCCCCGGTTATCTCAACGGAAAGCCTGCATCCGAGTGCATGATCCCCAATCACTCTCCCTCTCTCTCTGGACGCTGCAGACAATGACAAGGCTCATTCCACCTCCCCCACCCCACACACACACAGATGGAAAATGTGAAGGCAGCGGGCAGTCTCCACCCTGTCTCGACGTGTCACGGATACAGCCCGAAAACACTGACTCCACTTGTGATCTGGACCATGAACTCATCGATTCCACCGGCAATACTCCAATCGCCCAGGCTGGCCACCAAATCCCCACCGGGGGGAGGGGAGGAGGAAAGTTTTCTCTTGCTCCATTTGGCTCATGAGAAGAAAACCTCGCCAAATTCTGCGCTCCGATATAAATTTAAATCGTCCCCCATCCCCCACCCGCGCCGTTTTTCTCCGTTTTTAAAAAAAAAATCTTTTTTTTTAAACCGTTCCTCCTTCGTCTGCCCCCATCTCAGGGTTCACTTTGTGGATGATTCGGTGTTAAAATCTGATTTGGGACTCGGGTTTGAAGCCGGTCGATAATGAGGCGAAACCCCTCCCGGTGAGGCAGGGGGGACAGCAGAAGTCCGGCCCGCGGCCCCCCCCGCCGCCCCTCCGCGGTCGCCATTCGCCTCCCCGGTCGCACAAACCGCGCCGCTCACCTGGACAAGTGTTTCAGGATCTGCTTCTTGATGAGTCCCGCCATTCCTTTAGGCACGCTGAGAAGGCGGAATTAAGGAGCCGCTTTCATGTCAGATATTGCGGCGCGGATGGTGTCACCCGGAGGGCGGTCTCTCCCTTCACCGCCTCAACCCGTAGCGTCCATTACTGTTACCGAGCAATACGGGCACCAGAGCGAGGCTAGCGGGGCATAGGTCACCGAGAGCGAGGCTAGCGGGGTAAAACTCACCCAAAGCGAGGTTCGCGGGGCATAGGTCACCGAGAGCGAGGCTAGCGGGGTAAAACTCACCCAAAGCGAGGTTCGCGGGGCACAACTCACCCAAAGCGAGGCTTGCAGGGCAAAAACCCACCCAGAGCGAGGCTTGCGGGGCAAAACTCACCTAGAGTGAGGCTTGCGGGGCAAAACTCACCTAGAGTGAGGCTGGTGGGACAAAACGGGATAAGATGAAGGGGGCATATTGTAATGCAACCCAAGGCAATTTGTGCAGGTTCTCAGCAAGAACCATCCAGCTAATCCCACTCCCTTGTACTTTCCCCAGAGCCCTGCATTTTATTTCCATTTTGAAAAGCTCAATTGAATCTGCCTCCAGCACTCAGGTGGCGCATTCCAGATCCAAGCCAAAGTTTTACAGCACAGAAAGAGGCCCTTCGGTCCATTGTGTCTGTGCTGCCCATCAAGCACCTGTCTATTCTAATCCCATTTCCCAGCACTTCGTCCACAGCCTTGTATCCTATGGTGTCTCAAATGCTCATCAAAAACAACTTAAATATTGTGAAGGTTCCCACCACTACTATTTTGAAGCAACAAGTGCCAGATTCCCACCACCCTCTAAATGAAAAAGCTTTTTCCTCACATCCCCTCTACCTGACTATTGTCTTAAATCTATGATTTCCTGGTTATTGACCCCTCAATTAAGGGGAAAGGTTTCTTCTTATCTACCCTATCTATGTACTTCATAATTTTGTACACCTCAAACAGGTCCCCCCACAGCATTTTCTGCTCTAAGGCGAACAACTCCAGCCTAGCCAGCCTCTCTTCATAGCTGAAACACTCCAGCACAGGCAACATCCTGGTGAATCTCCTCTGCACCCTTTCTAGTGCAATCACATCCCTCCTATAGTGTGGCGCCCAGAACTACATGCAATAGTCTTGCTGTGGCCTAAGGAGCATTTGATTTGATTTGATTTATTATTGTCATATGTATTAGTATACAGTAAAAAATATTGTTTCTTGCATGCTGTACAA
Organism: Scyliorhinus torazame; assembly: GCF_047496885.1. Taxonomy (NCBI): domain Eukaryota; kingdom Metazoa; phylum Chordata; class Chondrichthyes; order Carcharhiniformes; family Scyliorhinidae; genus Scyliorhinus; species Scyliorhinus torazame. Next base: position 54,832,260 of record NC_092719.1, on the reverse strand, counting down.
AAATGCATACCGTACATAGGGAAGGAAGGAGAGACTGCAGAATATAATGTTACAGTTATAGCAAGGTGTAGAGAAAAGATCAACTTAATACGTGGTAGATCCATTCAAAAGTCTGGTGGCAGTAGGGAAGAAGCTGTTCTTGAGTCGGTTGGTACGTGACCTCAAACTTTGGTATCTTTTTCCTGGCGATAGAAGATGGACGAGAGTATGTCCGGGGTGCATGGGGTCCTTAATTATTCTGCCTGCCTTTCTGGGGCAGCGGGAATTGTAGACCGAGTCGATGGATGGGAGGCTTATTTACATGATGGATTGGGCTACATTCACGACCTTTTGTAATTTCCTGTGGTCTTGGGCAGAGCAGGATCCATACCAAGCTGTGATACAACCAGATAGAATGCTTTCTATGGTGCATCTGTAGAAGGTGGTGAGAGTCGTAGGTGACATGCCACATTTCCTTAGTCTTCTGAGAAAGTAGAGTCGTTGGTGGGCTTTCTTAACTATAGTGTCGGCATGGGGGGACCAGGACAGGTTGTTGGTGATCTGGACGCCCAAGAACTTGAAGCTCTCAACCCTTTCTACTTCGTTCCCATTGATGTACAGGGGCATGTTCTCCACTTCAGGCTTCCTGAAGTTGATGACACTCTCCTTCATTTTGTTGACATTGAGGGAGAGATTATTGTTGTCGCACCAGTTCACCAGATTCTCTATCTCATTCCTGTACTCTGTCTCGTCATTGTTTGAAATCCGACCCACTACTGTGGTGTCATCAGCAAATTTGAAAATCGAGTTGGAGGGGAATTTGGCCACACAGTCATAGGTGTACAAGGAGTATAGTAGAGGGCTGAGGACACAGCCTTGTGGGGCACCGGTGTTGAGGATGATCGTGAAGGAGGTGTTGTTGCCTATCCTTACTGATTGTGGCCTGTGGGTTAGAAAGTTCAGGATCCAGTCGCAGAGGGAGGAGCCAAGGCCACGGAGTTTGGAGATGAGTTTCATAGGAATGATGGTGTTGAAGGCTGAGCTGTAGTCGATAAATAGGAGTCTGACATAGGTGTCTTTGTTATCTAGGTGTTCCAGGGTAGAGTGCAGGGCCATGGAGATGGCGTCTGCTGTAGACCTGTTGCAGTGGTAGGTGAACTGTAATGGATCAAGGCAATCCGGGAGGCTGGAGTTGATTCGTGCCATGACTAACCTTTCGAAGCACTGTAGCCACCTAAAATGGCTGATTCCCGATTAATGTGGCCAAAACCCGATGTAAAATGGCTAACCGAAAAGACTGATGGGAAAAGCAGCCAACAGGGCACAAACGGACAGCTGCAGACAGAATAGCGTATTCGGCTCTGGGGAAGTCGGCCCAGATCGATACCTGCGACCATTAGCAGCACATCAACACAGACATCTGCAGTTTAATCGGCTATCCCCGGGAACAATTGCAACATATTAGCAATTGAATGCCGATCCAGACCTCTCGGCACCAGCAGTGGCCGAGACAAAGACAGGTGAACGATCACCCCCCGATCAAGGAATCGCCCCATTATTGGAGCATATCGAACCCAGTGATTGGGAACATGTCCAATCACTTGGGACCAGGGTCAAGGTCCGCCCCGAGAGGCGGGATGCCCCTGGGACCTATAAAGGTAGGGGCCAAGTTCAGATCGACCCTTCTCTCCCTTCGTCTCCTGCTCGCAACCTTCGCAAGAACCATCGACCAGCAACCGTAGGTTTGACTCCAGCGATCGCTACTCGATAGAGACTCCTAGCCATCGACCTGTATCAGCCTTTTGAATCCTGCAGGCCAGACCCAATTCGATAAACCATTCGTTTCCCTGACCTGGTGGGCCATTCCCAAAAGTTAAGTATTGGCCAGTAGTGGTAGGTAGTGATATAGAAAGTAGGATTATTGTGTAAGTATTTATTGCTGTACATAACAAATGACCATTGATTTTAATCTTACTAAGCGGTGTGCTGTCCTATTAATCATAACTAGAGCTTGAACCACGTGCCGGTATCAGAAAGATACCTGGCGACTCGTGAGCAAAGGTGACATAATTAGAGCTAATAAAACTAAGGCTAATAAGAGCAACAGCACTTCATGATGTTGGATGTCAGAGCCACTGGATGAAAGTCATTAAGGCACGCTGCTTGACTTTTTTTTGGTACATGGATCATGGTCGTCTTCTTGAAGCAGATAGGGACCTCAGATTGTTGTAAAAAAGAGGTTGAAGATGTCTGCGAATACCCCCGCCAGCTGATCCGTGCAAGACCTGAGTGCCCGTCCGGGTACCCCATCCGGGCCAGTGGTTTTCCGAGGGTTGACCTTCGAGAAGGCTGTTCTGACGTCTGCAATGGTGATCTCAGATACAAGTTCATCCAAGGCTTCTGGGATGGAGGGTTTGCTCTCGCTGACCTCTTGTTCAAAGCGTGCATAGAATGCGTGGAGCTCATCAGGGAGGGGTGCATTGGAGCCGGTGATTTTACATGCCTTGATCTTGTAGCCCGTTATGTCTTGCAGACCTTGCCATGGTCGGCGGGGGTCCGTGTGGGAAGTGAGCTTGGTCCGGTATTGTCTTTTGGCATCTTTGATGGATCTCCTTAGATCATATCTGGCTTTCTTGTATAGGTCAGGGTTGCCTGACTTGAACACCTCAGACCTAGACTTCAGCGAGCAGTGGATATCCTTGTTCATCCAGGGTTTCCGGTTGGGAAACATGCGGATTTGTTTCTTTGCCACACAGTCTTCTACACACTTACTAAAGAAGTCAGTTACTGTAGTGGCGTACTCGTTCAGGCTGGTGGCAGAGTTTTTAAATATTGAACAGTCCACTGACTCTAAGCAGTCCCGTAGGAGATCATCCGATTCCTCAGACCAACAATGCACAACTTTCTTTGACGGATTCTCCTGCTTCAGTTTTTGCTTATAAGCCAAGAGCAGACTTGCCAAATTTGCTGTTTGTTTAACCTTTGCTCTAGAGTCACCAGGTATCTTTATGATACCGCCACGAGGTTCAAGTTCAAGTAATGATCAATAACGCAACACACCAATTAGTAAGATTCAAATCAAAGCACATTTATTATGCACAGTAAATCACTACTCATGCATAAACTCTACTTTCTAGGCTATTCCTATCACTAAAAGGCCTATACTTAGCTTCGGACTGTCCCACCAGGTCGGGAACAAATCGCCTTTCGTTCAGGTCCTGAGTCTGCAGGATTCAAAAGCTGGTATGGACTGGTAGCGAGGAGCACCTATCTCGTAGCGAGCGTTGACTTGAGACTTACTTGGTTGGAGGCAGCGAGGCAGGTCACTGTCAAGGGTTGGTTCAAGTTGCTGAGTGACCCTGCCAAAGAAGGACGATTTGAACTCGGGGGCTTTACTTTATAGTCCCCAGGGGCTTCCCGTCCTTCAGGGCGGACCCCGTACCTGTTTCCAAGTGATTTGACTACTTTCCGATCACTTGGATCGATTTCTCCAATACTGGAGTTGTTCCCTGATCGTTGGGCGGTCCCCAAATGTCTGTTGGCCTTCCTTTGTCTTGGCTCCTGCTGGTGCTGAGGAGTCTGGCTTGGCCTTATTCACCTCAATTGTTGCCATTGTGCCCTGGAATCGCTCATTACTATGCAGATGGCTGCTGTATTACTATGCAGATGGCTGCTGGTTTCAGTGCTGTCTGGTTCCTTACAGTTCCAATACACATGATTTCTGTATTTGCTAGTCTTTGCCTGTGTTGGCTGAATTTCCCTTCAGCCTTTGCGGTTCTCCATTTTAAGTCGGGAAGTGGCCAACTCAGGTGGCTACACACCCTCCTTGTGATCCTAACGCGAAGCGTGAAGGATCACATAACTGCGTTGTCTTCATTCCCTGACCCGGCGAGCACTCTTCTATGGCTTCTACACTGACCATAACTATGCAAGAAAAATTTTAACTAACAATTTCTAAGTGGCGCTATGTCAAAACAGGGACATGCATTACAAAATGTAAAAAACGGTACCTCTACCTGTCCTCAATAAATTACACTCACTAAACATTCAGTCATATTAACTTCCTAAACAATACAAAATAATAGCAGCATTTACATTTTTCCTGGTTTGGCAGTCAAGCACAGGGGTGTACAATATTTCCATTTCTTTATTTACAGAAGAACGCAAACTAATGTCCTTTATTATAGATCGAGGGGTTCGGGGTCCTGGGGCTAACTGAACATCGGGGATCTTAGTCTGTATACCGGGGTGCGAGCGCAATAGGCTCTCCTTCTCCATTTTCTCATGCGGATAGTCTGCACGATGCTGCAGAGTATCGCCAACATTAATAGGGATTCGACTACGTAGTAAAGGGAGTACCACGTTATGAGCTTATCACACCATGATGGTGGGGTGTTGCCTGTTACTGGGTTCTGGGTGCTATGGGGAAGTGAATCATTGACGGCTGGGGGGGGGTGGTTGGGGTCAGGGGGTTTGCATTCGCGTGCAACCGGGTACATATTGCAGTAACGGAAAACACATATGCCGTCTTCATTGTTGTCTTCTTGTTTCTCTTCTCTTCTCTTCCTTTCCGTTTCGTCTCTTTTCCTGGAGCTTCTGGGGTTCTGTGGGATCAAGCATAGTGTCTGTTACTATCTTGGTTTAATATCTCGTCTTTAGTATGTCTGTCCTTTTGTGCCAATTCTCCCTTTATAATTTGTCACCATGTGTGACTCCCTCATTTAAAAAAAATTTTTTAACCGAATATTCAGGACAAGACACATTTAAAAATACTGAAACAGTGCGAGCCGTCTCGCAGGCTGTGCGATTTACCATCCAAATGTTTGAGGATGTAAATAGCATAGGGTGGCAACCTAAGGATCGCCTGAAAACAAACAAAACCTTTTGAACCAAAAGTGCCAAAATGAGGTGCGAATGGGCCGCGACGGATAAGAATTGGATGGAATCCCTGGGTAGGACGGCGACCGATGCCGTGTGTGCTCAACCCGAGCGTAGCTGACCAGAGGGGGGTCCTCAGGCAGGGCGGAGAACAATGCCGTTTCTCCACTGCCTGAGCAACCAACAAGAACGGGCAAGAAATGTAGTCATCGTGGGGGGTTGCCGTATTGGTTCTACCTTCGAACCAGAAGAGCAGTTATGAACGAGGGTCTGTCAAGCTCTCAGCGGTTTCTGCCAATGAGCGTGCGGGCAAGTTCTCATAGGTTTCTGCAGACAAATAAGGCGTGGGGCCGTGGAAAAACATTTCCGATCTTACAAACAACATTTAACACTAACAGTAACAAACAACATGCTGCAGGTTCCATCAGAAAGGACACCGTTTTCTCCCAAGCGGTTCCTTTTTAAAACATCATCTGGACACCTCAGTTATCAGTTGCGAAGTGGGTCGCAAAGGGGTTCTCGTTTTGGGAGTCAGACTCAAAGTTGTCATCTTCTCCCAGATGCCATACTCTTGAATGTATAAGGACTGATAGGGCTGCATGGTGCGATTTGGGGTCCATCTTGTCGTTCCGGACGAGCCTGTATGAGTTGTCGCGGTGCCAAAACGTGGTGTCTAGTTCTGTGGGGACGGAATCTTCATCGTAGGGCGGTGGTGTTTGGTGGGGTTTGTTGAGGAATGTGATGAGGAAGGAACCACTCGAATCATGGTCAGATTCGCTGGGTGTGGGTCCTGTTGCATGGGGATAGTAGGGAGGCGTGCTGTGGCTATTGTCTGAGTCACAGTATCTGTCGCTGCTGCTGCTGTCTGTGGGTGTTCCGCGGCGGAGTCTAGAGGTCGGGGGTGGAGGCGAGGGTGAGTCTGTGGATGTGGTGGGCGTGTTGGGAGAGGGTACGGATACATTGGCTGTGGGCGGTGTGTGGCCTGCTGCGTCAAGCATGATGTGATATGTGTGGTTGAACTGTGGGCCATATGCCTTAAGCTGGTTAATATGGAACCACGCAGTCTTTCCATTGGGGTACTTAATTTTATAGACGGAGGAGCTTACTTTGTCCGCAATGGAGTACGGACCCGATGGAGTTCGGTGACAGGAATGTGCTGGGGTTGTAAATTGAGAGCATGACCTGCTGCCTACCTCAAACTCAGTCGCATGCACTGTCTTGTCAAAACAGGCCTTGCTCTGTTTCTTCCGTGTGCCTAATCTTACTGCGGCTGCTAGCTGAGCCGTTTTTACATTTTCCACTAACTGTTTTACTGCGCTCTCGCATGTGAGGGCCGTCACTTCGGGGCTGGTCAAGTTCAATCCTAATAAAAATTCTGTGCCTTTCATGAGGCGTCCGGTCATGAGAGTGTGTGGGGTGTAATCTGTGGAAGTTGAGACAGTATTTCTCAAAAACATCAGCGCAAAGGGGAGGACTGGATCCCAAGTGGTGTTGTTTTGTTGGCCCATTTTTCTGAGGGTGGCTTTTAGGGTCCGATTCATGCACTCCAAGATACCACTTGACTGGGGGTGGTATGCGATGTGGAATTTTTGGGCAATGCCAAATATCGTGAGGACGTTCTTCATGACACGTCCCGTAAAATGGGAACCTTGGTCGGATTCAATGCTGCGGGGGAGTCCCCATCTCGTAAAGATGTGGTGGGTTAAGATCTTTGCGGTGGTCTTTGCCGTGTTCGTTCTGGATGGGAATGCCTCTGCCCATTTCGTAAAAGTGTCTGTGACAACTAATACGTATTTGTAACCATTCCTGCAAGGGGGCAATGGTCCTATAAAATCAATCTGGAGGTTAGTCCAGGGGCCGTTAACGGGGCGGGTGTGACTAAGTTGAGCTTTCTTTGCGTATCTGTCCGGATTGTTCTCGGCACAGATAAGGCAATTCTCAACGTAGTGCGTTACGTCTTCTTTTAAACTTGGCCACCAACAGAGCTGCCTGAGGTGGGCTGTAGTGGGATCAATTCCCTGATGTCCATGACTGTCATGGAATAAACAAATGAGCTGATTCCTGTCCTGTTCAGGAACCACATAAAGGGTGTCTTTTAACACCACACCGTATTGTGTGGTCAGTGCATTTTTAAATCTATCATATGGGGCTGGAAATTGTCCTTTCAAAATCTCCCTGAGGTTGTTATCCTGCTTCTCGGCCTGCACTAAATCCTCAATATTAGTCTGCGAGACCTGAACTGCATTCACTGGTGCGCTTTCGGGGGGTGTCCAAAAATATCCATGCCTGGAACCTGCTTTGGCCAGTGCGTCAGCTTTTACATTTCCAGGGGGGGAGGAGCGGTGGTGACTGCGAACTTTAATAATTCCGAATGTCCTGTTCTGTGCTTTTTCTAAAATGTGGAGGAGCAATGGGGCTGAAGGGAGGGGTTTTCCGTCTGAGGAAACATATCCTCTTGCTGTCCACAGGGGTAGGAATTCTGTAAGGCTGGTGCAGACATAGAGGCTGTCCGAGTATATGTCTGCTGGGCTGGGGGAGGAATCTGGGTGATCCACAATGTACGCCACGGCTTCTAGTTCTGCCGCCTGCGCGTCTAAGTGGCCTGGTAGCTTCAGTGATATTTCTTCCAAGGCGCGTCCCTGCACGTCCTCGACATAAATGCCGCATCCTGTAATGCGCTTCCCTTCTAATATTGTGGAAGAACCATCCACATATATTCTTAAAGGTTCGCATGTGTCTGTGTGCTGGGGGCTCTGGGGTGAACTACCTATCTTTCTGGGGGGTGTTTTTGCAATAAAGGGGCCTGTGTTGTGGTGCGGTGAGATGATTTCACATTCATGGGGGGTGCCTGGGTACTGAAGGTTATCTGCTAAGAAGGTGTGGGTCTTGGTCCTTTTAATAGTGATGTCCGGTCCCTGCAAAAGAAGGGTCCATCTAGCTGATCTAATCTGACTAACTGTACCGTCCATGAGTCGTCCGTCAAGTAAAAGTTGGGTGGGGGTGTGTTCTGTGAGGATTGTGATGGGGTTTAGTCCGGTTATGTAAGAAAAATACTGAACTGCCCAGAAAACTGCGAGCAGGTGCCTTTCACAGGCCGAAAATCCCTGCTCCACAGGATCTAAAAGTCTGGACGCATAAGCCACGGGTCTTAATTGTTCGTGCCGTTCCTGGAGGAGCACGGCCGAAGGGGTGCGGTCGGTGCTAGCTATCTCTATAGCGTAAGTGGAAAGTGGGTCTGGAACTTGTATTGCGGGGGCTGCAATGAGGGCTCTTTTCAAAGAATCCACAGCATCCGTATGCTGCGGAAGCCATTCCCAAGGGGCTCCTTTCTTTAGGAGTTCCGAGAGGGGGGCTGCCTTGCTGGCGAAACCGTCAATGTGGTTTCGGCAGTAGCCAACAAGTCCTGAAAACGACCGGAGGGCTGAAACATTCTGGGGAAGGGGCAATTTAGCAATCGAGTCAATTCTTTTGTGCTCGATCTCGCATTTACCGTGCGTGATAATTGTACCCAAATATATCACTTTGTTTTCCAAAATCTGGGCCTTTTTAGGGATAACTTTGCAACCAATTTTCTGTAGGAGGTCCAGGAGTTCGGCCAGAAGCTCGATGTGCTCTGCCTTGGTGTCTGTCTGCAGTAATAGGTCGTCCACATACTGGACCAGACATTCGGGGCGAGAAAATTTTGATAATCCATTTGCCAGCTGTCGGTGGAAAATGGAGGGGGAGTTGTGGAATCCTTGTGGAAGGCATGTCCACGTGTACTGCTGATTTTTAAAAGTGAAGGCAAATTTGTATTGGCACGCTTTTGCCAATGGAATAGACCAGAATCCATTACTGACGTTCAAAACCGTAAAGTATTGTGAGTTGAGTCCCTGTTTGAGCATGGTCTCGGGACTTGTGGCTACCGTGGGGGCTGCTGCGGGGGTGACTTTCTTGAGTTCCCGGTAATCGATGGTCAGTCGCCATAATCCATCGGGCTTTCTCACTGGCCAAATTGGGGCATTATTAGTAGAGGCTACTGATCTGAGTACGCCCTGCTCTAATAAGCTGTTGAGAACTTTTGCGATTTCTCCCTCTGCCTCTTGGGGAAATCCGTATTGCTTTTGGGGTCTAGGGTCAGGCCTGTGATTTGAACGGAACCAGTCATCCAGCCACAGTCGTGTTTGTGGGTCGCGAATACTGTCCTGTGCTTCTGCAGAACTGCCCTATCCTGCTTGTCTGTGCTAATTGTGGTCGGGTCAAATCAAAATTCGCCGACTGCGCTAATCTTGTTTGCATATTCTCCTATTGTGAGCGTTGCGGGGGCTCTTGCGGATTTTGCCATTTTCCAGACACATTAGTTGACTGGATCAAAGGATAGGTTGTGGGAATTCATAAAATCAATGCCCAAAATGTGTTCTGCTGTGTGGGGCAGGTCGACTAAGACTATGCGGTGCTTGGTGGTGATGTTGCCGATTTGAATGGGTACAGGGGCTGTGATGGGTCCCTGCTGTGAGTGGCCTGTGAAGCTGAGGGTGATGGTGGCTGTAGTGGGCCACGTGTCTTTCTGGAATATGGTGGAGGGATTGATTGTGGTGCGGGACCCTCCTGTGTCCCAGATAAATTTGACGGGCTGCCCCCGTATCTTTGCTGCAACTACTGGTCAGCCGGACATATTCCAAAGGGTGTCGCAGACCCAACTGGGGGAGCCCGAACACCGTCAGTCCGTTCCGTTCAGGTCTGCTTGGTCTGAACGGGTGCTCACACTATGTATGGGCTCTGTCCTATTCTTATTCAGAGTGCCTGCCTGCTGGACTCTCGGTGGCTTTCATGGGGCATTGCATTCTCGTGCAAAGTGTCCTAACTGTCCACAGTTGTAACAGTCCTGTGGCTTTTGTGGGGGGCTGTTCCTGCCTTCGTTCACCCATGCGGGGTCCTGGTGCGTTTTAACTGTGTGGATGTCTGCTTCTGCCTGCTGTTCCTCGGGTTTCCTAACTGCGGGTTTGTTTTGTACAGACTGTTCCCAGGCGATGGACAATCTTTTTAAAACCCATTTCTCATTGTGGGCTTCCTCTGAGAGGTCATAATTCGTACAGGCTTTTTGTCCTGCCTCTGTGGCATGGGAGATAAGGGTGCGGGTCCATTTGGCCATACCGTCTTGGGACAAATGGGCGCGTTCTAAATTTCCAAAAACTGCCGTGAAATGAATCCACAGGCGTCCAGCAAACGCTGTGGGGTGTTCTGTCTTTTTCTGCCTGCACTTATTCAGGCCTTCTACGGAGTCACCTCTGTTGTAGCTGATCGCGTCGAGGATCGCTGCGTGCATTTCTGCAAGGGTGCCTCCTCCTACATTCTGTGGGTCGGGAAGGGCTGCTACGACTGAAGGGTCTAAACTCAAAACTGTGAGCTTCACGTGCTCATGCACGTCCAGGCCGTACATGGTCGCCTGCTGCATTACTCTAGCAAAGAAGTGGTGGGGGTCTGAGGTGGGAGGAACGGTGTGATTTTCTCGCACGCGTCCCGTAATTGGGTCACGGCTAAGGGGGTCGTGTACAGGAATTCCGTGTCTCCTTCCGAGGTGACTGTGCGGTGGGTGGTTACTGGATTCATTGGTGCCTGAACTATCTGCTCTGTGGGGCGTTGGGGCGCTTTCCTCTTCTGGGGCTTTCCTTGCGCACATGTTCCCTGAACATATCTATGCGCGGTCTCATTTAATTCTTCCCAATCAGGGCCGTCTTGCTCATCTAATTGGGATCCAAAGGTGCTCTGGAATCCTTTCTGAACTGAATGTAAAGACTGCAGTTCTGCAATCTGCTTCCGGCACTTTGCATGATCTAGTGAGCTCTGTCTGTGCTCCGTGGGGGTAGTATGGAGTGCTAGTAATGCTGCTTTCAGGTCGCTACACTGCCTTTGCAATGCCTCTACCTGTTTCTCAGTTTCCTCTCTTACCAGGACTGCACGTTGCGTGTCCTGATAGGCCTTTTCGTACTGTGTCTGGAAGCTGCTCAGGTGCGCCAGACAAGACTCGTGTGCGCTCTTGGCATCATCCACCTCTCCGTCCTTTGCTGCTAACTTCCTTCTTAATTCTAGGTTCTCTTTCTCTATCTCACCCACATTGACCTTACTCATTCGATGTATCTCTTTACGGAGCGTCCGAACGACCTCCTCTGTGCCTCGCAATTGTGCCAAACAGGACACGATTCCCATCGGCTTGCGAGCTTTTCCCAAGCTTTTCTTATGGATTTCGCTCAGGTTCTCCCACCAAGTATGTCCGATACTCCCGGAACCTGTTTCCTCATTTTCACAGAATTCGCTCCAAAGGGGCCATCCTTTCCCTTTGAGGTACTTTCTGATTTCCTCTTCCGAAACGGGACACTGTCCTACTCTACTGCTGGTTGCTGCGACCACGAATTCTTCGGGGTTCATGAGGCGTTGCATTGCCTGCATTGCCATCTTTCCTCTCTAAATACTTCTCTTAAAATTTGGAACAAGGGGTATTAAGGCGGTGCTGTCATTACGGGTACGGCTTTCGCTATTTTCCAGAATACAAACTCCCGACAGTTTTTCGCAACAATAATCTATCAGTATTACCGTATAGCCCTGTTAGTTATGCATGCATTAACACACTTCCGAATTATGAGGATTGATCAGGACTGCTTGAACACTTGTGGTTTTTTCTGTTCCCAATTGGATTTCTAATTCAAATTTTGGGTTCTCCCGGAGTGGTTAAGCCACTTCTAGATCGGGTCCTGTCAGGATGTCGCCAGTAATATGTTGCTAACTTTTGGTTGGCTCTTAAATCGTAATTTGCTCTGTTTGTTTAACTTTTGATCTCGAGTCGCCAGGTATCTTTATGATACCGCCATAAGGTTCAAGTTCAAGTAATGATCGATAACTCAACACACCAATTAGTAAGATTCAAATCAAAGCACATTTATTATACACAGTAAATCACTACTCATGCATAAACTCTACTTTCTAGGCTATTCCTATCACTAAAAGGCCTATACTTAGCTTCGGACTGGCCCACCAGGTCTGTAGTCACCTAAATTGGCCAACTCACGATTTAAAATGGCGAATGGCAACGGCTGATGGGAAAGTCAGCCAACACAGACAGAAACCAGCAGGTGCCGGTTTGCTGTGTATTTAACTCTGCAAAAGGCCAGACAACATCAATACCAGCGACCATCAGCATAACAATGTAGCAGCCATCTACATACTAATGAGCAATCCCCGGGGAGAATAGCAACATTTGGGACACTCAAAACTAAGCCAGACTCCCCGGCGCCAGCGGGAGCCAACACAAAGGAGGTGAACAAACACCTCAAGACCGCCCATCGATCAGGGAACGGCTCCAGTGTTGGAGAAATCGAACCAAGCGATTGGGACAAAGTCCAATCACTTGGGACCAGGTACAGGGTCCGCCCTGAAAGGCGGGAAGCCCCTGGGGACTATCAGAGTTAAGCCCCAAGTTCAAATCGCTCTCTTCACCTCTTTGTCTTGCCCGGGTCACCCAGCAACACGAACCAACATTGACCATGACCGGTGCAGTGACCGCCGAAAGAAGTAAGTCTTAATTCAACGCTCGCTATGAGATAGGCGCTCCTAGCTACCAATCCGTACCAACTTTGAATCCCGCAGACTCAGGACCCGAACGAAAGGCCATTTGTTCCCCTGACCTGGTGGGCCAGTCCGAAGTTAAGTATAGGCCTGTTAGTTATAGAAGTAGCTTAGACGTAGAATTTGTGCATGAGTAGCGATTACTGTGTATAATAAACGTGCTTTGATTTGAATCTTACTAATCGGTGTATTGAGTTATTGATCATTACTTGGACTTGAACCTCGTGGCGGTATCATAAAGATACCTGGCGACTCGAGAACAAAGGTAATGAAACAGAGCAATTGAACCAACCGGAATGTTAGCAACATTATTTGGCGACATCTGACGGGACCCGATCTAGATGTGGCATAACCACTCAGGGAGAACCCAAGAATTTGAATTAGAGATCCAACTGGGAACAAAAAACCACAAGCGTTCAAGCAGTTTTGATCAATACTCATAATTCGGAAGTGTGTGTATGCATGCATAACTAACAGGGCGATAAGGTAAAACTGATAGATACTTTGTTGCGACAAAACTGTCGGGAGTTTGTATTTCGGAAAGTAGCGAAAGCCGTACCCGTATTTACAGCACCACCTTAATACCCCTGTCCCAAATTTGAAGAGCAGCCTTCGGATAGGAAAGATGGCAATGCAGGCAATGCAACGCCTCATGAACCCAGAGGAATTTGTGGTCGCAGCGACCAGCAGCAGTAGAGTGGGACAATGTCCCATTTGGGAGGAAGAAATCAGGAAGTACCTCAAAGGGAAAGGATGGCCCCTTTGGAGTGAATTCTGTGACAACGAGGAATCAGGCCCCGGGAGTATAGGACATACTTGGTGGGAGAACCTGAGCGAGATCCACAAAAAGACCTTAGGGAAAGCTCGCAAGCCGATGGCAATCGTGTCCTGCTTGGCACAATTGCGAGGCACAGAGGAGGTCGTTAGGACGCTCCGGAAGGAGGTAGAAGGCATACATCGAATGAGTAAGGTCGATGTAAGCGAGGTAGAAAGAGAGAACTTAAAGTTGGGGAGGAAGTTGGCAGCAAAAGACGGAGAGATGAAGGATGCCAAAAGGGCACACCAGTCTTGTCTGGCGGACTTAAGCAGCTTCCAGTCCCAGTATGAAAAGGTCTATTAGGACACGCAACGTGCAGTCCTGGTACGTGAAGAAACAGAGAAGCAGGTAGAGACATTGCAGAGACAGTGTAGTGACTTGAAAGCAGCGTTTAGAGCACTCCATGCTGCCACCACGGAGCAAAGACAAAGCTCACTAGACCACGCAAAGTGCTGGAAGCAGATTGCAGAGCTGCAATCTCTGCTTTCAGTTCAAAAAGGATTCCAGGAAACCTTTGGAGCAAAGTTAGATGAGGACGACGGCCCTGATTGGGAAGAATTAAACGAGACAGCGCAGACATATGTTCAGGGAACATGTGCGTGGGGAAAGCCACAGAAGAGGAAAGCGCCCCAACCCCCCACAGAGCAGATAGTTCAGGCTGCACTGAACCTAGTAACCACCCACTGCACAGCCACATCGGACGATGCGGAATTTCTATACTCCACCCCCTTAACAGTGACCCAATTACAGGATGTGTGCGATAAGATCACACCGTTCCTCCCCACCTCAAACCCCACCAACGACCACTGACTTACAATGACGACCCCGATTACGTCCCCACACAACTAGACACCACCTATTGGCACAGAGATAACTCGTACAGACTTGTCCGGAATGACGAGAGCAATCCGAAATCATACCAAGCAGCCCTATCAACCCTGATACACTCAAGGGTTTGGCACCCGGGAAAAAATGACGACCTTGAGTCTGACTCCCAAAACGGGAACCCCTTTGCGACCCTGTTTGCAACCGATAACTGAGGTGTCCAGATGATGTTTTAAAGGAACTGCTTGGGAGAAACAGTGTCCTTTCTGATGGAACCTGCAGCATGCTTTACGTTGTTTGTACTGTTTTGTTAAATGTTGTATGTTCAGACTGAAAATGTTTACACGCCCCATCGTCTTTTCGGCCGAAACCTCTGAGGACTTGCCCACAGAGACTTGCTATTGGCCAGACACTAGTTCAGAGGAACTAGTTTGTCTGCAGAGACTTGTTAGGGTCCCAGATGCCAGTTCAGCGGAACTCGTCTGTTGACAGATACCACACGCCCGTTCATAACTGCCCTTCTGGTTCGAAGGTAGAACCAATATGTCAGCCCCCCCACGATGACTACATTTCTTGCCTGTTCTTGTCGGTTGCTCAGGCAGTGGAGAAACAGCTTGGGACCCGCCCTGCCTGGGAACCCCCCTCTGGTCATCTACGCTCGGACAAAGTCCAATCACTTGGGACCAGGTACAGGGTCCGCCCCGAAAGGCAGGAAGCCCCTGGGGACTATAAGAGTTAAGCCCCAAGTTCAAATCGCTCTCTTCACCTCTTCATCCTGCCCGGCTCACCCAGCAACACGAACCAACATTGACCGTGACCGGTGCAGTGACCGCCGAAAGAAGTAAGTCTTAATTCAACGCGCGCTACGAGATAGGCGCTCCTAGCTACCAATCCGTACCAACTTCGAATCCCGCAGACTCAGAACCCGAACAAAAGGCCATTTGTTCCCCTGACCTGGTGGGCCAGTCCTAAGTTCTGTATAGGCCTGTTAGTTATAGAAGTAGCTTAGATGTAGAACTTGTGCATGAGTAGCGATTACTGTGTATAATAAATGTGCTTTGATTTGAATCTTACTAAACGGTGTATTGAGTTATTGATCATTACTTGGACTTGAATCTCGTGGCGGTCTCATAAAGATACCTAGCAACTCGAGAGCAAAGGTAATAAAACAGAGTAATTGAACCAACCGGAAAGTTAGCAACAGGTCAGCGTACATATGGTCTTTCGTTCTGGTATGGACTGGTAGCTAGGAGCGCCTATCTCGTAGCGAGCGTTGACTTGAGACTTACTTGGTTGGAGGCAGTGAGGCAGTTCACTGTCAAGGGTTGGTTCAAGTTGATGAGTGACCCTGCCAAAGAAGGACGATTTGAACTTGGGGGCTTTACTTTTATAGTCCCCAGGGGCTTCCCACCCTCAGGGGCGGACCCCGTACCTGGTTCCAAGTGATTGGACTACTTTTTGATCATTTGGATCGATTTCTCCAATACTGGAGTTGTTCCCTGATCGTTGGGTGGTCCCTAAATGTCCGTTGGCCTTCCTTTGTCTTGGCTCCTGCTGGCGCCGAGGAGTCTGGCTTGGCTTTATTCACCTCAACTGTTGCCATTGTGCCCTGGAATCGCTCATTACTATGCAGATGGCTGCTGTATTACTATGCAGATGGCTGCTGGTTTCAATGCTGTCTGGTTCCTTACAGGTTCCAATACACATGATTTCTGTATTTGCTAGTCTTTGCCTGTGTTGGCTGAATTTCCCTTCAGCCTTTGCGGTTCTCCATTTTAAGTCGGGAAGTGGCCAACTCAGGTGGCTACATTTGGTAGTACGCTCTTGAGCTTGGCCTGATTAAAGTCCCCAGCTACAATGAACAAGGCCTCAGGATGTTTTGTTTCAAGGCTATTGTGGTGGTGAATATTTCGTCCCGTGCGATTTTGAAGTTCGCATGGGGTGGGATGTAAACTGCTGTCAGGATAACGGAGCTGAACACCCGCGGAAGATAGTAGGGGCGGCATCTTAGCGTCAGGTATTCTAGGTCTGGGGAGCAAAAACTCACCAGTGTTGCTACATCTCGGCACCAGGAGGTGTTGATTAGGAGGCAGACCCCACCTCCCCTAGCCTTGCCTGAGGCCCCTGTATGGTCCATTTGGTGGATTGAGAAGCCCTCTGGTTGTAGGGCACAGTCCGGTGAAGCAGGAGTGAGCCATGTCTCTGTGAAACAGAGCACACAGCAGTCCCTCAGTTCTCTTTGAATAGTGAGTCTGGCTTTAAGTTCGTCTGGTTTGTTTTCTAGTGATTGGACATTAGCTAGGAATAAGCTAGGCACAGGGACTTTGGGACCACGTTGTTTCACTCTCACCTGCAGGCCTACACATTTTCCACACTTCCTGGAGTGACGGCTTCTTTTTGAGCCAAGGAGTCGGTGAGAGTATGCGGTGTTAAGGGTAGAGTTGTGTCCAATGAGGTTCTTTACTCTGGTCAGTGTGTGGATGGAGGATTTGTTGCCTTGCTTGCGGTTTCTGCCTCGGAAGATGGGTCTGTGTGGTCGAGCGTTCGGGTCGCTGTCGGGCTGCGGTTTGTCTTCACAGATCAGTGGATGTCCAGGCCACGCAACTCCATCATTATCTCCCTACTCTTATATTCTATGCCTTGGCTGATAAAGGCAAGTATTCCATTAGCCTTCTTAATCACCTGGCTACTGCCTTCAGGACCTATGAAGGCGGCCTTCAGGACGTGCGACAACGCAGAATCACCAAGCAGAAACTTATAGCCAAGTTCCACACACATGAGTGCGGCCTCAACCGGGACCTGGGATTCATGTCGCATTACATTCATCCCCCACCATCTGGCCTGCAAAATCCTACCAACTGTCCTGGCTTGACAGAATTCACACCTCTTTAACCTGGGGTTACCCCTATCTCTGGATCTGTAAACACTTAATTAACTGCAAATGCTCGCATTCAAAGCATTGTCTTGCACCTTTGAATTTGTCTATATATGTTTCTGGAACATACCTCTTCATTCACCTGAGGAAGGAGCAGTGCTCTGAAAGCTAGTGTTTGAAACAAACCTGTTGGACTTTAACCTGGTGTTGTAAGACTTCTTACTGTGCTCACCCCAGTCCAACGCCGGCATCTCCCCATCATCACTTCAATTATGCCAATTTAAAAAATACTCTCAATCTCTTTGTTAACCTGGGCCAATTTTAAAGGATTAAGTCTATATGGATGTTGTTTGATAGGAACAGCATTTCCCACATCTACATCATGTATAGCCATTTTAGTACTTCCCAATTTATCTCTACAAACTTGCCCGTGTGATATCAATAACTCTTTCAAGTCAGTTTGTTTTTCATCTGGAAGGTAACTTAACAATTCATCCCAATTTTTAAGAACATCTTCATTTTCCAATTTAATTTAAGGTATGTCACATTCACAGTCATCTGGATTTGGTTTGTCACTTTGAGTTAGAATCATTAAAACCTCCTTTTCCACTCCTTCCTTTCAAAGTACCTTTTAAGCATATTCACATGACGCACTCGGTGAGTCTTCCTTCTACTTGGTGTTTTTCCCACATAATTCACCTCACTTAATTTCCTTTCAATCTGATACGGTCCACATAACTGAGCTTTAAAAAGCTCCCCGACCACTGGTAACAACACTAAAACTTTATCTCCACTGGCAAAAACTATGAACTTTGGATTTCTTGTCCGCTACCCGTTTCATCACATTTTGTGCAACTTTCAAATGTTGTCTAGCCAATTCACTTGCTCTATTTAATTGTTCCCTAAATTTTGACGCATAATCCAATAGTGTAATTTCCGATTTCTCACCCAACAATTTTTCTTTAATCAATTTAAATGGTCCTCTTACCTCATGACCAAAAATTAGTTCATAAGGACTAAATTTGGTTGACTCATTAGGTGCATCCTTAATTGCAAACAGTAAGAATGGAATTCCTTTATCCCAATCCTCTGGATAATCTTGACAATAAGCCCTCAACATTGTCTTTAATGTCTGATGCCACCTTTCTAATGCTCCCTGCGATTCTGGATGGTACGTAATTGATTTAAATTGTTTTATTCCTAAGCTATCCATAACTTCTTTGAATAACTTTGAGCTAAAATTTGATCCTTGATCCGATTGAATTTCTGTGGGTAGTCCATATCTAGTAAAGAATTTAAGTAACTCCTCCACAATCATTTTAGCTGTGATATTACTTACTGGAATGGCCTCTGGAAACCTAGTAGACACATCCATTATCGTCAAAAGATATTGATTCCCACTTTTTGTTTTAGGAAGCGGTCCTACACAATCAATTAGGACCCTTGTAAAAGGTTCCTCAAATGCTGGAATGGGTATTAAGGGCGCTGGTTTTATCACTGCTTGAGGTTTCCCTATCACTTGACATGATTGACAAAATTTAACTACATCTTTATGTAGTCCAGGCCAATAAAAATGTTTCTGGATTTTAGCTTGAGTTTTCCTTATCCCCAAATGACCTCCCACTGGTACCTCATGTGCCACTCGCAACACCTCCTTTCTATACCCTACTGGCAATATTACTTGATGAACTTCTGCCCACTTTTCATCCGCCTGCATATGTACATTTTCTCATCAAGACATCACTTTTACGGTAATAACACTCTGGTATACTCTCAGATTCCTCTTCCGTATATGCTTTCTGATATATCCGTTTTATTTCTACATCTTTCTATTGTAACTCCGCCAATTTTCCTTAACTAAAATATCCGCCTCATCCTCCACCTGTTCTTATTCCTTTTCAACTATTTGATCAAAAATCGTTTCTGATAATTGCACTTCCACTTCATCTTCACTCTTTGATTTCTCCTCTTGTCTTAACCTGTGACTTTGCGACCTTGTTACTACACAATCCGGAAAAATCCCAGGATATTCGTCCTTCAACACTTCAGTTGTCTGATTTTCCACTGGCTTATCAACCACAGTAGGCATCACTCCCACTTGCGATCCAGCTATATCATTACCCAAGATAAACTGTATTCCTGGACAAGATAGTTTCTCTATCACTCCTACTACCACTTCACCGCTCTTCACTGAACTTCCCACCTTACTTTATATAATGGAACGCTACTCCTCTCACCCTGAATTCCACATATTACCACTTTTTCTGGCAACATTCTTCCCAAACTACGTAATTCCTCATCTCTGCCCATTAAAGATTGACTAGCTCCCGTATCTCTTAAAATTGTGACTTCTTTACCTGCTCCTCCTGATACACATGAGTAAACTTTACCCACACAAGTAAATTCTTTAAAGACATCTGGCACCTTCTTAACAATTACTTCTTGAATAGGCTGTACAATCATTTGCACCTCCTTCGCTTCCCTTGGGCTTTCCTTTACCACTAACAAACCCCACTGTCTTATCCTGTCTTACCACATCAGCCTTCCCAGTGCTTTTCTTCAACCACCAACACTGTGACTTTACATGGCCTAGTTTATTACAGTGAAAACATTTGAAACTTTTCATTTCTCTTCCACCCTCCTGGATTTCTTTTTTAATCTGAGGTACACTCTCTTTATTATCTCACATCAGATCACCTTTACCTTCATCACTTGAGTATTTCCCATGTCCCCAGTTTCTATCCCTCACCGGCTGAAACTGATGTCGGAAACCAAGCCTTGATTTATGAACTAATTCATAATCATCTGCCATTTCTGCTGCTAATCTCGCAGTTTTAACCCTCTGCTCTTCCACACGAGTTCTCACTACATCAGGAATTGAATTTTTAAACTCCTCCAAAAGTATAATTTCTCTGAGAGCTTCATACATTTGGTCTATTTTTAAAGCCCTTATCCACCTATCCAAATTATTCTGAGCCTTTCAAACTCCATTTATGTTTGACCAAATTCTTTCCTTACATTTCTAAACTTTTGTCTGTAAGCTTCAGGCACTAGCTCATATGCACCTAAGATGGATTTTTTTTCACTTCCTCATACGTTCCAGATATCTCCTCCGGTAGTGATGCAAACACTTCACTAGCTCTACCTACCAGCTTTGTTTGAATCAGTAATACCCACATGTACTGTGGCCATTTCATTTGTTTAGCTACCTTCTCACATGAAATGAAAAAGGCTTCTACCTCCTTCTCGTCAAACCTTGGCAATGCTTGAACATATTTAAATAGATCCCCACCACGTCTTCGACTATGACGCTCTGTCTCACTATTCTCATCAATCTCATCCAACTGTATGTTTCCCTTTGCATCTGCCAATTTTAACTGATTTTCATGTTTCATAGCCATTTTATGAAGTTCAAGCTCTCTCTCTTTTTCCTTTCCTATCTCTTTCTTTGTTTCTTTCTTCCCTCTTCTTTTCTTTTTCCTCTCTATCTCTATCTCTTTCTTTGTTTCTTTCTTCTCTCTCCTTTTCTTTTTCTCTCATTGCATATTCAAGCTGCTTTAATTCTTTTTCATGTTCAAATTGCTTAATCTGCAACTGGAGCTTTGCCATTTCTAATGAGTCAGAATGTATCTCAGGCAAATTTGAATGCTCAGCTACCACGGTAAGTACCTCATCTTTTCGCATTTTTGCCAGGCAATGTTAACTGCAATGCTTTTGCCAAATCTAACAGTCTGCTTTTAGGTCTGTAAGGTATTGCGTGTTACCGTGTCCACCCCCAAAAACTCCTGAGCCTCTGAAAGAGCCATTGTCCACAACACACTCCCCACTTAAACTAAAATACCACACCTGAAAAGCAACCACAATATGCTCACCCCTCACTGTCTTTAAGTTTGTTAAGCCAATCCAATCAATCGACTTTTATCCCGGACGAGCCCCCAATTGTTATGGGTCCAGGTTTACAGAACCCCAAAGTGTTTCATGGAGTTCAACCGACCCACAACTTTTAATAGATTGTGGTGTGGGAAGCACACGGCTTACTCTCCAGGTGTGATACAGCAGAAATGGACAAGTGGTTTTTAAAACAAAACAATGTTTATTCTATGAACTCAAGTTAACCTTTTAAAACAAACATTGAATATCTTAACACCCATTACTTCAAAGATAACCCAAAAGACTACAACACTAAATAATCCTTCAAACTGTTCCTTTAAACATCCAAAAGACTTCAAACCTTCAAAAAAGGAGCACATTAGGTTACATTCAATATATTTATAGTCTTTGGATTGCAGAAATCAACAGACCAGCTCTGTATATCTTCCTGCAGCTCACAGCAAAACACACAGACACTCCCAGCTGCATTCTCAAACTGAAACTCAAAAAGCCGAAGTGAGCTCAGCTCCCCCCACCCTCTGACATCACTTCAGTAATATGATCAGCTCCATTTCTTAAAGGTACATTGCTTAAACATCCATTTCTTAAAGGTACTCTTACATGACAATACCATCTACATTCTCACCTGGATCATTAATGTACACAACAAACAGCAAGGAACCCGGCATTGATCCCTCCTCACCGATCAACTCCTCAAAAAACTCAATCAAATGTGTTAGACATAATCTCCCCTTGACAAAGCCATGCTTGCTATCCTTGATTAATCCTTGCCTTTTCAAGTAGAGATTAATTGTGTTCCAATAATTTGCCTGCCACTGATGTCAAGACTCCCTGCCTTATAGTTACCTGGTTCTTCCCTTCTTAAATAATGGTACCACATTAGCTGTCCTTGAGTCCTCTGGCACCTCACCTGTGGCCAGAGAGGATTTGAAAAGAGCCCCTGCAATCCCCTCCCTTGCCTCACACAGCAGCCTAGGATATATCTCATCTGGGTCTGGGGATTTATCCACTTTTAAACCCATTAAAACCACACACACACCTCCTCCCTCTCGATGCTAATCTGTTTAATTATATCACAATCCCCTCCCTGGTTTCTATACCTACATTGTCCTACTCCATAGTGAACACAGATGCAAAATATTCATTTAATGTCTCAGCTATGTCCTTCAGCTCGACACACAGGTTGCCACTTTGTCCCTTGTTACCTTCTTGCTCTTAATATACTTATAAAACACCTTAGGATTCTCTTTATTTTCCCCGCCAGTGTTTTTTCATGCCCCCTCTTTACTCTCTTGATTTCTTTTTTAAGTACCCCCCCTGTTTTCAACCTCCCATATCTGCCAGAAGCCTCCCTTTTTCTCCTGATCCAATCTCATATTTCCCTTGACATGCAGGATATTCTGGACAATTTGGTCTCACCCTTTACCTTTACAGGAACATAATGGCTTTGTGCTCTACCTCCTTTTTTTGAATGACGCACACTGCTCTGATGTAGATTTTCCTACAAGCAGATGTTCCCAGTCCACTTTGGCCAGTTCCTGTCTTATCCTATTTACCATAGCCATAGAATTTACAGTGCAGAAGGAGGCCATTTGGCCCATCGAGTCTACACCGGCTCTTGGAAAGAGCACCCTACCCAAGCCCACACCACCCTATCCCCATAACCCAGTAACCCCACTCAACCAACACTAAGGGCAATCTTGGACACTAAGGGCAATTTAGCATGGCCAATTTACCTAACCTGCACATCTTTGGACTGAGGGAGGAAACCGGAGCACCCGGAGGAAACCCACGCACACACGGGGAGAACGTGCAGACTCCGCACAGACAGTGACCCAGCCGGGAATCGAACCTGGGACCCTGGAGCTGTGAAGCAATTGCGCTAACCACTATGCTACCGTGCTGCCCTTTAAATCAGCTTTCCCCCAAATCTGAACCTTTATTTCCAGTCCATCTTTGTTCTTTTCCGTAACTACCTTAAAGTTTACTGGGTTATGGTCATTATCATTGAAATGCTCCTCCACTGACACTCTACCAACTGCCCTGCTTCTTTCCCTAAAACTAGGTCAAGCACCTCTCTTGCAGTACTTTGGACATGTGGGCTCAAAAAGCTCTCCTGGATGCACTTTAAGAATTCTGCCCCCACTAAGCCTTTCACCCTCTGACTATCCCAATTAATAACGTGCTCCCTTTCCTTGTGTTTCTTTGCTTCTTCCATTGACACATCTTCTGGCCTTGCATCATGAAAGCTTTGGTTATTTAATCTCTCCTGTATTCCACCCAAATCACAGACCTTCCCTTTTGTTCTTCTCCCCGCACCCCCTCTCAAAAAAAGCTATTACATTTCTAACCTTTCTCAGTTGTAATGAAAGATCACAGAGCTGAAACATGAACCTTATCTCGCTCCCCAGGATGCTGCAAGACCTGCCGGATATTTCCAGCTTTTCCTATTTTTATTTCAAATTTCCAGCATCTGCAATATTTTGCTTTAGTTTCCCCATGTCACCTTCAGTACTTTTGCCGCTTACCTTGAATGTGTCAAAAGTAAAATACGAGCTTCATCGTAACTTCTTTCCATTTGTGCTCCACATCTTTAAAGCCCACAATCCTGCATGCTTCATAAATGAAGTGGAGATGCCGGCGTTGGACTGGGGTGAGCACAGTACGAAGTCTTACAACACCAGGTTAAAGTCCAACAGGTTTGTTTCGATGTCACTAGCTTTCGGAGCGCTGCTCCTTCCTCAGGTGAATGAAGAGGTATGTTCCAGAAACACATATATAGACAAATTCAAAGATGCCAAACAATGCTTGGAATGTGACCATTAGCAGGTGATTAAATCTTTACAGATCCAGAGATGGGGTAACCCCAGGTTAAAGAGGTGTGAATTACATCAAGCCAGGACAGTTGGTAGGATTTCGCAGGCCAGATGGTGGGGGATGAATGTAATGTGACATGAATCCCAGGTCCCGGTTGAGGCCGCACTCATGTGTGCGGAACTTGGCTATAAGTTTCTGCTCGGCGATTCTGCGTTGTCGCGCGTCCTGAAGGCCGCCTTGGAGAACGCTTACCTGGAGATCAGAGGCTGAATGCCCTTGACAGCTGAAGTGTTCTCCGACTGGAAGGGAAAATTCCTGCCTGCCATGCTTCATAAATGAAGTGTTAAACCTACCCTGTCACCTTCAACGATTTGTGAACATACACAACTCCCCTCCGCCCCACGTCTCTCTGTTCCTGCACCACTTTTAGAATTGTATCTTTAATTTAAATTGCCTCTCTTAATTTCCTCCTACCAAAATGGATTCCTCAAACTTCTTTCATTTTGCAAGGATATCTGAGGGGAGTGGGAAGTGGGCAAGGCTGATACAAAAGCAAAATACTGCAGAGGCTGGAAATCTGAAATAAGTACAGAAAATACTGGAAATATGCAGAGCTAGTGGCATGTGTGGAGAGAAACAAATTGAATGTTAAACAAAAACTAATGATCATTTATTTCAGAGTGAGGTGTCATTCACCTCAGATCCAGACCAAGGAGGGAGAGAAGAACAGTGGGTGTCTTATACAAGTGATCAGCTGCCAGGATCAGATTGTTAAAATAAAAACAGGCATTAATTTCAATGAGTCAGCTATTTTGTTGCTCATAATAGTTTTCCCATTTAGAGCAGCATCACAAGAAATATGAAACATAACAGGCCTTAAAAATTAATTCCATATGAATTAATTTACAAGCATTAAAAAAATTCAGAACTAATTTATAAAACCATAGAGACTCTACTATGTTGGTTTGTACAAAAGATCTCTAAAACAATCGAAATACGGACTGAACCAATTTCAAAGAAGAAAATAGTATGATTATTTGAATTAAGATTCCACCACCTAGGCCCTGTGGTATGACTTGAGAGTTTAGTGAACATTGCCAAAAACAAATTCTGCTGATAAAGACATTAAAAGGAAAGCTGCAAAGGATGGAAGTCTGGAATAATTGCAGGTCATTTTTATTTGAAAAAAAGACACCCGACGAACAATTCACACCAAGTTCACTTTATTATGCTGTAAATTTATAGTTTTTCAAAATGCTGACAGTCAATGATCATCATCGATCCTGAAAATACTCACATTTGTGCCTTTTTCTAATTGAACAAAACGTGGTCACTGTTATGAAGCCACTTGTCAACCTTCACGTTATTGCTTCATTGATTGCAAAATGCTTTGGGAAATCCTGAGTTCATGAAAGTTTCTACATAAATGTGAATTTCTCCTTATTTCTGTAATCATTCAGGAAATGCAACATAATTATGTCAAGATTAACATTTACCTTGTCTAAACTGAAATATGCTTGCTGCTACTGTATTTCAAGTTTTTGCAACAATTCCAATGTGTAATATTGTTTGGTGTATCACTGATGCTATTTTTATTTATTTATCCACAGGTTCTGAATGTCACTGTCCATCGTTAATTCTCCTAAACTGAGTTGCTTGCTAGGCCGCTTCAGAAGCAGTTAAGTGTCAACCACATTGCTGTCATAACTGTGATGAATAGGAAATTTCAGCCCAATTTTCATTATTAAGGAAGTCTGTGCATTTTAACATTTTTGTCTGGAAAACTGGCAGTCACGTTCTGAATTAGGTACATTGACTCCAAGAATTACAAAGACCACATATTGCAGTTTAATAAGGAAGAAGTCATTTCAAAGGTTTTGTTGCGAAGAAGCAATTTATGAGACCTATCTATTCAGGTGTTGATCTATTCAATTTGGCACATTGTCGGTTTCACACCCTTGTTGGTTAGTAATAAATTCATCAGCGATGTGAACAAAAGACAAATTACTGCAGAAATCTAAAAGAACATGCACGCAATGTCCAAGATGTGAAGATTAGATGGATTGTCCATGTTATTTTTTTCATTTTTTATTTCATTAAATTGTCTAAGTGTCCAAGGATGTGCAGATTTTCACAGTAACTTCATTGCGGTGATAATGTAAGCCTGCTTGTGACAATAATAAAAATTATTATTATTATTAGGTGGAATGGTCAGTCAATGTGCGGGGCTAAGGGGCTAGGATGGGGGAATAGGCCTAGGCAGAGTGCTTTTTCGGAGGGTCGGTGTGGACTTGATGGGCTGAATTACCTCCTTCTGCATTGTAGAATTTACATGGTTTCTAATGTGCAAAATGTTTAGTAACACCTATAGAGTGAACAGACACATTACTATTTCTGATATGGACCCTTTGTCGAAACAAAGCTGTTCATCTATGGTACCTTTCAGCTCTGGCAGAGGGTCCTCATGTGAAACGGCAGCATGTCTGTTCTGTCCACAGATGATTCCTGACTTGCTGAATGTTTCAAGAATTTTCTGGGCTTTTTTTATAATTAATTCAAGGGATGTGGGTGTCACTGGCCAGGCCAGCATTTATTGCCCATACCTAATTGCCCTTGTGAAGGTGGTGGTGAGCTGTCTTCTTGAACTGCTACAGTCCAGGTGCACCCACAGTGCTGTTAGGGAGGGAGTGTCAGAATTTTGACCCAGTAACAGTGAAGGAACATTGATATATTTCCAAGTCAGGAACATTTGGGTGTGAGGTGGCTTGGCGATTGATCAATATCATACACCCAGGTTTTTGGCAAGGGTTATCTGCCATTGGGCTTTTCCTTTGACTTTCAAAAGAGAAAGAAAATAAATAGGGAACATGCACAAGAACACTCACTGACACTCACCAGGCTCTGGAGTTTAGAATGGAGAAGGGTAATTAGAAGATATTTTGTTTCAGCCAAGCAAAATTACATGCTGGTTGATTCAGTATTACACACAAGTGTCGAGCCTGGAGTGCGGACTGCATCACCAGATATTTGCTAAGAAGAAAATTCCCACCCCAAGCACCAACACATATCTCCTCCACTCACTATAACCCTGATACAGCCGTCATCCATTAGTCGGACCTACTGTCTGAGAGCAGGGGATCAGAGTTAGGACTATTCAGCTACATTTTATGGCTGGAAGGCAGTGAAGTGCACAGAAAGATGAGGTGCTGCTCCCATGAGCTAGTGTTGGGCAGTGGAACATTGAGCACAGGAAGAATATTGAAGGCAAAGGACAGGAAGGTTAGAGTGGGATTGTGATGATAAATTATAGTAGCAAGTGCCCAGAATCCCAGGGGCACATGAGGGCTAGGTAGGGTGCTCATTCAGAGGGTTGGTGCAGACTTGACTGGTCGAGTGGCCTCCTTCTGCACTGTAGGGATTCTATGAATGTGAAAGCTGGTGGGGGTAAAGATGGGGACATGGAACTGAGAAGGTGAGGAAGAGATGAGGGTTGAAGCTGGCTGGCTGCACAGAATGGAGACCCCCCACCCCCCCATCATCCTTGATGAGCACACAGTAAGAAGTCTTACAACACCAGGTTAAAGTCCAACAGGTTTGTTTTGAATCACTTGCTTTCGGAGCACTGCTCCTTCCTCAGGTGAATCATTCACCTGAGGAAGGAGCAGTGCTCCGAAAGCTAGTGATTCGAAACAAACGTGTTGGACTTTAACCTGGTGTTGTATGACTTCTTACTGTGCTCACCCAGTCCAATGCCAGCATCTCCACATCATGCCTCTCCTTGTTGAGGAAAGAGGAAGATAGTCCTGGCATGGAAGGTGGCATATTTGGAACAGCTACAGGAGTCCGATGGGAGGATTCCCTTCCCTGTCTGTATTTGCTTTAAGAGCTGTTAACCTCTAAGGAAAATGTCTACTTCTCACATCCATGCCCATATTCTCTACTTTGATTTGGGGCGGCACAGTGACACAGTGGTTAGCACTGCTGCCTCACAGCACCAGGGACCCAGGTTCAATCCCAGCCTCGGGCGACTGTGTGGAGTTTGCACTTTCTCCCCATGTCTGCGTGGGTTTCCTCCGGGTGTTCCGGTTTCCTCCCACAGTCCAAAAATGGGTGGCGTGCTCTTTCAGAGGATAGGTGCGGACTCGATGGGCCGAACGACCTCCTTCGGCACTGTAGGGATTCTATGATTCTGTTGAGAGATCAATTTACCTCATCCGAAAAAAACTGATTTTGTGGCTTCTTTATAAACGTGGAGATTTCAACCAGTTGGTGTAACCCTCCGCACGATGATATTCCGGAATAAAATTAGTTCAAAGGGCTTTCTCCTTAAATCTGGAAGACAAAGATCGAGACGCGGGCCAAACAAGATTTGTGTTCCTTTTCCTGTTGGAGGCCATCTGCTGGGATTAGCACAGCAATTTAAAGAAATAATGGTAATTTAGAAGCCTGAAGAAAAAAGTACATTTTTGCCATAAATCCATCAGACTTAATACAACAAGTCTGAACAAAGAAACAAAGAAATGTACAGCACAGGAACAGGCCCTTCGGCCCTCCAAGCCCGTGCCGACCATGCTGCCCGACTAAACTACAATCTTCAACACTTCCTGGGTCCGTATCCCTCTATTCCCATCCTATTCACGTATTTGTCAAGATGCCCCTTAAATGTCACTATCGTCCCTGCTTCCACCACCTCCTCCGGTAGCGAGTTCCAGGCACCCACTACCCTCTGCGTAAAAAACTTGCCTCGTACATCTACTCTAAACCTTGCCCCTCTCACCTTAAACCTATGCCCCCTAGTAATTGACCCCTCTACCCCAGGGAAAAGCCTCTGACTATCCACTCTGTCTATGCCCCCTCTATCAGGTCGCCCCTCAACCTCCTTCGTTCCAGTGAGAACAAACCGAGTTTATTCAACCGCTCCTCATAGCTAATGCCCTCCATACCAGGCAACATTCTGGTAAATCTCTTCTGCACCCTCTCTAAAGCCTCCACATCCTTCTGGTCGCGTGGCGACCAGAATTGAACACTATACTCCAAGTGTGGCCTAACTAAGGTTCTATACAGCTGCAACATATAATGCAAAATAACTGCAAATAACTCGTGTACTTACATCCCAAACGTTCGGAAAAGGTCGGCATATTTTAAATCTGTGCCAAAAAGGGAGTGAAGAAAAAGTAAAGATTTACCGGAATTGAAAGAATAATTTCCTGAGCCCCAAAAGCCACCTCAAATAGGAATGTGCACCTACCCTCCCCCCTCTCTATAATTCTCCTGTAATTCTTGATTTACCCCTCATCTAAAAATGCTCGTTTTCGGATGTTATTTTATTAACTACAGGGGGGAAAGGGACAGGAGCAATCTCCTTCACTCGCTGTGATTAAAAATGTGGACAGATGTGATATAATTTCACGGGTTCGCCAATTTATCTGAAGTGATTTGGCTCCTTCCCTCGGCCAGCCCGCATCCATTCTCTCCTGGCTCTGAAGACAGGCTGCCACGTTGTGTCGGCACGGCAATGGCAGCAGCAAACTATCAAAACCACAGCCGTTTGCTTGATATAGAATCGGGCTAGTGGAGAGAAGGAAGTAGGGGATCTCCTGGATTATTTTTCATACTGAATGACTGCATCATTTTTTAACGTTGTGTTCGTCTGTTTCCGTCGATCTCCCGAAGCTGTGCACATTATTCGACCACAATTACAGGGATTAATAGAGTTGCAATTCCTCGGTTACAGTGATGAAGAAAGTTGCAACTCGTCGGTTACAGGGATTAATAGAGGTACAACTCCTCGGATGCAGGGTTTAATAGAGTTACAACACCTCGGAAACAGGGATTAATAGAGTTACAACTCCTCGATTACAAGGATTAATAGAGTTGCAACTCCTCGGATACAGGGATTAATAGAGTTGCAACTCCTCGGATACAGGAATTAATGGAGTTAAAATTCCTCCGTTACGGGGATTAATGGAGTTACAACGCCTCGGACACAGGGATTAATAGAATTGCAACTCCTCAGATACAGGGATTAATAGAGTTATAACTACTCGGATACAGGGATTAATAGAGTTACAACTCCTCGGTTACAAGGATTAATAGAATTGCAACTCCTCAGATACAGGGATTAATAGAGCTATAACTACTCGGATACAGGGATTAATAGAGTTACAACTCCTCCGTTACAGCGATTAATAGAGTTACAACTCCTCGGTTTCAGGGAATAATTGAGTTACAACTCCTGGGATACAGGGATTAATAGAGTTACAACTCCTCGGATACAGGGATTAATGGAGTTACAACTCCTCGTATACAGGCCTTAAGAGAGTTACAACCCCTCGGACACAGGAATTAATGGTGTTACAACTCCTCGGTTACAGGGATTAATAGAGTTACAACTCCTCAGTTACAGGGATTAATAGAGTTGCAACTGCTCGGATACAGGGATTAATAGAGTTACAACCCCTCCGTTACAGGGAATAATAGTTACAACTCCTCGGATACAGGGATTGATGGAGTTACAACACCTCGGATACAGGCTTTAAGAGAGTTACAACCCCTCGGACACAGGGATTAATGGTGTTACAACTCCTCGGTTACAGGGATTAATAGAGTTACAACTCCTCGGACACAGGGATTAATAGAGTTACAACTCCTCGGATACAGGCCTTAAGAGAGTTACAACCCCTCGGACACAGGGATTAATGGTGTTACAACTCCTCGGTTACAGGGATTAATAGAGTTACAACTCCTCAGACACAGGGATTAATGGAGTTACAACTCCTCGGATACAGGCCTTAAGAGAGTTACAACCCCTCGGATACAGGGATTAATAGAGTTACAACTCCTTGGTTACAGGGATTAATAGAGTTGCAACTCCTCGGACACAGGGATTAATAGAGTTGCAACTCCTCGGATACAGGGATTATTAGAGTTACAACCCCTCGGACACAGGTATTAATGGTGTTACAACTCCTCGGTTACAGGGATTAATAGAGTTACAACTCCTGGGATACAGGGATTAATAGAGTTACAACTCCTCGGATACAGACATTAATAGAGTTACAACTCCTCAGATACAGGCCTTAATAGAGTTACAACACCCCGGATACAGGGAATAATAGTTACAGCTCCTCGGATACAAGCCTTAATAGAGTTACAACGCCTCGGACACAGGGATTAATGGAGTTACAACTCCTCGTATACAGGCCTTAAGAGAGTTACAACCCCTCGGACACAGGAATTAATGGTGTTACAACTCCTCGGTTACAGGGATTAATAGAGTTACAACTCCTCAGTTACAGGGATTAATAGAGTTACAACCCCTCCGTTACAGGGAATAATAGTTACAACTCCTCGGATACAGGGATTGATGGAGTTACAACACCTCGGATACAGGGATTAATAGAGTTACAACTCCTTGGTTACAGGGATTAATAGAGTTGCAACTCCTCGGACACAGGGATTAATAGAGTTGCAACTCCTCGGATACAGGGATTAATAGAGTTACAACCCCTCGGACACAGGTATTAATGGTGTTACAACTCCTCGGTTACAGGGATTAATTGAGTTACAACTCCTGGGATACAGGGATTAATAGAGTTACAACTCCTCGGATACAGACATTAATAGAGTTACAACTCCTCAGATACAGGCCTTAATAGAGTTACAACACCCCGGATACAGAGAATAATAGTTACAGCTCCTCGGATACAGGCCTTAATAGAGTTACAACGCCTCGGACACAGGGATTAATGGAGTTACAACTCCTCGTATACAGGCCTTAAGAGAGTTACAACCCCTCGGACACAGGAATTAATGGTGTTACAACTCCTCGGTTACAGGGATTAATAGAGTTACAACTCCTCAGTTACAGGGATTAATAGAGTTACAACCCCTCCGTTACAGGGAATAATAGTTACAACTCCTCGGATACAGGGATTGATGGAGTTACAACACCTCGGATACAGGCCTTAAGAGAGTTACAACCCCTCGGACACAGGGATTAATGGTGTTACAACTCCTCGGTTACAGGGATTAATAGAGTTACAACTCCTCGGACACAGGGATTAATAGAGTTACAACTCCTCGGATACAGGCCTTAAGAGAGTTACAACCCCTCGGACACAGGGATTAATGGTGTTACAACTCCTCGGTTACAGGGATTAATAGAGTTACAACTCCTCAGACACAGGGATTAATGGAGTTACAACTCCTCAGATACAGGCCTTAAGAGAGTTACAACCCCTCGGATACAGGGATTAATAGAGTTACAACTCCTTGGTTACAGGGATTAATAGAGTTGCAACTCCTCGGCCACAGGGATTAATAGAGTTGCAACTCCTCGGATACAGGGATTAATAGAGTTACAACCCCTCGGACACAGGTATTAATGGTGTTACAACTCCTCGGTTACAGGGATTAATAGAGTTACAACTCCTCGGACACAGGGGTTAATGGGGTTACAACTCCTCGGATACAGGCCTTAAGAGAGTTACAACCCCTCGGATACAGGGATTAATAGAGTTACAACTCCTCGGTTACAGGGATTAATAGAGTTGCAACTCCTCGGATACAGGGATTAATGGTGTTACAACTCCTCGGTTACAGGGATTAATAGAGTTACAACTCCTCGGTTACAGGAATTAATAGAGTTGCAACTCCTCGGTTACAGGGATTAATAGAGTTACAACGCCTCGGACACAGGGATTAATGGAGTTACAACTCCTCGGATACAGGAATTATTGGAGTTAAAACTCCTCCGTTACAGGGATTAACAGAGTTACAACGCCTCGGACACAGGGATTAATGGAGTTACAACTCCTCGGTTTCAGGGATTAATAGAGTTGCAACTCCTTTGATACAGGGATTAATAGAGTTGCAACTACTCAGTTACAGCGATTGATAGAGTGGCAACTCATCGGTTTCAGGGATTAATAGAGTTGCAATTTCTCGGTTACAGGGATTAATGAGTTACAACTCCTCGGTTTACAGGGATCAATAGAGTTGCAACTCCTCGGATACAGGGATTAATAAAGTTACAACTCCTCGGTTTGCAAGTATTAATAAAGTTACAACTCCTCGGTTTACAGAGATTAATAGAGTTGCAATATATCGGTTACGGGGATTAATAGAGTTGCAATTTTTCGGTTACATGGATTAATAAAGTTGCAACTCCTCTTTACAATCACCAGTTTAATGGGCGTTGATACACGTGGACAAATATGCCGGGGTATTCCTCAAAACTCAAGATTACGGCTCTCATGATCAAATCATATTGTGTCTGAATGAAAGTGAATAATGAATCGAACCAGGAGGTCCAACAGCCTGTTCCATCTGACATAGCTGCACATGAGCCATCCGAGGAGGGGTATGAAATTGTGTCAACTGCACGTCAAGCAGTCGTTTGTGAGAAAGATGAGAGTCAGGTCGTGGGATATGGGATGATGTAACTGGAGTCAGCTGTACATCCGAAATGAGCGTGTTCCCCTCCCAGAGTACGTGGCAGGAGCGGCCCCTGTGCAAATCACTGTAGCCCTGCTCCCAGCATTGCGGAGAGGCCGGGACGCCGAGGGAAAAAGAAATCGAACTTTAAGGAGCAACTTCTCGGGCCGGACTCACTGATGATCCTCCTGTGAGTGGAGCTTCCCAAGAAAGTGAGTTAGAGGGACATAAACCACACTGTTAACTGATAAGCAAGCACCCCCCCCCCCCCCCTTCTCTCTCTCACACACACAGACTTACTCGTTTTATCTGATTTGGGAGATTTGCACCTTCTCAGAAGAATATGTCTTCCCTGAAACAAAGAAATAAGAACCATTCTGAGCGGGGTTCTCACACGGGCCAGGATGACGTGGCCAAGAAGAGCACGAAGGGCAGCAAAGGAGGTGCAGGTTCCGGCTCGGCCACCGGCAGAGTGCTGCTGCAATTCCTCCTCTTCTTCATTCTGGCCGCCGCGGCTGTCCTCCTCGCCTGGTACGCCCACAGCCTCTCGCAGCAGCTCACCCATCTTCACAGGAGGAGCGAGGAGACTTCCCTCCGGGGCCACGAGCTGGCAGCCAAATTGGGGACCGTTTTGCAACAGGTAAGATCGAGGCTCCTTGTGGCTCAAGTTTTAACCGCGCTGGAATGTTTTCTTGCATCTTTCTGCTCCATCCCCCGGCCCCCAATGTGTGGTCGAAGTACAGCAAGGCAAGCGGATCCTCGCCTTAAGAATCGATTTCAGAATGAATCGGGTAATGTTGCACACACGTGGGCATTTACACACAAGTTAGACCATCCCGGGTCCGATTTGCTTATCTATTTGCACTCTCGCCTTTAAAGATTCATCTCTATGCACCACATAACCTTGCATTCCCTGCGGGCTGTTTATTCACAATCTTACCATTTAAGGAACGACTACATTCACCGTTATCATAGAATCATAAGGTTTACAGTGCAGAAGGAGGCCATTCGGCCCATTGTGTCTTCACCAGCCCCTGAAAGAGCACCCTACCTAAGCACACACTTCCACCCTATCCTGTAACCCAACAACCCCACTTAACGTTTGGGGACACTATGGGGCAATTTAGCATGGCCAATGTCATGATCTGCACTCATGCACGTAATGAGATAGATAGGCAGTGACAGACACCCAGTACAGCCAATCAACACACAGGACAGAACACCAGGCAGAACACTAGAAGGTGGTCTCCCACTATAAAACACACTAGGCATCAACACTCTGCCTCTTTCCACTGGTGACAACTGTAGTGACAGTCAGGGTGTATATATCAGTTAGCACCTTCTACACATGGCTCAGAGCTAGTCTGGTCTAGTTAGTTATAGCAAGCATGCTTCGATTAGTAGAGTGTCAAACCCACAGCGAACTGTGTGCACTGCTTAACAGGTTCAATAAAGCGTATTGAACTAACATCAAAGTCTGGAGTCTACTTTCAAGTACAACTGCATCCAGTTGCAGTCCGTGTTACCACAGGGTGATTAACACGACAGCCAATACACCTAACGTGCACATCTTTGGACTGTGGGAGGAAACCGGAGCACCCGGAGGAAACCCATGCAAACATGGCGAGGGTGTGCACAGACCCAAGCCAGCAATCGAACCCGGGTTCCTGGCACTGTGAAGCAACAGTACTAACCCCTGTGCTACCATGCCAGAATGGACTGTCTCTCACTGCCCTGCATTAAGCATTGTTTATTTAATAACCCCACTTAGTCTAGATGTGATTCTTGTAATTTCTGCACAGTTCCACCCTTTGTGTCCTCAATTTGGTCTCTCCAGTTTCATCCACCTCCAGCCAACTCATGCATAAAGCGGGAGTGCAAAGGAATGAGTACAACACGCTAATACAGAAACAAGTATCTATTTACTCTCTTCTGAACCATGGTCACCTTTTTTCTTGCAGTTATGTTTCCTTTTAAAATCATTTATCTTCCATTTTTAGCACAGTACTTACATGGCTAATGGTCCAGAGGCCTGGACAAAGACCTACTCGATCTTGTCCTCATCAATCTGCCACTCACAGGCACATCTATCCATGACAGTATTAGGACTGACCACATATTCACCCAGGGCAACCTCTATCATGTTGTGTAGTAGTGTGCTAATTGGAATAGATTCAGAACTGATATTCTTTGAAAATTCCAATTAAGGGGCAATTTAGCGTGGCCAATCCACCTACCCTGCACATCTTTGGGGTTGTGGGGGTGAGACCGACGCAGACATGGGGGAGAATGTGTAAACTCCACACAGACAGTAACCCAGGGCCTGGATTGAACCCGGGTCCACAGCGACGAGAGGCAGCAGTGCCAACCACTGCGCCACCATGCCGCCGAATTCAAAACAGGTCTAGCAGCTCAAAAGCAAGTAACCATGCAGCAGCAGAATTACAATCAACCACAAACTGTGAACTCATGGCCCAGTCGGTCCCTCATATTACCATTATCACTAACCCAGGGGACCAATCCTGGTTCAGAGGAGTGTAGAAGAACATGCCGTGATCAGCACCTGGTATACTTAAAATTGAGATGCCAACTTGATGAAGCTACAACACGGGACTAGCTGCATGCTAAAGAGCAGAACCCTATGTAGACAGCAGAACAATCTCACAATCAATGGATGAGATCAAAGCTCTGTAGTCCTGCGAAGTCCCATCATGAATGATGGTGGACAATTAGAAAACTAATGGAAGGAAGAGGCTCCATGAATAACCCCACCCTGACTGATGGCGGAGCCCAGCACATCAGTTGAAAATACAAGACCAAAGCATTTCCAACCATCTTCAGTCAGACGTGTCAAGTGGATGATCCATCATGGACTCCGCCCGAGGTCCACAACATCAATTTTCAGCCAATTCAATTAACTTCACACAATGTCAAGAAATGACTGAGCACAGTGGTTCCAACAAAGGCAATGGGCCCTGATAACACCTGACTGCACTGAAGGCCTGTGCTCCAGATCTAGCTGTGCCCCATGCCAATCAGTTCCAGTACAGCAACAACACTGGCATCTACCCAATAAAATGGTATATCCTGTTCACAAAGACAGAACAAATTCAAACCACAAAATTGCTACCCCATTTGTCGACTCAATCATCATCAAAGTGAAGGAAGGTATCATCAATAGTGCTGAAGAGACATTTACTCTCCAATGGGAACACCACCACCTGGAAGATTCCCTCCATGTCACTCCTGACTTGGAAATATATTGACATTGCTTCACTGTCGCTGGACCAAAATCCTGGAATTCCCTCCCTAACAGCACAATGGTGTACCTACACCATAGGAACTGCAGTGGTTCAAGAAGGCAGCTCACCACCACCTTCTCAAGGGCAATTAGAGATAGGCAACAAATGCTGGCCCAACGAGCGAAGCTCACCTCCTGAATATTACTATGGGAGTTAATCAGGGCAATGTTGCAAGCTCACCTATATCCAGTTGATTCATCAATCACCTCTCCCCATGCCGCTCCCTCCCCCCTCAGAATGGCAGAAGTGGGATATTTGCTGATGATTGCACAGTTTTCAGTTCCAATTCTACCATTTGCAACTCCTCAGATAATGAAGCTATCCATTCTTGAATGCAGCAAGATATGGACAATATTCAGGTTTGAGCTGTTACTTAGCAAGTAACATTTGTGCCAAACAAGCACCACTGTAAATGACGACTGCTGACAAGAGGTAATAAACCATGTGCACTTGATATTCAATGGTATTACCATCACTGAATCAACATCCTGGGTACCATCATTGACCAGAAATTTAACTGTACACATGACTTAAATGCCATGGCTATAAGAATACATCAGAGTTGGGAAATTCTAGGGCGAGAAGCTCACCTCCCAACTCCCAAAACCTTTCTACCATTTACAAGACACAAGTCAAGTATGTGTTGGAATACTTTCCAATTGCCTGGATGAGTGCAGCTCCAACAACACTCAAGAAGCTCAACACCATCCAGGACAAAGCTGTCCACTTGATTGCCACCCCATCCATCACATCAAACATTCATTGCCTTTGGCATAAATGTACAGTGGCATCAGCATGTGACATCTCCAAGATGCGCAGCAACTCACTTCACCAGCACCTTCCAAACCCACAGCCTCTAACACCTCGAAGAACAAGAGCATTGTGTATAGAAACACCACCACCTGCAAATACCTCTCTGGGTCTTACACCATCCTGATTTGGAATATTTCACCATTATGTAATTGTGACTGGGTCAAACCTTGGAACTCTCTCACGAACAGTTGTGTGAGTGTAACTACATCATACAAACTTGAGCAGTTACTGGTGGTGCCTCATTACCCAATCTTCTCAGTAAATGCTGGCCTTGCCTATGGTGTCCACATCCCATGAACAATAATATATGGCATCTTAGCTTCTGAAAATATTTACAAGATCCCTTTGTCCGCACACAGTGATTTCCTTGGAAAATTCAATTAGTCAGGCACCCTTTGTTGTCTATACCTGATTGATCCATGCCTTTCCAAATTTTCATCAATTTAATCCTGTGTTATGGACTCTAGATATTAAATAAGTAAAACTTCAAACTTGGTTCAATTTCTTTGCTAGATGTGAGTGTAAATTGGATATTGGACATAGGGGCCAGTGCT
Source organism: Scyliorhinus torazame (assembly GCF_047496885.1). Lineage (NCBI taxonomy): Eukaryota > Metazoa > Chordata > Chondrichthyes > Carcharhiniformes > Scyliorhinidae > Scyliorhinus > Scyliorhinus torazame. Next base: position 54,794,472 of record NC_092719.1, on the reverse strand, counting down.
TTCAATTCAAAGTGATTGAGTTAATGGTCAGAAATTCATTGATGTTGTCAATCAACTGCACTGTGCCTCATGGCTAATTCTCCAATATATGCCCCTGTAAAGGGAGCTTTTAGGTGGGCATGTGGCTCAATAGTAGCGCTTCAGACTCCAGTTTGTAAAGGTTGCATGTTGAAATCACGTCAGGTTCACAAAGGTTTAGGTTTCTTCCTGTGGCCTGGTGATATAGGTCACTAAACTGAGGAGGTTTGCTAGAGTCACTCGGGAGGATTTAAACTAGTATGGCAAGGGGAGAGAACCAGAGCGGTAGCTTAGAAGGTGTAATAACTGAAGGGGAAATAGAGAACAACATCACCCTGTTTGCTCAAACGCAGTGGTTTGAAGTGTATTTGTTTCAACACCAGAAGTATAGCCGGTAAGCAGATGAACTTAGAGCATTTATTAGTACTTGAAACTATGATGTTGTGGCTATCACATAAACGTGGTGAAAGGAAGGGCAGGATTGGCAGCTGAATGTTGGAGGATATAGATGCTTCACGAGAGATAGAGGGGGATGTAAAAGGGGTGGGGGAGTAGCATTACTGGTTAAGGAGAATATTATAGCCGTACTGCGCGAGGATCCCTCGGAGGGCTCATGTGATGAGGCAATCTGGGTAGAGCGCAGGAACAGAAAGGGGGCAATCACAATGTTGGCCATTTATTACAGGCCCTCCAATCGCCAGCGAGAGATAGAGGAGCAGATAGGTAGAGAGATTTTGGACAGGTGTAAAAGTAACAGGGTTGTTGTGGTATGGGATTTTAATTTCCCCTACATTGACTGTGACTCACTTACTGCTAGGGACTTGGATGGGGTAGAGTTTGTAAGGTGTATCCAGGAAGGCTTCTTGATACAATATGTAGATAGTCCAACTAGGGAAGGGGCAGTACTGGACCTGGTATTGGGGAATGAGCCTGGACAGGTGATTGAGGTTTCAGCAGGGGAACATTTTGGGAGCAGTGACCCCAACTCCGTAGGTTTTAGGGTACTTTTGGATAGGAATGATGGTAACCCTCGCGTTAAGGTGCTAAACTGGGGAAAGGCAAATTACAATAACATTAGACAGGAATTGAAGAATTTGGATTGGGTACGGCTGTTGGAGGGTAAATCAACATCGGACATGTGGGAGTCTTTCAAGCGATAGTTGATTAGGATTCAGGAAAGTCACATTTCTGAGAGAACAAAGGATAAGTATGGGAAGTTTAGCGAGCCTTGGATAACGAGGGGTATTGTCAAAATGAAAAAGGAGGTTTATGTACAGTCTAGCAGCGTGGGGACAGTCAACACCCTTGAGGAGTATAAAAAAAGTAGGAAGGTACTTATGCTGGAAATTAGGAGGACTAGAAGGGGTCATGAAAAGTCCGTGGCTAATAGGATTAAGGTGAATCGCAAAGCTTTTTATTCATATGTAAAAAGCAAGAGGGTGGCCAGGGAAAGGATTGAACCACTTAAGGACAGTGGGGGGAATCTATGTGATGAGCCAGAGGAAATGGGCGAGGTACTAAATGAGTACTTCGCATCAGTGTTCATCAATGAAAAGGACTTTGTGAAAGATAATTCTTGGGACAGTCTGGGTCATGTTGACTTTGAAAAGGTGGAGGTATTGGGTCGTTTAGAAGACAAAAGGCATCTTGACAAATACATGGATAGGATGGGTATAGAGGTATACGGTACAAACAAGTGTTGAGGGCTTTGGCCAAAGTTAATATCATGACTGGTACAGGCTTGGAGGGCCGGAGGGCCTGTTCCTGTGCTGTATTGTTCTTTGTTAAACCACAAACCAAGAGCAATGTTTGGGGTCCCAGGCTCAAATCCCAGCATGGTAGGTGGTTTCAATACAAAACGTCCTCTGGCAGGCATGGGTGACCTGTTAACTGAGGCTTCACATCAGAGCAACTGCTAAAAGAAACGGCATGTAACTGTGTTGTGGATCAGGGTTTAGAAAACTCCAAAATATATCATGGAGTTCACCTGACCCACAACTTTTAATAGATTTTGGTTATGGGGAGCACAAGAACCCACTTTACAGGTGTGATGCAACAGAGATCTGAAGTATTTTAAAAACAAAACAATGTTTATTCTATGAATTCAGTTAACACTTTATAAACACTCAGTAAACATCTTATCAACTAAAAACACTGATACTTTCCCAAATACAATATTCTATAGGTAACCCTTAGTAACTTTGCTAACAACATCCATAAGCCCAAAACACTTTTTAACAAAGACAGCAGGCTTCAATTCTCTACAGAAACAGGTATTACTTTGAAATCATCAATGAGCTGGAGACATTCTTTAGCTTGTAGAGAGAAAGATCAATGCACACATCTGCTTGGTTCACATGCAGCTCTCCAACTGAATGTGAAACTAAACACTGAGCCAAAGCCAGCTTTCAGCACAAAACAAAAGTAAAAAGCAGAGCAGAATCCAGCTCCACCCACACACTGACATCACTGCAGCTATTTGATAAACACCCATTTCTTAAAGGTACATCCACCTGACACTTCCGCCCAAGAAAAAAAAAACCATCAACTTCAAGGTAGTTTCATTTTTCCCCTTTTCACTTTCCTTTAAGAAATACCGACAGTAAAATACCTTTTTCTTAACAAAGCAAAACACGCAAACATTTATAACATAGTACATTGTTTCCTTCTTCCTCCAACTGGAATCCCTCTTTATTGACAATCTCTTTGGACAAGAAGATCTCCGCACGATCCATCCATTTCTCTACGCCTCGGCATTTGTCTTTAAGGTCAGATACTTTAGTTCAATCTGATCACAGAGCCCCTTGTAATTCTCCAACACAGGAGCATTGGTTAACACAGCCTTTAGGCCTTCAAATGCCTGTTGACACTCCACTGTCTACTGAAATTTTCGACATTTCGTCAGCGTGTCCGTCAGTGGAGCAACCATGCTGCAAAACGTTGGCACAAATTTCCAGTCAAATCCACTCATGCCAAGAAATTGCATTATTTCCCTTCATGTCAAGGGTATTGGAAACTCCTCAATAACTTTTGTTTTCAAATTCCTTGGGACCATTCGGCCCTGTCCAATTGTATGGCCAAGGAAAATGACTTGGGCTTTTCCAAATTCACTTTTGGCTAGGTTTACTAACAACCCCGCCTCCTGAAGTCGATCGAATATTTCCATCAGATGCTTCTAATGTTCTTTGCATGACTGGTTAAAAATTACCAGATCGTCAATGTATACCGCACAATTGGGTAATCCTGAAACGACTTTGTTCATTAACCATTGAAATGTGGCCGGAGCGTTTTTCATGCCAAATGGCATAACTTTGAATTGGTATATACCATCTGGAGTCACAAAAGCTGAAATCTCCTTCGCCCTTTCAGATAAAGGTACCTGCCAGTAACCTTTAAGTAAATCCAGTTTGGAAATAAAAACTGATTGTCCCACTTTCTCAATGCAATCCTCCAAGCATGGAATAGGATAAGAGTCCGTTCTTGTAACTGCATTAACCTTTCTATAGTCCACACACAACCGTTGGGTACCGTCTGGTTTTAGTACCATCACTATGGGTGAGCTCCATTGGCTGCAACCCACTTCAATTATGCCATTTTTAACCATACTTTCAATTTCCTTGTTAACCTGTGCCAATTTTAAAGGGTTAATTCTATATGGATGTTGTTTAATTGGAACAACATTTCCCACATCTACATCATGTATAGTCATTTCAGTACTTCTCAACTTATCTCCACAAACTTGCCCATGTGATATCAATAACTCTTTCAGGTCAGTTTGTTTTTCTTCTGGAAGATAAGTCAACAATGTATCCCAATTTTAAGAATATCCTCGTTTTCCAATTTAATTTGAGGGATGTCAAATTCAAAGTCATCTCGATTCAGTTCTTCACTTTGAGTTAGAATCATTAAAACCTCCTCCTTTTGCTCTCCTTCCCTTTCAAAGTACCTTTTAAGCATACTCACATGACACACTCAGTGAGTTTTCCTTCGATCTGGCGTTCTTACCACATAATTCACCTCACTTAATTTCCTTTCAATCTGATAAGTTCCACAAAACTTTGCTTTTAAAGGTTCACCTACCACTGGTAACAATACTAAAACTTTATCTCCAGTGGCAAAACTACAAACTTTTGCTTTCTTGTCCCCTACCCGTTTCATCACATGTTGTGCAACCTTTAAATGTTGTCTAGCCAATTCCCCCGCTCTATTTAATCGTTCCCTAAAATTTGACACGTAATCCAGTAATGTAAGTTCCGACTGCTCACTCACCACTTTTTCCTTAATCAATTTAAGTGGTCCTCTTACCTCATGACCAAAACTAGTTCAAAAGGACTGAATTTGGTTGACTCATTAGGTCCACCCCTAATTGCAAACAGTACGAATGGAATTTCTTTAACCCGATCCTCTGGATAATCTTGACAATAAGCCCTCAACATTGTATTTAATATCTGATGCCACCTTTAAATGCTCCCTGCGATTCTGGATGGTACGCAGTTGATTTAAATTGTTTTATTTCTAAGCTATCCATAACTTCTTTGAATAACCTTGAGGTAAAATTTGATCCTTGATCAGATTGTATTTCTGTGGGTAGTCCATATCTAGTAAAGAATTTAAGTAACTCCTCCACAATCTTTCTACCTGTAATATTGCATACTGGAATGGCCTCTGGAAGCCTAGTAGACACATCCATTATAGTCAAAAGATACTGATTCCCACTTTTTGTTTCAGGAAGCGGTCCTACGCAATCAATTAGGACCCTTGTAAAAGGTTCCTCAAATGCTGGAATGGGTATTAAGGGTGCTGGTTTTATCATTGCTTGAGGTTTCCCTATCACTTCACATGTGTGACATGATTGACAAAATTTAACATCTTTATGTAGTCCAGGCCAATAAAAATGATTTTGGATTTTAGCTTGAGTTTTCCTTACTCCCAAATGACTTCCCACTGGTACCTCATGTGCTACTCGCAACATCTCCTTTTTATACCCTACTGGCAATACCACTTGATGAACCTCTGCCAACTTTTCATCGGCCTGCATATGTAAAGGTCTCCATTTTCTCATCAAGACATCATTTTTACGGGCAGCATGGTGGTGCAGTGGTAGCACTGCAGTCTCACGGCGCTGAGATCCCACATTCGATCCCGGCTCTGGGTCACTGTCCGTGTGGAGTTTGCACATTCTCCCTATGTTTTTGTGGGTTTCACACCCACAACCCAAAGATGTGCAAGGTAGGTGGATTGAACATGCTGAATTGCCCATTAATTGAAAAAAATAAATTGGATACTTTAAATTTATTTTTTTTAAATACATCATTTTTATGGTAATAACATTCTGGTATACACTCAGATTCCTCTTCCATGTATGCTTTCTGATACATCCGTTTTATTTCTATATCTTTCTGTTGTAACTCCGCCAATTTTCCTGAACTAAAAATATCCGCCTCATCCTCTACCTGTTCTTTTCCAACCACCTGATCAAAAATCGTTTCTGATAATTGCACTTCAACTTTATCTTCACTCTTTGATTTATCTTCTTGTTTTAACCTGTCACTTTGCAACCTTGTTACTACACAATCCGGAAAACCCCCACGATACTTGTCCTTCAACACTTCAGTTGTCTGATTTTCCACTGGCTTATCAACCACTGTAGACATCACTCCCACCTGTGATCCAGCTATATCATTACCCAAGATAAACTGTATTCATGGACATGATAGTTTCTCTATTATTCCTACCACCACTTCACCATTCTTCACTGGACTTTCCAACCTTACCTTATATAATGGTAAGAAGTCTTACAACACCAGGTTAAAGTCCAACAGGTTTGTTTCAAACACTAGCTTTCGGAGCACTGCTCTTTCCTCAGATGAATGAAGAGGTATGTTCCAGAAACATATATATAGACAAATTCAAAGATGCAAGACAATGCTTAGAATGCGAGCATTTGCAGGTGATTAAGTCTTTACAGATCCAGAAGTAGGGGTAACCCCAGGTTAAAGAGGTGTGAATTGTCTCAAGTCAGGGCAGTGTTTGAAACAAACCTGTTCGACTTTAACCTGGTGTTGTAAGACTTCTTACTGTGCTCACCCCAGTCCAACGCCGGCATCTCCACATCTTATATAATGGAACTCTACGCTTCTCACCCTGAATTCCACATATTACCACCTTTTCTGGCAATATTCTTCCCAAACTACATAACTCCTCATCTCTTACCATCAAAGATTGACTCGCTCCTGTATCTCTTAAAATTGTGATTTCTTTACCTACACCTTCTTGTACACATAGTAAACTTTACCCACCCAAGTAAATTATTTAAAGAGATCTGGCACCTTCTTATCAATCACCTCATGATCAGGCTGTACAATATTTTGCACCTCCTTCGCTTCACTTGGGCTTTCCTTTACCTTTTAATCAAACCCCACTGTCTTATCCTGTTTTACCACATCAGTCTTCCCAGTGCTTTTCTTCAACCACCAACACTGTGACTTCACATGGCCTAGTTTATTTCAGTGAAAACATATGAAACTTTTTATTTCTTTTCCACCCTCCTGGATTTCTTTTTTAATCTGAGGTACACTCTCCTTATTATCCCCCATCAGAACTCCTTTACCTCTACCACTTGAGTATCTCTCATGTCCCTAGTTTCTATCCCTCACAGGCTGAAACTGATATCGGAAACCAAACTTTGATTTATGAACTAATCTGCCATTTCTGCTGCTAAGCTCACAGTTTTAACCCTCTGCTCTTCCACATGCATTCTCACGACATCAGGAATTGAATTTTTAAACTCCTGCAAAAGTATCATTTCTCTGAGCGGTTCATAGGTTTGGTCTATTTTCAAAGCCCTTATCCACCTGTCAAAATTAGTCTGATCCTTTCAAAATCCATGTATGTTTGACGAGGTTCTTTCCTTAAATTTCTAAACCTTTGTCTGTAGGCTTCAGGCACTAGTTCATATGCACCTAAGATGGATTTTTTCACCTCCTCATACGTCCCAGATATCTCTTCTGATAGTGATGCAAACACTTCACTCGCCCTACCTACCAGCTTTGTTTGAATCAGTAATACCCACATATCCTGTGGTCATGTCATTTGTTTAGCTACCTTCTCAAATGAAATGAAAAAGGTTTCTACTTCCTTCTCATCAAACCTTGGCAATGCTTGGACATAGATCCCCACCAAGTCTTCGACTATGACGCTCTTTTTCTTTATCCTCATCACTATCCTCCAACTGTACATTTCCCTTTACATCCGCCAATTTTAACCGACTGTCATGTTTCATGGCCATTTTCTGAAGTTCAAAATCTGTGTTTTTCCCTTTCCTCTCTCTTTTTCTTTTTCCCTGATCTGTACCTCCCTTTCTCTTTCTTGTTGTTCTGCTAGGGCTATTCTTTCTTTTTCCCTCATTTCGTATTCAAGCTGCTTTAATTCTTTCTCATGTTCAAGTTGTTTAATCTGTAACTGATTTTTTTCCATTTCTAATGAGTCAGACTGTATCTCAGGCAATTTTAAATGCTCAGCTAGCGCCGTAAGTATCTCTTCTTTTCGTGTGCTGTCAGGTAACGTTAATTGCAATGTTTTCGCCAAATCTAAAAGCCTTTTTTTAGTCTCTGTTCGTAAGGTACTGATTGTGACCTTCTCCACCCCAAAAAACTTCTGAGCCTCTGAAAGAGCCATTGTCCACAACACACTCCCTACTTAAACTGGTATACCATACCTGAAAAGCAAACACAAATATGCTCACTCCTCACTGTCTTTACGTTCACTAAGCCAACCCAATCACGAAAGATAGAACGTTAGCCCACAAGCCTCCAATTTATCATGGACCAGGGTTTAGAAAACTCCAAAGTATACCATGGAGTTCACCTGACCCACAACTTTTAATAGATTTTGGTTATGGGGAGCACAAGGGCCCACTTTACAGGTGTGATGCAACAGAGATCTGAAGCATTTTAAAAACAAAACATGTTTATTCTATGAATTCAGTTAACACTTTATAAACACACAGTAAACATCTTATCAACTACAAACACTGATACTTTCCCAATACAACATTCTATAGGTAACCCTTAGTAACTTTGCTAACAACATCCATAAGCCCAAAACACTTTTTAACAAAGACAGCAGGTTTAAATTCTCTACAGAAACAGGTATTACTTTGAAATCATCAATGAGCTGAAGACATTCTTTAGCTTGTAGAGAGAAAGATCAATACACACATCTGCTTGGTTCACTTGCAGCTCTCCAACTGAAAGCGAAACTAAACAGAGCCAAAACGAGCTTTCAGCACAAAAAAGTAAAAAGCACAGCGGAACCCAGCTCCACCCACACACTGACATCACTACAGCTATTTGATAAATACCTTTTTCATAAAGGTACATCCACCTGACATCTCCCCCCCAAGAAAAAAAATAAACCATCAAGCTTCAAGATAGTTTCATTTTTCCCCTTTTCACTTTCCTTTAAGAAATACTGACAGTAAAATACTTTTCTTTTTAACAAAACAAAACACGCAAACATTTATAATAACATAGTCCATTTTAGTCCTTCCTCCACCTGGAATCCCTCTTTATTGACTGTCTCTTTGGACAAGAAGATCTCTGCACGATCCATCCATTTCTCTACGCCTCGGCATTTGTCTTTAAGGTCATATACTTTAGTTCAATCTGATCACAGAGCCCCTTGTAATTCTCCAACACAGGAGCATTGGTTAACACAGCCTTTAGCCTTCAAATGCCTGTTGACACTCCGGATAAACACCCATTTCTTAAAGGTACATCCATCTAACAAACTGCAATAAGATTGCCATCATTTGGAGTAACCTTCAATGATGATCCTTCCAAAGATGGCAGGTACTTTTTCTCAGGATTGAAACTAAATAATCAAACATTCACTTATGCATTTGTAATGCTACAGTTAATTATTTTACTTAGATATGCTTTACCACATTACTTTCTGAAAGATTAGGCTATTATTTCTTTAAATATGCTTTGACCCAATGCATAATCCTGGAAAATAAAGTAACAAGTAAAAAAAAAAATTAATAGGTATTAGAACATATTTACATGTTCGTTAAGGAATACAAAGTTTTATTGCACAACTGTAAAATAGCTAACTCAATTTATTGAAAGCCAAAGGGGAGATGAGTACAACAATGTCTATCAATAACACCATCTTGATGCCGAATCAGGTGAATAAGTTACGGTCATCAGTAACTCAATGGGCAATTTGGGTCTGAGAGTGTTGAATCATTGTCTGCAGACCTTAGAACCAACATAAGCGGGAACAGCAGGCAAAAATGGTTAGCTGAAATATACATTAAGCACCAAAGAATCTAGGTACTGCATTTGATTTTCTAGGATTTGAAATAGTTATCTTTCACATAAAATACTACACCATTATTACATTACATGTACCAGTATGGCGATATGGTAGCACAGTGGTTAGCACAATTGCTTCACAGCGCCAGGGTCCCGGGTTCAATTCCCGCTTCGGTCACTGTCTGTGTGGAGCCTGCATGTTCTCTCTGTGTCTGTGTGGGTTTCTTCCGGCTGCTCTGGTTTCTTCCCACAAGTCCCAAAAGACGTGCTGTTAGGTGAATTGGACATTCTGAATTTCCCCATTGTGTACCCAAACAGGCACCGGAGTGTGGCGACGAGGGGATTTTCACAGTAACTTCATTGCAGTGTAAATGTAAGCCTACTTGTGACAATGATCAAGATTATTATTATAGTGGAATACATCAGTGCACAAGAGCCTAAGAATTAGGACCAGAGGTAGGCCATTCGGCCCCTCAAGTCTGCTCCACCATTCAATCAGTTCATACTGATTTGATTGTGGTCTCACTCCACTTTCCTATCTGGCCCCCATAACCAGGTGACTCCGTTGTTGGTCAAAAATCTATTAAACTCGGCCTTTAATAAATTCAATGACCCAGCCTCCTCTGGTCTCTGTGGAAGAGAAGTCCACAGCCTAATGGCCCTCTGAATTAGTGCATGGTGCGACAGAAGAAGACACCATCATGCACCAGCTGTTTGCATTGGTCATTATGTCAGAACTGCAACATACATGTGCTCTTCTTTCTTAGCTTCGAACTGTGGTCAAATTGACAAGGACTGATGGGGTACCAAGCACTCTGTGAATGGCAGGAAAACAAAGTTCTGTGATTTTGGAAAAGTGGCCGAAAGCTAGGATTTGCAGTGTTCATCAGGATTACCATTGATCAGAAAGTGAACTGGACTAGCCATTTAAATACTGTGGCCCCAAAGCCTGGTAAGAGGCTCAGAACCCTGCAGCAAGTAACTCACTTCCTGACTCCCCAGAGTCTATCCACAATCTACAAGGCACAAGTTAGGGGTGTAATGAAATATTCTCCCCTTGTCTGGATGAGTGCAGCTCCAACAGCACTCAAGAAGTTTGACACCATCCAGGACAAAGCAGCCCACTTATGATACCTCATCCACAAATATTCACTAACTTGACCACCAACGAACAGTGGAAGCAGTGTGTACCATCTACAAGATGCACTGCAGGAGCTCACTAAGACTTCATGGACAACATCCAAACCCATTACCACTATCATCTAGAAGGGCAAAATCAGCAGATACATGGAACACCACCACCTGGAAGTTCTCCTCCAAGTCACTCGCCATCCTGACTTGGAAATATATTGCTGTTCCTTCACTATCGCTAGGCCAAAATTCTGGAACTCCCTCCCGAACAGCACTGTGGGTATACCTGTATCACATAGTGGTTCATGAAGGTAGCTCACCACCATCTTCTCAAGAGCAATAAGTGCTGGCCTAGCCAGTGACGCCCACATCCCTGAATAAAGACAAAATGCTGCCTTTGCTGCAAATTGACAAAAGTGCAACATCATCTCTCAAAGATGTTAAGGTGCCTCAAGATGTTCTTCTATGTTAAGGGCACTATATAAATGTTGTTATTGTTGTCTCACCTGCTCTGATACCAGCTAAACTTTGCAGCATTGGATTGTATATTTGATGGCAGCATGCCAATGTTGTGACATGGTACAAGCTCTAAAGTGGAAGTCAGCACTGAGAAACACAGTCAACTCAAGTAGTTATTCCAATTTGTTGTTTGTTTGTACGTGTCCTTTTGTGTACTGGTACCAGAGAGCTAAATAAAATGTTTTTACCAGCAGAGGTGTTCAAAGTGTTAATGGTCAGAATGACGATTTTTCCCCATTACATGATATTAATATAAGGACATTTAATATAATGTTAATAGTTCAAACTTTGCAAAGAATTGGGGAGCGTAATGCCTGACACAATAAATGGGAAGGCAGAATCCAAGTCTGTGGAAGCAACCCTCAAAATCCCTGTTGGCTGGCTCTGAAGTGGTGTTGATGCTGCATTGGGTGGTAGCATCGAGGGTGATCCTGTCTGGTAATATAGAAGCCTCCCCATGAATCAGCAATACAAGATGCTTAGAAGACAACACATGCAGAGAACTTGGGTGGCAGGATTTGAGACGGGGGGATTTGTGGTTAGTGTGGGATGTAATCGGGTGCACATGTCCAATACTGTCTCTGGCAGTGTTAGCCTAATCATGCAAATTAACTTCAGGCATCTTTCGAGCAGGTGGTACAGTCTCCATTAGTCAGTCTGCTGAACTTGAGCCGGTCAAGCCAGTGGACTTGGCCAGGTAAACATGTCTGCACCTGCAAATATGAGGGGATAAAGGGTGGTACTGGTTGCTGAAGCTTGACCAGTCTGAGAACTCTGTTTCCATTTTAAAGAAGCTACAGTATGACTGTCAAATGCCATGCTTATGAATTATTTGTCCCACATAGCCCATGTTAGTTCGTTCAGTGAATATGTTTGAACTTAAGGTGATCCTTAAAAGTTTCCAGTTTGATAAGAACATCAGCAAATAAGAAATAAGAGCAGGAGTAGGCCATTCAGCTCCTCAAGCCTGCTCTGTCAGTCTATAAGATCATGGTTGATCTGTTATGCCTTAACTCCACTTTCCTGCCTATCCCCACAACTTTTGACACCCTTGTCAAGCACAATCTGTCTCACGCAGCTTTAATATAAACATATTTCAAGATCCTACAGACAAGGATATCTGCTGTCCTTACCTGGTCTCGTCAACATGTGCCTAGAGACCCAGAGCAATGTGGTTAATCCTTAACTGCTCTTTGAAATTACAGAGTAAGCAACTCAATTTAAAGACAAATAGAACATAGAATATTACAGCGCAGTACAGGCCCTTCGGCCCTCGATGTTGCGCCGACCTGTGAAACCACTCTAAAGCCCATCTACACTATTCCCTTATCATCCATATGTCTATCCAATGACCATTTGAATGCCCTTGGTGTTGGCGCGTCAACTACTGTTGCAGGCAGGGCATTGCACTACTCTCTGAGTAAAGAAACTACCTCTGACATCTTGTCTTATATCTATCTCCCCTCAATTTAAAGCTATGTCCCCTCGTGCTAGACATCACCATCCGAGGAAAAAGGCTCTCACTGTCCACCCTATCCAATCCTCTGACCATCTTGTATGCCTCAATTAAGTCACCTCTTAACCTTCTTCTCTCGAACGAAAACAGCCTCAAGTCCCTCAGCCTTTCCTCATAAGATCTTCCCTCCATACCAGGCAACATTTTGGTAAATCTCCTCTGCACCCTTTCCAATGCTTCCACATCCTTCCTATAATGCGGCGACCAGAATTGCATGCAATACTCCAAATGCGGCCGCACCAGAGTTTTGTACAGCTGCAGCATGACCTCATGGCTCCGAAACTCAATCCCTCTACCAATAAAAGCCAACACACCGTACGCCTTCTTAACAACCGTCTCAACCTGGGTGGCAACTTTCAGGGATCTATGTACATGGACACCGAGATCTCCCTGCTCATCCACACTGCCAAGAATCTTACCATCAGCCCAGTACTCTGTCTTCCTGTTATTCCTTCCAAAATGAATCACCTCACACTTTTCTGCATTAAACCCCATTTGCCACCTCTCAGCCCAGCGCTGCAGCTTATCTACGTCCCTCTGTAACTGGTAACATCCTTCCGCACTGTCCACAACTCCACCGACTTTAGTGTCATCTGCAAATTTACTCACCCATCCTTCTACGCCCTCCTCCAGGTCATTTATAAAAATGACAAACAGCTGGCCCCAAAACAGATCCTTGTGGTACACCACTAGTAACTGGACTCCAGTCTGAACATTTCCCATCAACCACCACCCTTTGTCTTCTTCCAGCTAGCCAATTTCTGATCCAAACTGCTAAATCACCCTGAATCCCATGCTTCCGTATTTTCTGCAGTAGCCTACCGTGGCGAACCTTATCAAACGCTTCACTGAAATCCACATCAAATACACCACATCAACTGCTTTACCCTCATCCACCTGTTTGATCACCTTCTCAAAGAACTCAATAAGGTTTGTGAGGCACGACCTACCCTTCACAAAACCGTGTTGACTATGTCTAATCAAATTATTCCTTTCCACATGATTATACATCCTATCTCTTATAAACCTTTCCAAGATTTTGCCCACAACAGAAGTAAGGCTCACTGGTCTATAGTTACCGGGGTTGACTCTACTCCCCTTCTTGAACAAGGGGACAACATTTGCTATCCTCCAGTCTTCTGGCACTATTTCTGTAGACAAAGATGACTTAAAGATCAAAGCCAAAGGCTCAGCAATCTCCTCCCTAGCTTCCCAGAGAATCCTAGGATAAATCCCATCCGTCCCAGGGCTTATCTATTTTCACACTTTCCAGAATTGCTAACACCTCCTCCTTATGAACCTCAAGCCCTTCTAGTCTAGTAGCCTGAATCTCAGTATTCTCCTCGACAACATTGTCTTTTTCCTGTGTGAATACTGATGAAAAATATTAATTTAGCACCTCTCCTATCTCCTCGGACTCCAAGCACAACTTCCCACTACTGTCCTTGACTGGCCCTACTCTTACCCTAGTCATTTGTTTATTCCTGACATATCTATAGAAAGCTTTAGGGTTGTCCTTGATCCTACCTGCCAAAGACTTCTCATGTCCCCTCCTGGCTCTTCTTAGTTCTCTCTTTAGGTCCTTCCTAGCTAACTTGTAACTCTCGAGCGCCCTAACTGAACCTTCATGTCTCATCTTTACATAAGCCTCCTTCTTCCTCTTGACAAGTGTTTCGACTGCTTTAGTAAACCACGGTTCCCTTGCTCGACCACTTCCTCCCTGCCTCACAGGTAAATACTTATTAAGGACACGCAGTAGCTGTTCCTTGAACAAGCTCCTCATTTCCATTGTGCCCATCCCCTGCAGTTTTCCTCTCCATCCGATGCATTCTAAGTCATGCCTCATCGCATCATAATTGCCTTTCCCCCAGATATAACTCTTGCCCTGCAGTATGTACCTATCCCTTTCCATCACTAAAGTAAACGTAATCGAATTATGGTCACTATCACCAAAGTACTCACCTACCTCCAAATCTAACACCTGTCCTGGTTCATTACCCAGTACCAAATCCAATATGGCCTCGCCTCTCGTTGGCCTATCTACATACTGTGTCAGGAAACCCTCCTGCACACATTGGACAAAAACGGACCCATCTAAAGTACTCGAACTATAGCGTTTCCAGTCAATATTTGGAAAGTTGAAGTCCCCCATAACAACTACCCTGTTGCTTTCGCTCCTATCCAGCATCATCTTTGCAATCCTTTCCTCCACATCTCTGGAACGTTTCGGAGGCCTATAGAAAACCCCTAACAGGGTGACCTCTCCTTTCCGGTTTCTAACCTCAGCCCATACTACCTCAGTAGACGAGTCCTCATCAAACGTCCTTTCTGCTGCCGTAATACTGTCATTGACTAATAATACCACCCCTCCCCCTCTTTTACCACCTTCCCTGAGCTTACTGAAATATCTAAACTCCGGCACCTGCAACAACCATTCCTGTCCCTGCTCTATCCATGTCTCCGATATGGCCACAACATCGAAGTCCCAGGTACCAACCCATGCCGCAAGTTCACCCACCTTATTCCGGATGCTCCTGGCATTGAAGAAGATACACTTTAAACCACCTTCCTGCCTGCCGGTACACTCCTGCAACTTTGAAACCTTACTCATGACCTCACTACTCTCAACCTCCTGTATACTGGAGCTACAATTCAGGTTTCCAAGCCCCTGCTGAACTAGTTTAAACCCTCCCGAAGAGCATTAGCAAATTTCCCCCCCCAGGATATTGCAGGGTCTACACCCCTCTGGTCCAGGTGTAGACCATCCCGTTTGTAGAGGTCCCACCGACTCCAGAATGAGCCCCAATTATCCAGAAATCTGAAACCCTCCCTCCTGCACCATCCCTGTAGCCACGTGTTCAACTCCTCGCTCTCCCTATTCCTCGTCTCGCTATCACATGGCACGGGTAACAACCCAGAGATAATAACTCTGTTTGTCCTAGATCTAAATTTCCACCCTAGCTCCCTGAATTCCTGCCTTATATCCCTATCCCTTTTCCGACCTATGTCGTCGGTACCTATGTGGACCACGACTTGGGGCTGCTCCCCCTCCCCCTTAAGGATCCCATAAACACAATCCGAGACATCACACAGCCTGGCACCTGGGAGGCAATATGAGTCTCTCTCGTTCCCACAGAATGTCCTATCTATCCCCCTAACTATGGAGTCTCCAATGACTAATGCTCTACTCCTCTCCCCCTTCCCTTCTGAGCAACAGGGACAGACTCTGTTCCAGAGACCTGTACCCCATGGCTTACCCCTGGTACATCATCCCCCCGAACAGTATCCAAAGTGGTATACTTGTTACTCAGGGGAACGACCACAGGGGTTCCCTGTACTGACTGCTTCCTTCCAGCCTCTCTCACCGTCACCCATCTATCTTTATTCTTCGGAGTAACTACATCCCTGAAGCTTCTATCTATGACCACCTCTGCCTCCCGAATGATCCGAAGTTCATCCAGCTCCAGTTCTTAATGCGGTTTCTGAAGAGCTCGAGATTGGTGCACTTCCCACAGATGAAATCAGCAGGAACACTGATGGCATCCCTCACCTCAAACATTCTGCAGGAGGAACATTGCACTACCTTCCCTGCCATCCCCTCTAGATAAAAAAAGAAGAGCTTACCTGTTATTCACTCCCCTTCTCAGCAAGCACTCACTCAGCAACCTCTGCGCCCCGCACGATAACACCAGAGGGAAAATAAAAGAAAAACTACTTACCAGTCACCAGCCAATCCCTTACCTGCAGGCTGTGACGTCACGGTTCAACTTCTTTCTATTTCTACCTGCCCTTGAGCCTTCCTCTTGATCTTTACAGCGGTTGTTTTTTTTAGTTAGAGGAAAGGGCAACAAATGCTAGTCTTCCAACAAACGGCAACATCCCACGACAGAATGAAGAAAGATTTCAAAACAAATACTGTTGAGGAACTGTAGCAATTTGATGTTTCTCCTATAACATTCTGACAGGGAAAGTATTAGGCATGAATTAACATGGAGCCAGCAAGAAATTACAACAGACTATGGAAATTAAGCTGTTTTGTTGTTTACTGTATGTTTTCTTTTCTCTGATATTAATTGGACAAACTAAATGTCTTTCATTGAAGGTGATGGGTGCACTGAGTTTTACTGTGGTGACTTTTTAACCAGGGAGCACTAAATGGTTAAGTCAATGAATATTTCTGAATTACTGTTTGATTATTAGCAGCCCATTCAGCAGCATTCCAATTCTATCACTTGCACAAGAGGCTTAAGTAAGCATTTATGATATTGGAAAGGACAGAAGCATGTGTTCCCGTTGTGTTATATTTCCAGTAAGTAGCAGATGATTTACACGGAGCCTCTGCCATCTCTTGTTGCAGGTCGAATCTACGAGGACCTCGGTGAGCAGGCTGGACTCGGTCCTGCTGGACACCCAGCAGCAGTTGCAAGAAACCAACGCGGCAGTCCGCAAGGGCGAAAGCAAGACACACCACATCGGCGAAACCCTGCAAAAGCTGCAGACCGAAATCCTCCGTGACCTCTCCGAGGGGATCCAGGACGTGAGGGATGCAAGGGAGAGAGATGTGGCGTCCCTCGAAAAAACGGTAGAGGAGAAGTTGAGGGAATTGACCCAATCAATCCACGACAACATCGCCACTTTCACAGAGACGCAGGAGAGGAGTGAGAGCAACGTCGAGGAAGTGAAGTCAAGGATGGGCGCCCTGGCAGCGACTGTGCAGGCAAAGCACCAAGAGATGGCAACTTTGGGCGGCGAGTGGGGGGAGCTGAAAAGTAGCTTCCGTTCGCAGCTCGGTGCGCAGGCAGCACTGGAGCAGCGGGTCTCCCGGGCTGAAGTGTCTCTCAACGCCGTGTCCAAGGAGGTACACGATTGCCGCCAAGATTTGGAGGAGGCCAGGGCGCGCCTGGACGAGCAGGGAAACATGCTGCGCGCAGAGAGCACCGACGCCTCAGCGGAGAGGCTGAGGGAGAGCTTGGACTCCCGCTTGGCCGCCGCAGAGGCGAACGTCAACGATCTGAACGCCGCCGCCACCCACTTGTCGGAAAAGCTCGAGTTCTACAAGCTCGACTCGGTGCTGAGTGCGCTGCGAGGCACCGCCGAGTCCCAGGCGTCACTCCGCGAGGACATCCAGGCGCTGAAAGCCAACCTGAGTGAGCTGGCGAGCCCGGGCGGCGGCGGGCGGCTCGAGGTGCTGCAGCAGGAACTGCAGAGCCTGGAGGCGCGGCACAGGCAGCACGCGGAGGAGGCGCGGTCCAAGCACGAGGACAGCTTCACCCAGCTGCAAAAGAGCGTGCGCGAGGTGGGCGAGAAGCACCGGGACGCGGCGGCGGCCTTAAAGGCGATGGAAGAGGCGCTACAGGCTGGGATGGACGAGAAGTTCTCAACGGTGGAAGCCTCCGTGGACGAGCTACGGTCTTCAATCGGCGAGGCAAAGAGTGACCTGGAAGCCTTAGGCTTGACTGTGGACAGCCTCCTCTCCAAGCCGGCAGAGACTGAGGCTGCTGAGGATGAACTGGCATCCCTAAAACTATCCCTGAACGAGCTGCAGTCAGATGTGGATAAGTTATCCGTGTCTTTAAATAGAATGCAATAAGGCTTAATTATAACCAGTTAGATCATTTGTCTAAACGACAACCTCAAGATTGTTGTGAATTCAACATAGCTCCGAAAGATAGAATGTGAAGAGATTGTTGATGAGGATTTTAAAAAAATAATTAAATACAAACACGTAATGTATTGCAATACTTTGCAGCTGAGAAATAAAAGTTCTGAAAATAACCTTTCTGTTCAATATAAATTCAGTTCTATACTGAAAACTTGAAAAATCAAATTTTCTTTAAATAAAAAGGGCCCACGGTGGCACAGTGGTTAGCACTGCTGCCTCACAACTGCAGAGTTCCAGGTTCAATTCCGGTCTTGGGTGACTGTGTGGAGTTTGCACGTTCTCCCCGTGTCTGAGTGGGTTTCCTCCGGGTGCTCCGGTGTACTCCCACAGTCCAAAGATGTGCAGGTTAGGTGGATTGGTTATGCTAAATTGCCCCTTAGTGTCCAAAAAGATGTGTAGTTAGATTAAGGGGTTAATGAGGTAGGGCGGGGGAGTGAGCATGGGTGAAGTACTCTTTCAGAGGGTCAATGCAAACTCGATGAGCTGAATGGCCTCCTTCTGTACTGTAGGGATTCTATGAAATAGATGTGAAAAACAGTGAGAAGCCAACAAGTCGCTTGCATTGACTCTAAATTCTATGCATGGTGAGTACGTTGGTTGAAATCCCTCTGGTCTTGAAAATACACATGGCAAGATTCAACTCGCAGCCCTCTGTTTTCCAGCATAAAATCCATCATCAACTGCGGTGCCTACAATGCACCAAACAGTATATTGGCTCAGGTAACTTTCACAGAGTTGTTACAGTGCCGAAGGAGGCTATTCGACCAATCGCACGTTTGCACCTGCTCTCTGAATGAGCAATTCATCTGGTACTATTCTCCCCATAACCCTGCACATTCTTCCTTTTTCAAATAACAGTCTAATTCACTTTTGAAAGCCTCGATTGAATCTGCCTCCACCACACACTTGGCCCAGCATTCTCTAGACCTTAACCACTCGGAGTGAAAACATTTTTCTTTTCTTAACCTTTTGGCTTCTTTTGCCAATTATCTTACATCCCACCTCCGGACCTCCTCCCTCACCCGTTCCACCAGTCGGGACAGGTTGAGTTTATGCAACTTGCCCCAGTCCCGTGCCACCTGAATCCCCAAATACCTCCCCCCTATTTTCCCTATCCGGACCCCTCATGATTGTGTGTACTTGCATCAGATCCCCTCTCTGCTTTCTCTTCTGCAAGGAAAATAGTCCCAACTTCTCCAATATATAGTTATAACTAAAGTTTCTCATGCCTGGAACCATTTGAATGAATCTTCTTCACTCTCTCCAGTGTCTTCACTTCTTTCCTGAAGTGCAGAGCCCAGAACAGGATGCAATATTCCAGCCGAGGCCAAACTAGTGGCTCATACAAGTTCAATCCTTGCTCTTATGCTCTGCCCCCTATTAATAAAGCCCAGGATACTTTATGCTGTATTTTTTTTTTAACAAACAATTTTATTGAGGTATTTTAGGCATATAGAAAAAGTGACATTGTACAGTACAAAAAAAAAGAAGTCAAGACACAAATTAAACATAGTGCAAACCACGGCTCTGTTCACGCATGGACCTGCCTCAATATCCCCCTACACTACCCTAGAACCCCCCCCCCCCCCCTGCTGACGCTTACTCCTCTGCGAAGAAGTCAATAAATGGCTGCCACCTATGGGCGAACCCTAGTAGCGAACCTCTCAAGGCGAACTTGACTTTCTCTAGGCCAAGAAAGCTCGCCATATCCGATAGCCATACCTCAGCTCTCGGGGGCTTTTGAGTCCCTCTGTGCTACCAGTATTCATTGCCGGGCTACCAGGGAAGCAAAGGCCAGAACGTTGGCCTCTCTGCCTGGACTCCCGGATCCTCCAAAACCCCAAAGATTGCCACCACAGGGCACATTACCACCCCAGTTTTCAATACCCGGGACATGACATCTGCGAATCCCTGCCAATACCCCCTGAGTTTAGGGCACAAAGAACATGTGTACATGGTTAGCTGGCCCTCCAGCTCATCTAGCACACTTGTCTTCCAGCCCAAAGAATTTGCTCATCCGGGCCACCGTCATGTGGGCCCGATGCACAACCTTAAACTGGATCAGGCTAAGCCTGGCACATTTTGTGGTCCTGTTTACTCTGCTCAGGGCGTCTGCCCAGACACCGTCCTCCATCCACCCTCCCCCCCCCCCCCCCCCCCCCCCCCCCCGAGCTCCTCGTCCCACTTAAGCTTCAGGTCCTCGACCTGCGTATCCTCAGCTCCCATTAGCTCCTTGTAGATGTCTGAAACTCTACCCTCTCCCCTAGGAACTACCCTGTCCTGCCTCCCCTTCGGCGGGAGACGTGGGAAGGATGGCACCAGTCTGCATACAAAATCCCGCACCTGTAAGTATCTAAAATCGTTCCCTCTCACCAGCCCAAACTTCTCCTCCATGCTCGGAAAGCTCCCTTCCAGGAACAGATCCCCCATCCTCACAATCCCCGCCCTCCTCCACAATTGATACCCCCGTCCATGTTCCCCGGGGCAAATCGGTGGTTGCCACAGATTGGGGTCCACACCGATGCTCTTACCTCCCCTACATGCCTCCTCCACTGGCCCCAGATCCGAAGAGCCGCCACCACTATCGGGCTGGTGGAGTACCGTGCCGGCGGAAGTGGCAGAGATGCCGTGACCAGGGCTGATAAGCTAGAGCCCCCGCACACACCATCCATTTCCTTATCATCGTTATGTTGGCCGCCCAGTAATAGTTGCTGAAGTTCGGCAACTCCCGCCCCCCTTCTCCTCTGTTCCTTTCAAGCATCACCCCCTTCACCAGTGGGGACTTCCCTGCCCATACAAATCCCAGAATAATTTTATTCAACCTCTTAAAGAAGGACCGCGGGATAAAGATGGGGAGACACTGAAAAACAAACAAGAACCGCGGGAGAATCGTCATCTTAACATACTGCACCCTCCCCGCCAATGACAGCGGGAGCGCATCCCACCTCCGGACCTCCTCCCTCACCCGTTCCACCAGTCAGGATAGGTTGAGCTTATGCAACTTGCCCCAGTCCCGTGCCACCTGAATCCCCAAATATCGGAAACTCTCCCCCACTAGCCAGAACGGCAACCCCTTCAGCCTACTCTCATGCCCCCTCGCCTGAATTACAAACAACTCGCTCTTAGCCATGTTCAGTTTGTATCCGGAAAACCGGCCAAATTCCCTCAGGGTTGCCATAACACCGTCCATCCCCACCATTAGGTCCAATACATGTAACAGCAGATCATCTGCGTATAACGAGACTCTATGTTCCACTCCCTCCCGGACCAGCTCTTTCCAGCCCCTAGAAGCTCTCAGTGCAATTGCCAGCGGCTCTGTGAGCAGCGCAAACAGCAGTGGCGAGAGAGGGCAGCCCTGTCTTGTCCCACGGTGCAGTCTAAAGTAGTCCGATGTCGTCCTGCTCATCCTTACACTCGCCTCCGGGGTCTGATACAATAACCTAACCCAGTCGATGAACCCCACCCCAAACCCGAACCGTTCTAGTACCTCCCACAGATAATCCCACTCGATCCGGTCAAAAACCTTTTCAGCATCCATGGCTACCACTATCTCTACCCCCCTACTCTCCAGGGGCATCATAATCACGTTGAGCAGCCTTCTTAGTTTGGCCACCAGCTGCCTCCCCTTTAGAAACCCAGTTTGGTCCTCCACAATTACATCCGGTACACAGTCCTCAATTCTGCTCGCCAAAATCTTGGCCAGTAACTTGGCGTCTACATTGATCAAAGAGATCGGCCTGTATGACCCACAAGCCTCTGGGCCCTTATCCCATTTCAGAATGAGCGAGATGGTGGCCTGCGACATCGTCAGGGGTAAGCTCCCTCTGTCTCTTGCCTCATTAAAGACCCTGACCAGCACCGGCCCCACTATCCCGGCAAATTTTTTGTAAAACTCCACCGGATACCCGTCTGGCCCCAGGGATTTACCCGACTGCATGACCTTCAGGCCCCCCAATACCTCTTCGATCCTGACCAGGGCCCCCAGTCTGTCCAGCAACCCCTTCCCCACTCTTGGGATGGTCAGTCAGTCCAGGAATCGCCTCATTCCCCCCCCCCCCCCCCCCCCCCCGCCCCCGGGTGCCCCGGGTGGTTCCGAAGTGTACAGCTTCCTATAAAAGTCCCTGAAGACCTTGCCAGGTCACCCACTAGATTACCTTCCCCATCCACTACCCTCCCTATTTTCCTAGCCGCTTCCCTCTTCCTTAGTTGTTGCGCAAGCATTCTACTGGCCTTCTCCCCATGCTCATAAATCGCACCTTTTACCTTTCTAAGCTGCTCTACAGCCTTGCCTGTAGTCAGCACCCCAAATTCGGCCTGCAGCCTCTGTCGTTTCCTGAGTAACTCTGGCCTCGGGGATTCCGCGTAACACCTGGCCGTCCGAAGAATTTCCTTAATCAGTCGGTCCGTCTCTGCCCTATCTGTCCTGTCCCTGTACGCCCGGATTGAAAGCAGCTCCCCTCTCACCACTGCCTTCAGTGCCTCCCAGAGCACCGCTGCCGAGACTTCTCCAGTATCGTTCACCTGCAGGTAATTCTGCATGCATTTCCTCAGCCTCTCACACACCGCCTCGTCCGCGAGTAGTCCAACTTCCAGCCTCCATGGTGGGCGCTGAAAGCTGTCCTTACAAAACTGCAGGTCTACCCAGTGCGGATCATGGTCCGATATGGCAATTGCCGAATATTCTGCCCTCACCATTCTGGCCAGCAGGTTCCTATTCACAATGAAGCAGTCAATTCGGGAATACACCTTGTGGACATGGGGGTAGTACGAGAACTCCCTCGCCGTCGGCCGGCTAAATCTCCACGGATCTGCTCCCCCCGTTTGCTCCATGAACCCTCTCAGTTCCTTTGCCATCGCTGGCAACCTGCCCGTTCTTGAACATGACCGGTCCAGGCTCGGGTCCAGGACTGTATTAAAGTCCCCGCCCATGATCAGCTTACGCGAGTCCAAATCGGGGATCTTCCCCAGCATCCTCCTAATAAAATCCACATCGTCCCAATTAGAGGCATACACACTGACCCGAACTACTCTCACCCCTTTGAGCTTACCCCTCACCATAACGAACCTACCACCCCCATCCACGACTGTGCCCTCCACCTCAAATTGTACCCTTTTATTAATCAGGATCGCAACCCCCCTCGTCTTAGAATCAAGCCCCAAATGAAAGACCTGACTGACCCAGCCCTTCCTTAACCTAACCTGGTCTGCCACTTTCAGGTGCGTCTCCTGCAGCAAGACTATGTCCGCCTTTAGAACCCGCAGATGCGCAAACACACGTGCCCTCTTCATTGGCCCGTTTAACCCTCTAACATTCCAGGTGATCAGCCTGGTTGGGTGGCACTTCGCCCCCCCCCCTTTGCCGCTCAGTCATCCCCTTTCCTTGGCTAGCCCCCCAGCCATGTGTTGCACTTCATCTGGCCTGCCTCCTGACCGGCTCCACCCATGACCTCCTCACTGTTGCCATGCCCAGTTTCCATCCCCGTCAGCAGAACAACTTCCCCCCCCCTCTCCCACCTGGCAACACCATCCTATCACCTAACCCCTGCTCTAATCTAACTATATGCACAGACCCCATCTCAGCTACCGTTGACTAGCCGCACTCAGCTAGCCTGGGGCTCCCAGCCTTGGCACCAGCACGTCTCCCACCCATTGTTCCCAGTCACCCCTCCCCCGACCCATCCATACCACTTCCCCAGATCAGCCCTACTTAAGCAAACCCTCTATACAAGTCATAAACAACACCCACAATAGCACAATTCAAGTTAAACAAGAACAAAAAGAGATAAGAAATAACAGGCACTCTCAGTCCTTCCCACACAGACACAGAAAAAGATTGCACAAAGTTCCCCTGAAGCATCCATTTTAACCCAACCCGTTTAACTGTTTTCTTTATTATTTTCCCCCCAGCCAAACTCCAACTAATCAAAGAGCCCAAACAGGAAACATTCAGGTAAACCACGCAAAAAGCACGCAAAAACCCCCCACATCCCTACCACCTTCCAACACCCTAAAAAGGTTGAAAAAAGAAACGACAAAAACGGACCCAAACATGCAGGCACTTTTCAAAGCGGGAGAGACACCACAGATACTTAAAAGTTCTAACATGAGTCCAAACGTCCTCAGGGCCAGCCCTTGCTTCTTAACGAAGCCAATCGCCTCTTCGGGTTCCTCGGAATAGTGGTGCTGACCCTCATACGTAACCCACAGTCGCGCCGGAAAAAGCAGCCGAATTTCACCTTGTTTTTATACAGTATCTCCTTCACCTGCCTGTAGCCTCCCCTCCTCCTGGCCACCTCAGCGCTCAAATCTTGGTAAACACGCAGGGTGGTATTATCCCAAGTACAGCTTCGTGTGCTCTTTGCCCATTGCAGCACCCGTTCCTTGTCCAGGTACCTGTGAAAGCATACCACCATCGCTCGTGGGGGACCCCCTTGTCGCGGCTGCCTCACCTGCACTCTGTGTGCCCTGTCCACCACCGGCGGGCGCGGGAACACCTCGTTCCCCAGCAACTTCTGAAACATACCCTCCACATATGCGGCAGCGTCTAGCCCCTCTGCCCCCTCCGGGAGGCCCACGATTCTCACGTTCTGCTGGCGAGATCTGTTGTCCAGGTCCTCCAGCCTTTCCAGAAGCACTTTTTGCTGGTCTCTCAGCCTCCGAATCTCCACATCCGCCACCATTTGAAAGTCAGCCTGCTCCTCCACTGACTTCTCCAACTGCTGGAGCTTCTCAGCCTGGTCATCCAGCCTTTTTCCCATCCGGTCAATCGACTTCTGTAGCGGCTCCAAATTGTCACGCTTCAGAGCCAAAAAGCCCTCCTGCATAGTCTGCAGCAGCTGCTCCATTGTGGGCTGGGCTGTCGGCTCCTTGCTCTGAACACCAGCCATGCTGGTCTCTATCACAGCCTCCACTGTGCCCTTACTCGACCATTTCTTCTGCTGTTTACGGTCCCTCCGGCTTCTTAGGTCCATACAATTCTGTATGGGTCCTGTGCCTGAGTACTATTGCTTTCCAGTTCCGTGCTCAAAAGCGCAAAAAAGTCGGGGGGAAAGGTCCAAAAGTCCGACCGAAACGGGAGCCACCAAATGTGCAATCTACTCCCTCATAGCCGCCACCGGAAGTCCACTTTATGCTGTATTAACCACTCCTCTCAATCTGTCCTGCCACCTTCAGTTATTTATGCACGTACACCCTCAGGCCCCTCTGTTCCTTCACACCCTTTAGAGTCATACCCGTTAGTTTATATTGTCTCCCCATGTTCTTCATCTCAAAATGACTTGCTTTACAATTCTCTGCATCACATTTCACCTTCCACCTGTCCGCCCATTTCACCAACTTGTCTCTGTCCTTTGGAGTTCGATACTATCCTCACAGTTCACAATGCTTCCAAGCTTCATATTATCTGCAAACTTTAACAGTTCAAACTGTGGTAGAGTGGGAGCTTCATCATCTCTGAATCAAGAGATCATGGGTTCACTCCAGAGATTTGCACACATAATTCAGGCTGTCAGTGAAGGAACATTGCACAGTCAGAGGTGCTGCTGAGCTGAGGTTCTATCTGCCCACTCGGGTGGATGCAAGAGATCCCATGCCACAATTTCAAAGAAGCGCAGGAGAGCCCCCCTCGTGTCTTAGCTATTGTCTGTCAACCAACATCACCAAAAACAGATTATCTGGCCATTATCACATTGCACCTTATATAAAATGTGTACAAATTGTCACTTTCCTACATTATAACAGCGACTATGTTTCAAAAGTACTTATTTGGTTCTGGAACATTCTGAAGTCACAAAAGAAGCTATATAAGTACAACTTTGTTACTCAAAAAGGGAAATCATCTCAAATGGGTATTAAGCTCCTAAAATATGCAAATTTAGGTCCAACACTGGTTGTAAGACCCTGAAAACAAAATTTAAGTACAAATGGGCAGAATATATGCCGTCCCCCTCCACTTTCATGTCCCCAAGTGTTGGGCAGCCTGAGCAGCGACTGTAAAAACAACCATTGGTGAACACTCGAGAAATGAGTATAGATTTTAATTTCTTTGTTGTAAAAGATTCAGAAAAAGCAACTGACCCATTTGAAGACCTCCCTAAGGCGACACTACCCGTTACCACCACATCTTCCATCAACACCCTTCCCCCCGCACCCACTCAAGACCTGATCTGCTGGCCAGCCCAGTATGTAGGAACTGGCTGTGGGCTGCAAGGGGGTGTCCATCTGGTGCCTATCATTGGGATCAAACCAAATTTGTTGTAGCCCAGCACAGAGTTCCACTGATCTTGTGTCTATTTTACACGCAAATTGAATTTCTCATCTGATTAGGCACATTACAGCCTCATCACATTGCCCATGTTGCCAGGTTTTTCCACTCTTCCATTCAGGGTTTGCCGTGCATAATCCTACCATCTGAGGGTGCTTACCTTGTGCTTGTTTTTGTTATGTTGGCATCACAGACTAATATCCATATTCCGCCAACATTCATATGGGTAGCACTAGCTAAACCGGGTGTGACCTGCTGACATGATCATCCTGATAAGAAAACTTAGAATAACCGAAAGAAAGTTCTTGAAGGTATCAAGTGCTGGGGTTATAACTATTCCTTTGACAGCTTGTTCCACTGTGAAATTGTCTTTGGGAAGAAAGATTGTGATTACAGTGTTTTGAAAACAAATGGTCTTTGTAGTTTGTGTGGATAGCTACCTCAAATTTTGTCATTGCCAGAGGGCACCAGGTATTTGTTTCTGTCAATTCCCACCAGCCCATTCCAGATTATATAGAATGTGGCAAGTCTATTTTTCTCACTCCTTTGCTGTAGTCATCCCATGCAACAGCAGTCGATGACATGTGTGTTCTGCTCAAAGGCAAGTTCTCGTCTCATAAACACTTTATTTTTCAGTGATTGTTTGCTATTGCCTTTCACTCTCGGGGGAGGAAGCAAATTCCAAGGCTACCCCAGCTAGAATGGGAATCAAAACCATGCTTTGGATTCGGAATCACCTGCCAGCCATTTAGCTAGTTGCACTGCCTAACTTGATAGATCCAAAGTCAAGTTAGGCAGCTTGTTAAACCTCAACATGTATACAAGTGTATACATAATTATCAGATAAAGGTCTTGCAAAGGGGCGGCAGGGTGGCGCAGTGGTTGGCACTGCTACCTCACAGCACTGAGGACCCAGGTTCAATCCCAGCCACAGGTCACTGTCCGTGTGGAGTTTGCACATTCTCCCTGTATCTGCGTGGGTCTCACCCCCACAACCCAAAGATGTGCAGGGTAAGTAGATTGGTCATGTTAAATTGCCCCTTAATTGTGAAAAACAAATAATTGGGTACTCTAAATTTTAAAAATAGATCTTGCAGAAAATGGGGAATTTAAATGGAAGATAAAGCTAGATTTTGTTATGATATCCCACAGATGGATGTAATCTGTTTCACTAAGATGCACAAAGGTATTCAAAATCATCAAACATTTTGATGTCTATACCTTGAGGAAGGAGGAAAGTAGTAAAAAGTAAAATCGCCATAGTCCCAGATGACCATAAGCTGTTTTCTCCATTGAAGGGGAGAGCTGACTGGTGGTGATTTAACCTGAGGATCACCACTCCTCAGGTGAGAGGCAGGGTTGAGAAGGGATAATATAATTCAACCAAAGTGGAAATGAAAATCGCTTATTGTCACAAGTAGGCTTCAAATGAAGTTACTGTGAAAAGCCCCTAGTCGCCACATTCCGGCGCCTGTTCGGGGAGGCTGGTATGGGAATTGAACCATGCTGCTGGCCTGCCTTGGTCTGCTTTCAAAGCCAGCGATTTAGCCCTATGCTAAACCAGCATTCAGAAAGACAATCAGAAGCTTACCAAAAAGGATCAGTTTTAAGCAGCATGTGGGATACTATATGAGAAGAGAGGAACAGAGAGGTATTCTAGGTTAAAGGGATCAGGCAACTAGGTAAAATGCTCAATTTTATTTTCCTGCCTGATCTCATCTAATAATGGGATGAATGAAGGAGGGAGGTGAGTTGGATGAACTGCGAGTTCAGAGAGTTACAGTCCAGAGACAGATATAGAGATAGAATGAGTGAGGCGAAATGTAAAGATGAAAATGTTAACATTAAGATGTTGCGGGACGACGAGTCAATGCTAGTCGGCAACGCGAGGAATGTGGGAGAGTGCAAGGTGGACATGGCCACTGAAGGAATGGATAAAGTTTTCAGTGGCAGATGGGTTGAGGTAAGGGTGGAGGTCAAGAGTCTTTGGGGTTTGGGAGGATATAAGGGTGGAGGCTCAGGTCACCACTGAAAAGGATTTTGAGATTGCAAGCTTTATGGTTAAAACTGAAACAGTAACTGGCGTGGAGTAATTGAATGATGAAGATTCTGTGTTTTTGTCAAAGGTCAAAAATGATTGTCTCCTTGATAACTGGCTGAAAGAAATCATGTTTAATTAAAGATTGGATGCTGGATTATCAGTCTGACAAAATAAATGCAGTGGAGGGATCAAGAGAGATGGCGGAAAGGCAGAACTGGACATCATCAGCATACATGTGGAAACTGACCAATGGCAGTAGATGATGGTACCAAGGGGACGTACGGAATTGGGGAAGGAGGGAGCTGAGAATAGATCTTGAGGGGATCACAGTAACTCGGGGGCCAGACAGCTGATGGCACCAGCACAGCCTGAGATGATGGTCTGAGAATGGAGAAGAGAAGCTCTGGATATGTCAGTGTAGATAAGAGTGGAAAGAGCAAGAGCAATCCAACTGAGCAAGGAAAAAAAAGGCATTAGAAAACAAGTATGTCGACTTCCGGGGATGGCGGGCGGGAGGCAGCCGCACACTGGAGGGCTCCTGCTTGGGAATAGGAATTTTGGAGTTTTAATGCCCAGTCCAGGGGGCAACGGAGGTTGAAAAGGCTGTAAGGCACAGGGAGGAGAAATGTCCAAGTTTGCGAGAAAAACGGCCGTGAAAAAGGGGGTTAACGGAAGTCCGCCGGGGAGTGAAAAAGTCAGTGAAGGAACTGTAAGGAAAGCGGAGGCTGGAGCACCAGGGGAGGCCGCATCGCTCACAGCAGAAGGAATGACCAAGGTGATGACTGTGGAACTTGAAAAACAGTTCACAAAACACATGGAAGCGACTAAGAAGGAGATGGGGGCAGTATTGCTGGTGGAGGAGGCGATTGCCCCAGTGAGGGCGGCGGTATCAAGCACAGCGGCGGAGGTACAGGAGCAAGGTGAGACACTGAAGGAAGTGGAAGAGGCATTATCGCAGCACAGTGATCAACTCACCTCGATGGGGAAGGACTTGCGGAGGGTGATTAGACCAACAAGGGTCTGCGAGCCAAGATGGACGACCTGGAAAACAGATCCAGGCAACAGAATCTGAGGATTGTGGGTCTGCCCGAAGGGGTGGAAGGCCCGAGGCCGAAGGAGTATTTTGCCACGACGTTGGCGAAGCTATTGGGGGAGGGGGAGGATCCCTCCCGATATGAACTGGACTGGGCTCATCGGTCGTGGAGGCCTATACCAAAGGCGAGTGAGCCGCCAAGAGTAGTAACTGTGTGTTTCCGTAGGTACAGCGTGAAGGAGAAGGTCCTGTGCTGGGCAAAGCAGAAGCGGGTGGTGCAGTGGGCTGGAGCTGGTATACGTGTATACCAGGACTTTACGGTGGAGCTGGCGAGGAGACGGGCAGCCTTCAGCCGGGTGAAGAAGGCACTGTACATCAGCAAGGTGCAGTGTGGCATAGTATACCCAGCTAAGTTGAGGGTGACCTACAGATCCAAGGACTTTTATTTTGGGACGGCGGAAGCAGCGGAGGAGTTTGCGAAGGCAGAAGGACTGTGGCAGAATTGAGAAATGGTCGTGTACCGATGTAGCCTCATGTAACTTTATTTTTTCACTGCGTGTTGGTGTATGTACTAAATGAGTCGACGCTGTATATATTTGGACAAGGGAAGAGATGGGACTTTCATTTGCAATGATGGTTCTTTGGGGCTTGGGTGTGTATGCGGGGGTTGTGTGCTAAAGGAGATTTCTTGGTTTTCCTGAGACCGGGCAAGGGGGAAGGAGACCCGGGCGGAGGCCTCCACACTGGCCGGTTTAAGCTGGCCAGTGAACGGGAGTGAGGTGGGGGAGGGGCTGTGGCCATCGGAGCCTGGTAGAACAGGTTTTGGTGAAAAGTTGGGGGAAGGAACCAAGGTTGGGGGGAGGAGTTTTCAAGAGGAAGTAGAGGGGAGGAATCTGGGAGGGGGGTGGGGGGGCTACAATTCATGGGTGTCATTCACGGTACTTTGTCGGAGATTAGATGGCATTGAATATTAGTGGGAGGGAGGTTGGGGGGTGGACTGTACATGTCAATAGTGACCATAGGCGAATCCTGATTCCTTTTTCTTTTTTCCTTTTTTTTTCCCACCTTGGGAGGGTTTGTTTTATTTGATGCTTATATTGTCAGGTGGGTCGTTGTTTGGGGGGTGGTGGAAGGATGGGATCGCTGTGGTTGATAAGGGGATTGACATTGTATTTGTTACCGTTCACTATTTGTTGGTGGGGTGCAAATTCTGAAGAAAATGTGAAAATGGAGAATAAAAATATTTATTTTAAAAAAAGAAGACAAGTATGCCATGGCAAATACTTCACAGAGGCTAAGGAAGATGAGAAAGTGTGGCCATGAATACATATGAGAGTTTCTATGTCAGGATATATTTAGAAGGAAAGGAGGGCAGAACTCAGAGGAGAGGGCAACAAGATAGGAAGTGCAGATTGAAATCAGCATGATGAGGAGTTATTTAGCATGGGAAGAGAGGAGGAAGCTATATCCAGGGTGAGAGTTTCCAGGGAGGAAGTGGGCAGTAGATAACGAAGAGTTTACAGAAGAACAAGGAGGGACGGTTGAAGGAGGAATATGCACCAGAGGAGTAAGGGAGGATGCTATGATGTGGCTTGGTGAATGGGGGGCATGCCACCGTCAAAGGATGGCATTAGTAGATTTAGCCAAATGTGAATTCTGCAGGAGGGGGAAAGGTATTGATACGTGTGAACTAAGTTTCAGCCAAAATTAGGCTGTCAATATTATCTGCAGTAACATTGCAGCTGGCAAGAGTCAGGTGCATGAGTAAATTAACATTCTGAAGGGAACTACAAAGATCCTGCAGTGTCAGTTTAGATCATGTGTTCCAGTGTCTGGATCCAGATAAAGATGCAGTCCATGTCCAAATGCAGCAAGACCTGGACAATATCCAGGCTTGGGCTGACAAACGGCAAGTTACATTCATGCCACACAAGTGCCAGGCAATGACCATCTCCTACAAGTGAGGACCTAATCATTGACCCATCCTGGGGGTTACCATTGATCAGAAACTGAACTGGACTAGCCATATTAATACTGTGGCTACCAGGGCAGGTCACAGGCTAGGAATCCTACAGCGAGTAACTCACCTTCTGGTCCCTCAAAGCCTGTCCACCATCTACAAGGCACAAGTCAGGAGTGTAATGGAATGTTCTCCACTTGCTTGGATGAATGCAACTCCAAAAGCACTCAAGAAGCTTGACACCATCCAGGACAACGCAGCCCGCTTGATTGCTCCCCCTTCCACAAACATTCAAACCCTCCATCACTGACGAACAGTGGCAGCCATGTGTACCATCTACAAGATGCACTGCAGTAACTGCAGTGATGGGCAGCATGGTAGCATTGTGGATAGCACAATTGCTTCACAGCTCCAGGGTCCCAGGTTCAATTCCAGCTTGGGTCACTGTCTGTGCGGAGTCTGCACATCACCCCCGTGTGTGCGTGGGTTTCCTCCGGGTGCTCCGGTTTCCTCCCACAGTCCAAAGATGTGCAGGTTAGGTGGATTGGCCATGATAAATTGCCCTTAGTGTCCAAAATTGCCCTTAGTGTAGGGTGGGATTACTGGGTTATGGGGATAGGGTGGAGGTGTTGACCTTGGGTGGGGTGCTCTTTCCACGAGCCGGTGCAGATTCGATGGGCCAAATGGTCTCCTTCTGCACTGTAAATTCTATGAAACTCACCAAGGTTTCTTAGACAGCACTTTCCAAACCCACGACTGCTACCTTCTAGAAGGACAAGGGCAGCAGATACCTGAGTATCCTACCACCAGGTTTCCCTCCAATCACTCACCCCCATGACTTGGAAATATATCAATGTTCCTTCATTGTCGCTGGGGCAGAATCCTGGAACTCCCTCCCTAACAGCACTATGGGTGTACCTACACCTCGGGGACTGGAGCAGTTCAAGAAGGCAGCTGAACACCAGCTTCTGAAGGGCAACTAGTGATGGGCAATAAATGTTGGCCGAATCAGCGATGCCTATATACCGCAAGTGATGTTTTTTAAAAATGTAACCTTCAATTTTTCCACTCAGAAGTGAGAGTTTGGATCACAGGGCCACAGTTAATTTTATTCAAAAAATCTTTCCGAGTGTGTAAACTTAGAATTAAGACCATTCTGCTTTCTTCATGGCCACATAATGGACCTTTTTCAGACAAGTGCTTACTGATGTCACTTGTAAAGCTGTGATGTTGATCAATCCAAAGATGTGCAGGTTAGGTGGATTGACCATGATAAATTGCCCTTACTGTCCAAAATTGCCCTTAGTTTTCAAAATTGCCCTTAGTGTTGGGTGGGGTTATGGGGATAGGGTGGAGGTGTGGACCTTGTGTAGGGTTCATGTTATAACCTGCCTACTTACCATTGGCTGGGGACTAATGACTATCCCACAATCCTGTGGGAGTATGAGCTTCCCCAATGAGGGGGGCGGAGAAACCACTAGTAAACTCCTAGTATAAATAAAGCTGGCCAGTTCAGGAAGCAGCAGGAAGGAGTATGTAGCAAGGGAAGTTACTGTTATATATATATGTTATTGTAAATAAATGTTATTACTTTGTATCCTTAAAACTCGTGCTGGATTCTTCGTGGCCCTTACAAAAGTGCTCTTTCCAAGAGCCAGTGCAGACTCGATGGGCCGAATGGCCTCCTTGTGCACTGTAAATTCTATGAAATGAAATGAAATCCCGACATGTTCATAAAGAACATTCACTGTAATATTGTAAGAGTCCTTCCTGTTTATTTATTTTGTTCCCATTTTCTTTTATATTATTTTTGGTCCATGGACTAATAATCGGAATGTGCCTTTAAGCAGAGGAGTCAAGCAGCCTGCTTGTCAGGACATTGTGTTCCTAGGTTTTGTATGTTGGAGAGGAGAAACAGACTCGTCGTCACTGAGTGCATCTTAGAAACCAGCTTTGGAAGAAGTCAGTTCGATTGGTTGGTTGGCAACCTGTGATTAGCCAGCGATAGTGTTCTGCCTCTCAACAGGCAATGATTGGTACCTGCATGATGCTTTCTGAGAGAATAAGATGGGCAGCACGGTAACATAGTGGTTAGCACAGTTGCTTCACAGCTCCAGGGTCCCAGGTTCGACTCCCGGCTTGGGTCACTGTCCGTGGGGAGTCTGCACGTTCTCCCTGTGTGTGCGTGGGTTTCCTCCGGGTGCTCCGGTTTCCTCCCACAGTCCAAAGATGTGCAGGTTAGGTGGATTGGCCATGCTAAATTGCCCTTAGTGTCCAAAAAGGTTAGGTGGGGTTACTGGGTTACGGGATAGGGTGGAGGCATGGGCTTATGTAGGGTGCTCTTTCCAAGAGCTGGTGCTGACTTGATGGGCCGAATGTCCTCCTTCTGCACTATAAATTCTATGATTCTAGGACAGCAGTGATTGGACCTTGGAAAGAGAAGGAACAATCTCTCTCTCGTGCTGAAAGAACTGCTTTACTGTTCTAAAACCAGTAAGTGCCTGGTACACCCTTGCTGTAAACTTGAAATGATCCTGAATCTACAGAAAAAGTAGACAACCTTAATAGCTTTGTTGAGAATTTGGAGGCAGTTTCGACAGCACTTCGGGTTGGGGGCAGTGTCAAGGGAAATGCCGATTCAGGGGAACCATAGATTTGAGCCAGGGAAGTGCGATGGAAATTTTCGGAAATGGGAGGAGAAAGGAATTAGGACACTTAAAGATTTAATTCTTGGGGGTCGTTTTGCGGGATTGAAGGAGCTGGGAGCGAAGTATGGGCTGGAGCAGGGGTAAATATTTAGATACATGCAGGTTCAAGACTTTGCCAGAAAGGAGATACTGAGCTTCTCAGTAGAGCCGGCTTCCACATTGCTGGAGGAGGTGCTGACGACAGGGGGACTGGAGAAGTGGGTAGTATCGACGGTTTACCGA
Source organism: Scyliorhinus torazame (assembly GCF_047496885.1). Classification (NCBI taxonomy): domain Eukaryota; kingdom Metazoa; phylum Chordata; class Chondrichthyes; order Carcharhiniformes; family Scyliorhinidae; genus Scyliorhinus; species Scyliorhinus torazame. The sequence continues at coordinate 54,760,079 of NC_092719.1, read as the reverse complement.
GCAATTTTGGAGGCGCCGCTGGAAGGGATCAAGGCAAAGTGGGAGGAAGAGTTGACAGAGGGTATGAAGGAGGGGTTCTGGTGTGAGGTTCTCCGGAGGGTGAACGCCTCCACCTTGTGTGCGAGATTGGGGCTGATACAGCTGAAGGTGGTGTATGGAGCGCACCTCACAAGTGCGAGGATGAGCCGGCTCTTTGAGGGGGTAGGAGATGTGTGTGAACGTTGGGGGGCAGGGGGCCCGCAAACCACGTTCATATGTTTTGGTCCTGTCCAAAGCTGGAGGATTACTGGAAGGAGGTGTTTAGGGTAATCTCTAAAGTGGTGCACGTGAAATTGGACCTGGGCCCCCGTGAGGCCATATTCGGGGTGTCGGGCCATCCGGGATTGGAAACGGGCATGGAGGCAGATGTTGTAGCCTTCACCTCGTTGATCGCCCGAAGGTGGATCCTGTTAGGGTGGAGATCAACCTCTCCACCCTGTGCCCTGGCGTGGCGGGGGGACCTGCTGGAATTCTTAACGCTTGAAAAGGTCAAATTTGAACTGAGGGGAGGATGGAGGGGTTCTACAATTCATGGGCGTTATTCATTATGCACTTTCGAGAATTGGATCACATCGAACATTAGTGGGGTTGGGGGCTGGGGGGAGAGGGACTGTATGTGTTAATGGTGACTATGGGTGATTCCTGATTCCCTTTTGTCATTTGTTTATGTGAACATACGGGCTAATGTCTGGGGTTTGGTGGGAGGATGGGATTGTTATTGATATGGGGATTGACATTACATTCGTTACTGATTATATTTTATTGGTGGGTGTAAATTTGTTAGAAAATGTGAAAAAGGAGAATAAGAAATATTTTTAAAAACATTAGACAACCTTGCCAGAAGTCTCGAGACCCCTGAAGGAAGAGGACCTGTGTTGTCTTGCTCTCTCTACTGCCAATTGCCTGCTGTCTTTGTGAGACTGCAGTGAAGATCATTATAAGCCTAGAGGAAGAAGTACTGAAATGAAAGGTGAACCTCAGAAAGACACTAACTAAAAGTCATCCCAGTGCATCAAAGATCCTTTATCCCTTTATTTTTTATTAATAATGGGGTGAATTCGCCACCTCCCCTGCCATATGTTTCTCAGTGGCACACTGTCGCTGGCAGAGGGATTCGCCATTCCCCCACTGGCCAATGGGCTTTCCCATTGTAGCCATCCCATGCCGCCGGGAAACCGGCAGGGGTGGTGTACAGCTAGCAGAATGGAGAATCTCACCGGTAGAGAATTCAGATTCATTTCTTTACCCCTCACCATCCTTTCCTCTGTGATATTTGTCTGTGTCTGTGTAGAGAGTAGCGGAGTTAGAAAAGGTGTGGCAAAGGGCAGGTTGGGATGCCAGATAGTTACATTTTTCTGTCAGGTTAATTATAATACTGTACAAAATAAAAAGGTTACTTGTGTTAAATGTTACAAACCTGGTGACTGCGGTTTATTGGGCTCAGCCAAGGTTCTCAGGTATTTTAAAATAACATCTAATTTTGCTTGTGTTGCGACTCCAGGTCAATTGGGACTGGAATTGACCGTGCACTAGCCCAGGGTGTCATGACACAAAAGTGGTTTCACAAACCTTAAATTTGCAAATCGTGTTCTCTCAGCTGGCTTCGAAGCTCTAAGCAGGGGCCTCCCTCCTCCTAATGTCCAATATAAATTGCTGAGTAGCCATGTGGTGTGTTGTAGCCAGACACACTCATTTTAAGAGAAACTACTTTAGATAGATAGAGGGAAATATACTTCATATGTAAATATTTATTCAGCAAATCTTTACAACCATTCAGTAACCGAGGAAGGAAGGCATTCACCATGATTAAAAGACACTTGGCAAACTGATTTTTGTCTCACAATTTTACGAACAATCTAGAAGGAACAAGTATCGAATCGAAAACTGAACCTCAGAAAGATACTAACTGTAAGTCACCCCAGTGCAAAGATCATTTATCCTTTAATTTTTTATTAATAATTTATTTACCTCTCAACCACCCTTTCCTCTCTGTTGTTTGTCTGTGTGTGTATGTGTGTATATATATAAATATATGTGTGTGAGGGGATACATATCGGTATTCTGATCACATCGCCAAAGATGGTGTCTATTACTCATTTCTGTTTACTAATAAAAATGTTTTTATCCACCTCCAGATTCCAAATTAGCCACATGCAGCTAGTGACTAATGTATTGGACAATACCATTCTAAGTGTACGCGTTTTGTAGAAAATGCTGAAATGGAATCAATATGCAAATTAGATTCTTTACCTGGTTAGCATAATTTTCATTCTTCAGATGGATTATAGTTCTACATTCTCTGAAGTCCTTTCTTTCCTACGTGCTCTGATGGGGGCATCCAAAATCAAGTCAATGTGTATAATCTAATGATATTCTATAGCTACATGTCAGAACTAACCGATAATCAAGCATGTAGTCAACAACAGCAACTTGCACTTATATGGCCCTTTTAATATTGGATTGGATTTGATTTATTGTCACATGTACTGAGGTACATGAAAAGTATTGTTCTGTGTACAGTCCAGATAGATTATTCCATACATGAAAAAAAGCATTGGACATACATAAATACACAATGTAAATTCATAGGCACAGGCAACGGGTGAGTATATGGAGTGCAGTACTAGCCGGTAGAGAAGATGTTTGAAGAGATCAGATTAGTCCATAAGAGGATCATTCAGGAGTCTGGTAACAGCGGAGAAGAAGCTGTTTTTGGATATGTTAGTGCGTGTTCTCAGACTTTTGTATCTCCTGCCCGATGGACAAAGTTGGGAAAGTAACCTCGGTGGGAGGGGTCTTTGATTATGCTGCCCACTTTCCCAAGGCAGCGGGAGGTGTAGACAGAGTCAGTGGATGGGAGGCGGATTCGCGAAATGGACTGGACTGTGTTCACGACTCTCTTAGGGTCTTGAGTCAAGCAGTTGCCATACCAGGCTGTGATGCAGCCAGATAGGATGCTTTCTATGGTGCATCTGTAAAAATCAATGTGGACATGCCGAATTTTCTTAGTTTCCTGAGGAAGTATAGGCGCTGTTGTGCTTTTTTGGTCGTAGCGTTGGTGTGGGTGGACCTGGACAGATTATTGGTGATGTGCACACCTAGGAATTTAAAGCTGTCAATCATCTCCACCTCGGCACCATTGATGCAGACAGGTGTGTGTACGATACTTCGCTTCCTGAAGTCAATGGCCAGCTCTTTAATTTTGCTGACGTTGAGGATGAGATTGTTGTTGTTACACCACTCCACTAGGTTCTCTATCTCCTTCCTGTACTCTGACTCATCGTTGTTCAAGATCTGACCCACGGACTTCCGGTTGCGGGGATGCGGAGCTAAGCCGCACATTTCGGCAGCTCCCGCGAAAACGGACTTTCGGGCTCACTAGAGGAGCTCCAACGGAGTTTTTTTTTGACTGATCCCGTGTCAGAAGGAGCAGTGAGGTCCCCCCCCACAAAATTTGGCAGGGAGCAGCGGTGGAGCAACGAGGAAAGAGGCCAAGGAGCAGAGAACAAAACGGGGAGAAGAAGGCAAGATGGCGGAGGGCGGAGTGCAAGCAGCGTGGGGGCCAGACCAGCAGGAGTTCTTCATGAGATGCGTGGAGGTGCTGAAAAATGAGGTGCTGGCGCCGATGCTGTTGGCGATCGAGGGACTGAGACCCAGACGACCCAGGCGGTGGAGCTTCGTGAGGTGAACGATAAGGTGAACACCAACGAGGACGATATCCAGGGCCTGGCAGTAAAAATGGAGGCGCCCGAGGTGGTGCACAGGAGGTGGGCCGAGAGAATTGAGGTCCTGGAGAACAGGTCGAGGAGGAGGAACCTCCGGATTCTGGGTCTTCCCGAAGGAGTGGAGGGAGCTGATGCTGGGGCGTACGTGAGCACGATGCTCCATTCGCTGATAGGTGCGGAGGCCTCTCTGACACCCCTGGAGCTGGAGGGGGCTCACCGGGTCCTGGTGAGGAGGCCCAAGGCAGATGAGCCGCCAAGGGCGATAGTGGCAAGGTTCCATCGCTTCGCGGACAGAGAAAGTGTGCTGAGATGGGCCAAGAAGGTGCGGAGCAGCAGATGGGAGAACGCGGTGATCCGAGTATACCAGGATTGGAGCGCAGAGGTGGCAAAGAGGAGAGCTGGCTTCAACCGGGCCAAGGCGGTGCTGCACAGCAAAAGAGTCAGGTTTGGCATGCTGCAGCCTGCGCGACTGTGGGTCACTTATCAGGACAGACACCATTATTTTGAAACGCCAGAAGAGGCTTGGACCTTTATACAGACGGAAAAACTGGACTCGAATTGAGGGGATGTGGTTGTATATGGGGTTGTAAATATGGATAAAGAATATTTTGTGGGTGGGATGATGGATGGGGATGTGGGTAGAGTTCTGGTTAAAATTCCTAAAATTTCCTTTTTTCCTGTCTGTAGACAAAATGATGATGATGGGGAATGTGGGCGTCGGTCCTGGAGGGAGGTGAGACTCGGGGATGAGGGAACTGGGACGATGGCCGCAACAGGAGCTGCGCCACAGGGGGCGGGGCTGGTTCAGGAAAGCGCGGCCTTTTTTCCCGTGCCAAAAGGGGGGGGAGGGGGGATGGAGGAAGGTAAGGAGGAGAGACTCCCACACGGGGAGATCAACGGGAAGGCGGGGGAAGCCGGGGTCAGCTGACTCACGGAAGTAATATGGGGGAGCAAAAGTGCTAGATGTGGATCTAGCGGGGGAGGGGGGGGGAGAGGGGGGGGGGGGGGTTCTAGGGTTGCTGCTGCACTGTCCGAGGGGGAACCGAAAATGGAAGAGGTGGTCGGGGCGGGGGTTCCCCACCTGGGGGACTGGAGGGAGTGGGAGGCGCGAGCACGGGACTGGCCTAAGATAAGAGATGGGTAGTCGGCGGGGGGGGGGGGGGGGGGGGGGGGGAAGGGGTGTAACCCCCCCAATCCGGTTGATCACGTGGAATGTGAGAGGCCTAAATGGGCCGGTTAAGAGGGCCCGAGTGTTCGCGCACCTAAAGGGACTGAAGGCAGACGTGGCCATGCTTCAGGAGACACACCTGAAGGTGGCAGATCAGGTCAGGTTAAGGAAGGGATGGATGGGACAGGTGTTCCATTCAAGGCTGGATGCGAAGAATAGAGGGGTGGCAATACTGGTGGGAAAGCGGGTGTCATTTGAGCCCAAGAACATAGTAGCGGACAAGGGAGGCCGATACGTGATGGTGAGTGGTAGGTTGCAGGGGACGGAGGTGGTACTGGTGAATGTATATGCCCCAAACTGGGACGAAGCTGGATTCATGAAACGGATGCTGGGGCGTATTCCGGACCTGGAGGTAGGGAGCTTGATAATGGGTGGGGATTTTAACACGGTGCTGGACCCAGCATTAGATCATTCCAGATCTAGGACGGGGAGGAGGCCGGCTGCGGCCAAGGTGCTTAGGGAGTTTATGGATCAGATGGGGGGAGTAGATCCGTGGAGATTTGCCAGACCTTTGGCCAAAGAATTTTCTTTTTTCTCCCACATATAGAAGGCCGACTCCCGGATAGATTTTTTTGTTTTGGGCAGGGCACTGTTCCCGAAAGTGGAGGGAACGGAGTATTCGGCCATAGCCATTTCAGACCATGCCCCGCACTGGGTGGAGCTGGGGCTGGGGGAGGAGAGGGACCAACGCCCGTTGTGGAGGTGGGATGTGGGACTGCTGGCAGACGAGGAAGTTTGCGGGAGGGTGCGGGGGTGTATTGAAAGATATCTGGAGGCTAACGACAACGGGGAGGTGCAGGTGGGAGTAGTATGGGAGGCGCTGAAGGCGGTGGTCAGGGGAGAGTTAATCTCCATCAGGGCTCACAGGGTGAAGAGCGAGGGCAGGAAAAGGTAGAGGTTAGTGGGGGAGATTTTAAGGGTGGACAGGAGCTATGCAGAGGCTCCGGATGAGGGACTACTCAGGGAGAGACGAAGTCTCCAGACGGAGTTCGACCTGTTGACCACAGGGAAGGCAGAGGCACAGTGGAGGAAGGCACAGGGGGCGATATATGAATATGGGGAGAAGGCGAGCCGGATGCTGGCACACCAGCTCCGTAAGATGGCAGCGAGGGAAATAGGTGGAGTCAAAGATGGAAGGGGAACTACGGTGCAGAGTGCTGGGAAAGTGAATGAGGCTTTTAAGGCCTTTTACAAGGAACTGTATAGGTCCCAGCCCCTAGGGGGAAAAGAGGGGATGCGGCGATTCTTGGACCAACTGAGGTTCCCGAGGGTGGAGGAGCAGGAAGTGGCTGGTTTGGGGGCGCCAATTGGGGTGGAGGAGCTGGTTAAAGGACTGGGGAGCATGCAGGCAGGGAAGGCCCCGGGCCGGATGGGTTCCCGGTGGAGTTCTACAGGAAGTATGTAGACCTGTTAGCCCCGTTGCTGGTAAGGACCTTCAATGAATCAAGGGAGGAGGGGACCCTGCCCCCGACAATGTCGGAGGCGACGGTCTCTTTGATCTTAAAGTGGGATAAGGACCCACTGCAATGTGGGTCATATAGACCGATCTTGGTCCTTAATGTAGATGCTAAGTTGCTGGCAAAAATGTTGGCCATGAGGATTGAGGACTGTGTTCCGGGGGTGATTCACGAGGACCAGACGGGATTCGTAAAGGGTAGGCAGTTAAACACTAATGTGCGAAGGCTCTTAAATGTGATAATGATGCCATCGGTGGAGGGAGAAGCGGAGATAGTGACAGCCATGGACGCGGAGAAAGCCTTTGATCGGGTAGAGTGGGAGTATCTCTGGGAAGTGTTGAGGAGGTTTGGGTTCGGGGGAGGGTTTATTAGTTGGGTTAAGCTCCTGTATAAAGCCCCGGTGGCGAGTGTGGTCACGAACCGGCGGAGGTCGGAGTATTTCCGGCTGTATCGAGGGACGAGGCAGGGGTGCCCCCTGTCCCCTCTGCTGTTTGCACTAGCAATTGAACCTTTGGCCATGGCGTTACGGGAGTCGGGGAAATGGAAGGGGGTGGTTCGAGGGGGAGAGGAACATCGAGTGTCGCAGTATGCAGACGACCTGTTGCTGTATGTGACGGATCCAGTGGAGGGGATGGTTGAGGTAATGCAGATCCTACGGGAGTTTGGAGACTTTTTGGGCTATAAGCTCAATGTGGGAAAGAGTGAGCTCTTTGTGATCCATCCGGGGGACCAGGGAAGAGGGATAGAGGACCTACCGTTGAGGAGGGCGGAAAGGAGCTTTCGATATTTGGGGATTCAGGTAGCTAGGTGTTGGGGAGCACTGCATAAACCCAATTTAACGCGATTGGTGAAACAGAGGGAGGAGGATTTTAAAAGGTGGGACATGTTGCCACTCTCGCTGGCGGGTAGGGTACAGTCGGTTAAAATGGCGGTCCTCCCGAGATTTCTTTTTGTATTCCAATGCTTCCCAATTGTGATTACTAAGGCCTTTTTTAAGAGGGTAAGCAGGAGCATTACGGGATTTGTGTGGGCGAGCAAGACCCCGCGGGTAAGGAGGGGGTTCTTGGAGCGTAGCAGAGATAGAGGAGGGTTGGCATTGCCGAATCTGGGTGGTTATTATTGGGCAGCCAACGTGGCAATGATCCGTAAGTGGGTGATGGAGGGATTGGGGGCGGCGTGGAAGAGGTTGGAGATGGCGTCCTGTAAAGGAACGAGCCTGGGGGCACTGGTGACGGCACCGCTGCCACTCTCGCCGACAAGTTACACCACGAGCCCGGTGGTGGCGGCAACGCTAAAGATCTGGGGGCAGTGGAGACAGCACAGGGGTGCGACGGGAGCCTCGGTGTGGTCCCCGATCAGAGATAACCATCGGTTGGTCCCAGGAAGGATGGACGGGGGATTTCAGAGCTGGCGTTGGGTAGGGATTAGAAGAACGGGGGACCTGTTCATTGACGGGACGTTTGCGAGCTTAGGGGCGCTGGAGGAGAAGTTTGGGCTACCCCCGGGAAACGCTTTCAGGTACATGCAAGTGAGGGCGTTTGTGAGGCGGCAGGTGAGGAAATTTCCGCTACTCCCGGCACAGGGGATTCAAGATAGGGTGATCTCGGGCGTATGGGTCGGGGAGGGCAAGGTGTCGGCGATATACCAGGAGATGAAAGAAGAGGGGGAGGCTTTGGTAGAGGAGCTGAAGGGTAAATGGGAGGAGGAGTTGGGGGAGGAGATTGAGGAGGGGCTATGGGCTGATGCCCTAAGTAGGGTTAATTCCTCTTCCTCGTGTGCCAGGCTTAGCCTGATACAATTTAAGGTGGTTCATAGAGCGCATATGACGGGGGCGAGGCTGAGTAGGTTCTTTGGGGTGGAGGACAGATGTGGGAGGTGCTCAGGAAGTCCGGCGAACCATGTCCATATGTTTTGGTCATGCCCGGCACTGGAGAGGTTCTGGAGGGGAGTGGTGGGAACAATATCTAAGGTGGTGAAAGACCGGGTCAAGCCAAGCTGGGGGCTAGCACTATTTGGAGTAGTGGACGAGCCGGGAGTGCAGGAGGCGAAAGAGGCCGGTATTCTGGCCTTTGTGTCCCTAGTAGCCCGGCGAAGGATCTTGTTAATGTGGAAGGAGGCAAAGCCCCCCAGCGTGGAGGCCTGGATAAATGATATGGCTGGGTTTATCAAGTTGGAAAGGATAAAGTTTGCCTTGAGAGGGTCTGCGCAGGGGTTCTACAGGCGGTGGCAACCGTTCCTAGATTATCTCACGGAGCGTTAGATGAAGGTCGGACAGCAGCAACAGCAACCCAGAGGGGCGGGGGGGGACATCGTTCGTGGGAGGGGGGAGGGGAGGGAGGGGGGGGGGGGAAGGGGGGGTTCCTGTGGGGGGCATGTGAGCAAGAAAGCACATGAATGATCCGGAAACTGACATGTACGGGAAGAATCCAATGTACAAAGTTCTGTATTTTATTGACTTGCCATGTTCATGTCTTGCCACACAAGTTCTTTTCTTTGTTACGGGAGGGGGGGGGGGGGGGGTTGTTTTTAAGGTGGAAAATATTGTTATTGAAAAATTCTTAATAAAAATATATTAAAAAAAAAAATCTGACCCACTACAGTTGTGCCATCAGCAAACATGTAGATGGAGTTGGAGCTAAATTTTGCCACACAGTCATGTGTGTATATATTTATATTAATATATTTAATATAAAGTGTCCCAAGGGGTCAAGAGGCTGTTTGTCTGATTGCTGTCTATAGCTAAGGATCATAGGCAGAATTGAAAGTAATTAGAGTAAGTTCAGCTCACCAGTTGGAGAATCGGTGGAAAACTCGCTTCAGATCCGAGGTTGAGACCTGACCAAATTAAGTGCTGGTTAGGCACTTAGCTGGCCAGGGTCAGGTTCTCCCTGGAATCTAGGACCCCGGGGCAGAAATGGCAGCTCTCCATTATAAGCACACTACTGGAAACAGTGGCTGCTGCCTGTAATGCACGTAAGGAGATGCCTAGGCTGCAGCTTGGTGAAGGGAGGATAAGGATCGAGGGAAGTGGATGGCACGGAGATGGAGGCAGGGGGGTGGCTTCATCATTCAACCCCCTGACTGAAGCCAGGTGTCTAGACAGGCACTTTGAAAGGGGATTCTGCCTAAAAGGCCATAGGCATTTGAAAACCACTCACAGGTCACCCCTGAGTTACCATTGCATTCCAGTGGGCTCAGGGGTATTTTGCATTTTGGGTCAGTTGGCTCAATAATTTATCTAATTGGCAATCTACCACAAACAGGCAGGTTTCACCCATGGTCCTGTTCCCGCCTCCAACTTAATTGTAGGAGGTTTTCCCACCACCGGGGGGGACTGTTATGCGGCTGCTTCCACAATTACACAAGCACAGCAACTATGTTTCCTGTTCTGATGGGCTGCAATAAATCCAGCCTTATGTTTTGGGTTAAAGGGTCAGCCATTTAGCATTGACATGAGGAGAAATCACTTAATGCAAATCTTTAGAATGCTCCACATCAGAGGTATGGGAATGTACAGCTCCTTCTGATATCCTTTAAAGGCATATTACAACACTTGAGTATATTCAAGGATGAGATTGCCCGTTTTTCCGACACAAAGATATGGGAATAGAGTGAGAAAGTGAAACTGATGTAGATGATCAACCATAACCTTATAGAATGCCAAAGCAAGCTTGAGGTATTGCATGACCTACTCCTACTCCTGTTTCTCAAGTATCTTATCACATGTCAAAACCATCTGAAGGTACTTTAAAAAAATTCATATATGGGATGTGGGCATCGCTGGCTGGGCCAGCATTTATTACCATCCCTAGTTGCCCTTGAGGAGGTGGTGATAGGCTGTCTTCCTGAACCGCTGCAGTCCCTGAGGTGTAGGTACACCCACTGTGCTGCCGGGGAAGAAATTCCAGGATTTTGACCCAGCGACAGTGAAGGAACGGCGATTTTCCAAGTCAGGATGGTGAGTGACTTGCAGGGGAACCTCCAGTGGGTCGTGTTCCCAGGTATCTGCTGCTCTTGTCCTTCTAGATGGTAGTGGTTGTGGGTTTGGAAGGTGCTGCCTAAGGAACCTTGGTGAGTTCCTGCAGTGCATCTTGTAAAATTGGCTCTGTTCGTCAGTGGAGGGAGTGAATGTTTGGGGAAGGGGTGCCAATCAAGGGGGCTGCTTTGTCCTGGATGGTGTCAAGCTTCTCAAGTGTTGTTGGAGATTCACCTGTCCAGGCAAGTGGAGAATATTCCATTTCACTCCTGACTTGTGCCTTGTAGATGCTGGACAGGATTTATGGTGTCAGGAGGTGGGCTGCTCGCAGCTAAATTTCCACCTTTTGACCTGCTCTGGTAGCCACAGTATTTATCTGGCCAGTCCAGTTCAGTTGCTGGTCAATGGTTGCCCTCAGAATATTGATAATGAGGGATTCAATTATGGTAATGCTATTGAATGACAAGGGGCAATGGTTAGATCCTTTCTTGTTGAAGCTGGTCATTGCCAGGTATTTGTGTGGCACAAATGTTACTTGCCACCTGTTAGCCAAAGCCTGGATATTGTCCAGTCCTTGCTGCATGGATTGCTTCAGTATCTGAGGAGTTGCGAATGGTGCTGAACATTGTGCAGTCATCAACGAGTATTTCCACTTCTGACCTTATGATTGAAGGGAGGTCCTTGATGAAGCAACTGAAGATGGTTGGGCCTAGACCACTACCCGGAGGAACACTTGCAGTGATGCCCTGGAGCTGAGATGATTGACCTCCAACCACCATAACCATCTTTCTTTTTGTCAGGCATAACTCCAAACAGCGAAAGGTTTCCCCCTAATTCCCATTGACTCCAGTTTTGCTCAGGCTCCTTGATGCCATACTCAGTCAAATGCGGCTTTGATGTCAAGGGCAGTCACTCTCACCTTGCTTCTGGCATTCAGCTCTTGACCCAAGGCTGTAATGAGTTCAGGAACTGAATGATGCTGGTGGAACCCAAACTGAGCATCTGTAAGCAGGTTATTGCTGAGTGAATGCCACTTGATAGTGCTGTTAATGACCCCTTCTCTCACTTTCCTACTGATAATTGAGAGTAGACTGATTGGATGGGGTGAATTGTCCTGTTTCTTGTGTTCAGGACACACCTGGGCAATTTTCCATATTGCCGAGTAGATGCCAGTGTTGTAGCTGTACTGAAACAGCTTGGCTAGGGGTGCAGCAGGTTCTGGAGCACAAGTCTTCAGTACTATTGCTGGAATATTGTCAGGGCCCATGCTCTTTGCAGTACACAGTGCCTTCAACCATTTCTTGACATGTAGGGTGAATCAATTTGACAGAAGACTGACATCTGTGATGCTGGGGACCTTGGGAGGAGGCCAAGATGGATCATACTACACTCGGCATGCATAATGAATGATGCTGTCGTGTAGTGACTGGATAATATAAGTAATGTTACTAATGTGGGTCAATTTAAAGTGGAATACTCACAAAAATGCAACTTTTAGGTGCTAAAGATAAGTAATTTGACATACTGCAATGACTACTATCAATGATTATTGGTACATAAAGATTAAATATAATATTGTATAAGTCATTCCCGTACCACCATTTGTCAAGGTTCTAAAATTTTTTCTTTTAGTACCCAATTCATATTTTTTTTTACAATTAAGGGGCAATTTAGCGTGGCCAATCCACCTAGCTTGCCCATCTTTTGGGTTGTGGGGGCGAAACCCACGCAAACATGGGGAGAATGTGCAAACTCCACACGGACAGTGGCCCAGAGCCGGGATCGAACCTGGGACCTCGGTGCCGTTAGGCTGCAGTGCTAACCACTGCGCCACTGTGCTGCCCAAAGGTTCTAAAATATTATACCACAGGTCACTTCCTCCCACAGTCCAAAGATGTGCAGGTTAGGTGGATTGGCCATGATAAATTGCCCTTAGTGTCCAAAATTGCCCTTCGTGTTGGGTGGAGGTGTTGACCTTGGGTGGGGTGCTCTTTCCAGGGGCCGGTGCGGACTCGATGGGCCGGTTGGCCTCCTTCTGCACTGTAGATTCTATGATAATCTATGATTAATCTAGGACAAAGGTTCGGCACAACATCGTGGGCCGAAGGGCCTGTTCTGTGCTGTATTTGTCTATGTTCCATGTTCTAGAACCATATATTCCAGTGTATTCCACTTGTTCAACCATAACAATATCAGGCACATCACCACAAGACTAAGCTGAAGTCTATATCAGCCTGAACCATGCTTGTACACCTCCAGTCCAGCTGGTTGTCTGACCTGAATGGTGAATGATGTTAAAAGATCCAAGAAAAATAAAGAAAGTACGCTAAAAAGCTTGAGCTTGACCATCAACAAAAGTGATTGCATTATGGGAAGAGTGTACAAACACCAAACACATTTGCCTGAAATTCCTCTCACTGCAGTTTTAAAATTTCCTTTTGAATAATGGAAGAGGAATTTCAGATGAAGACTTAAGTGTCATGCTCGGATCTCATGGTTCATTTTCAGGATTATTACTTATTATCCTTCTGCTCTAATACACGTGTACGTTTTAAACTTACTTCTAATCAAACTTGGTGAAATTCTTCAAGCAAATCGCTACTACTCAATGATACTTCACAATATATGGGTGTAAAACATTTAATTTTTTTTAAAAGAAACAATTTGTTCTGAAAATATATTGGATCATGTGAATTCCAATCTTCTGCTGCCATTTGAGGAAATGTCATTGTTTGGCTTTATCGCATCTGTGAGTTTTTCAGCATTACATAAGGAAATTAAACGACTTGTAACATGAGCCTTGCCATACTGCAACACGCCATATCCTCAGTAATACTCGCGAAAAAAGAGAATTTTGACAAGAATGCAATTCAGATTGAACTTTGGATAATTATATTTAAAATCTCCAATTTCTTATCTTGCTGTTAAAAACAAACCCTACGATCACTGACCCATAGTAGTGACCTGACTTAGTCGATCTTTTGCACCCTGGTTGTCTTTTGCATTTTCAGTACAATTAGCTAATTCTTTCCTTAAGTTGGCAATTTCCTCATTTCTTTTCAGTAGATCAGATGAAATTTGACCAATTCTTCCGATAAGATCATTCACCTGTGGCTCGAGGAGAGAGAAATCCTTTCTGAGGTTGTAAACTTTAGGTTTAAGGTCATTGGCAAATATAATCGCCTTAATAAGTTTTGCTCGACTATTTTCTAGGCTCCAAAGTCTGTCTGAAAGCTTATTATCTTCATCCTTCAATTCCGTCAACTTCTTCTGCAGTGATCCAATTTTGTCTGCATTTCCAGATATCAAATTCTTAAGTTGGGTGACTCTTTCAACACTGGTTGCAATTAAGTTTCCTATGTTATGAATAGCAGTTTTCTCTATATTTGTCACCTTGTTTTCCAGGTCATGCAAGGAACCTTTCAGAGAACTAATATCTGAATCCAGACCAGATATTCGCCGAATGTCAGTTCTGACACCCGAAAGTTTTGTGGTGATATCATTTGATATTTGGACTGTGTTCTTGTCTATTCTCTCAATGGTATCAGAAAGAGAAACTAGTTTTTCATCCAACTCATTTCTTTTCTCCGTAATGCTGGATGACCATATCTTCATTTTCATGATTTCCGTCTGCAGGTATTCCACTTGCTTCAGCAGTGAATGGTCTTTAAGTTTGCTTGTCATTTCTTGTGCAGTTTCACACTACATGGACAAAGAAACAAACTGGTCAGTAATGATGATATGTTACAAATAAAACTGAAAATTCACTTATTTTGAGTATTTGTTCTTTTATTATATAATCACTAGCAATTATACAGCCCCATATAACATTTCGCAGGAATGTCTCAAAAGGTGTTCACACACAATGAACTTCTATGAAATTCTGACTCTTGCTAAACTCTTTCCTTTGCCCCAATGATGGCGGCTATGCCTTCAGCTGTCCCAGCACGGTGGCACAGTGGCTAGCACTGCTGCCTCACAGCGCCAGGGACCCTGGTTCGATTCCAGCCCTGGAATTTGCATGTTGCCCTCATGTCTATGTAGGTTTCCTCCCACCGTCCAAAGATGTGCATGTTAGGTGAGGTTATGGGATTACAGGGATAGGGAGGGGGGTGCGGGCCTTGATAGGGTTCTCTTTTGGAGGGCCAAGCAGACTTGTTGGGCTGAGTGGCCTCTTTCTGCACTATAGGCATTCTGTGTGCGCACTATTATTATGTCAGCAATCACATGGTCCATTTTGCACACAGATTCCACAGGTAGTCATGAAATAAATGACCAGTTCATCTGTGCTTGCTCTGTGCTGGTTGATGGGGAAATATTGGCAAAGAGAATATCATGCTCTTCCTCAAATACTGCCACCAGTTGTTTTAAAATCCACCTTGACCACAAATAGTCACACATGTTATCTCATTTGAAGGACAATGTAGCATCCCCATTGTGTAGTGTCAGCCAAAATTATGCACTCCGCTAATGTTATTCCTATATTTAAGAAGGGGGGAAGAACTTGTCCAAAGAATTACAGACCAATCAGCTTAACATCAGTAGTGGGAAAAATAATTGGATCCTCATCTGAAGGATAAAATAGAAGAATTCTAGAAACAAAAAATAATTAATGGTCAGCATGAATTTCGAAAGGAAATAGTTTACTTGACCAATCTTATTAAATTTCTGAGGAAATAATGGTAATACAGTAGATGTACTTTATCTGGATTTTCAAAAGTCCTTTGACAAATTACTCCATAACAGACTAAGTTCAGGGAATGTAGAGTCAGGGGACAAGTGGCAAAATGGATTGCTAGTTGGTTTCAAAATAGAAAGCAGAGAGTGGGAAGTGGTGCTCCCCAAGGATCAGAGCTGGGACCACTGCTGTTCACAATTTACATTAACAATTTGGAATCAAAGCACAATTTTGAAATATGTAGATGACACCAAATTGGAGTGGATAGTCAATATAGCATGGAAGAATGTAACAAATTATAGGAGGACATTACAAGATTATGGGGAAAAGACAGGGGAGTGGGATTAGGTAGAATGCTCTTTCAGCGAGCTAGTGCAGGCTCAATGGGCTAAATCTGCACTATAAAGATTCTGTGACACAAATAAACTTGCAGAATGGGCAAATAATTGGCAAACAAAGCACAACACTGATAAAAGTATTATTTTTAATAGGAAGAATAAGGGGTCACTTCTTATGACTAGATGCAAACCTCGGAGGGTAGAGGAACAAAGAGACCTCAATGCACAAGTACACATAGAACATACAGTGCAGAAGGAGGCCATTCGGCCCCTCGAGTCTGCACCAACCCACTTAAGCCCTCACTTCCACCCTATCCCCCAACCCAATAACCCCTCCTAATCCTTTTAGACACGAAGGGCAGTTTAGCATGGCCAATCCACCTAACCTGCACGTCTTTGGGCTGTGGGAGGAAACCGGAGCACCCGGAGGAAACCCACGCAGTCACTGGGAGAACGTGCAGACTCCGCACAGACAGTGACTCAGCAGGGAATCGAACCTGGGACCCTGGGTGCTGTGAAGCTACAGTGCTAACCACTATGCTACCACACTGCCCCATGGTACAAAAAGCACTAAAAGTTGTGCCACAGGCTAACAAGCCCATCAAAAAAACAAGCTAAGTACTTGACTATTTTTAGAGCAATAGAATTGAAAGTAGTAAAGTAAAGCTGAACCAGTCTCAAACCTTGGTTAGATCACTCTTACAGTTCTGGTCACCGTACTATTAAAACGTATTTAGAAACACTGGAGAGGGTGCAGAAAAGATTTACAATGATACCAGAAATGATTGGGTACACATAATAGGAAAGGATTGACAGGTTGGGCCTCTTTTTTTCTTGAAATAAGAAGGCTGAGTGATGATCTAACAGAGGTATTTAACATTTTGAAAAGTTTTGATAGAGTGGATACAGAGATCATCAATAAAAGTTAGTCACCAATAAATCCAATAGGGAATTCAGAAGAAACTTCATTACCCAAAGGGAATATGGAATTCACTACCAAAGGGAGTGGTTGAAGTACATGGTATGCATTTAAGGAGACATTAGACAAGCATATGAGGGAGAAGGCATGGAGGGTTGAAATGATGGATGATGAAAGATGGAAGGAGGCTCAAGTGGAGCATACACAGTGGTATGAATCAGTTGCATTAAATGGCCTGTTTCTGTACCATATATCTTGTGTAATCTATGTAAATTCTGGACTCTGATTTTTCAAAGTGAGAGCCAAGCCATTCAAATAGACTACTACAGCCAAACAATTAGACATCAAAACATATTTTAATCTACAGTTATCTTTGTGAAATATTACTTACATAACATGCCATCTTTAATATGGAATTATCAACGCAAAGCATTTTTGTCTGGCAATAAAGCAGGAATCATTCTATTACATACATGTTGTTAATTATATACGTACTCCAAGAAAATCTCAGTATTAAGATTTACACTGCCATCCATAAAATCATCCTGTGTATAAAATTCTCAAACTAATTGTGATTCTTAGCTATATTTTTGGTAAATTTATGTCACAATGGAGCCTGTTTTAGGTCACAATGACCTGAGATTACAGAATGTCAACAAACCTCACATTACAAACAATATGCCCAGGCAGCAACGTGCATGTCTATCTATTCCAACACCTTAGCTTCTCTTTGTATTTTCAATTTTGTTACATTACTGCAGCACTCTGCATCAGGTAGCAGTTGGAAATAGTGCTGAAGGGCTAAGCTGAGGACAAAATGTGGCATAGAAACAGGTGTAGGCATTTCGGCCCTCATGTCTGTTTTGACCATTCAACAAAATCATGGTTGATCTCTCACCAACTCCATAAAACCCCATGTTCCTTAATTACTTTGGTTAACTCAAATCTATCAATCTCAGATTTAAAATTAGCAATAGCTCTAACTTCAATTGCCATTTGAGAAAGAGTTCCAAACGTCTAGCACCTTTTTTCCAATGAAACTCCTGATAGGTCTGACTCATATCTGGTCTTGTCCTCAAATACCTAACTAACTGAAATAGTTTCTCTCTCGCTACTCTATTGGTTTCTCCTAATAGCTTGAACACTTTGATCATTCCTCAATCTTTTAAATTGCAGGGGATAACAAACAGCATCTGTAATCTCTCCTTGGAGTCCACGCATTGTCTTTATAAATGTGCACTGCACTCCCTTATATCCTTCCCAAGATGTAGTGTCCAAAGCTTATCACAGTACTTCAAGTATGCTTCTGGTACATTATTCATTATTCTTCAATCATGTTGGTGAAGTCTTCTGCCACAGTGGTAGTGACCCTACCTCTGATGCCAGAAACTCCAGGTTCAGGTCCCACGCCAGGGCTTGTTCGACTTGGAAGGAGTATTTGTGACACGCATTCAATGGGCTGATCCCCGAAGGAAAAAGTGTGTGTGAAGATACACTAAAGAAAATCAGGTTGATCATGCAAAGGTAATGGGGCGTGAGAGGATGTAATTGTGAATCAGCCAAAGAGTATCCAGTCTCTCTACACAAGCTAAATATCATGAGAACACTTTCCAGGAGAAACATGAAATAAAGAGAACATAATTCCCAATCCTGAGAGGAAGATTCAAATGAAGTCCAAAGTTGGCTCAAAGAGAGTGAAACCACAAGTGGTTTTATTTTAATATTTTCTTTATAATTACCATAATCATCTTTCCTACGGAGACATTAATAGGAAATATTCAGTGCATATATCACCGCTGATTAAAAAAATTATATATTTTTTTTAATTCCCCTCCTTCTTCACATTTTCTCTCAAATTTACACCCAACAATAAACAATTATCAGTAACGAATGTAATGTCAATTCCTATATCAATAACAACGATCCCATCCTCCCACCAAACCCCAGACATTGGTCAGCATGTTAACATAAACAAATGACAAAAAGGAATCAGGAATCACCCATAGTCACCATTAACACATACAGTCCCCCCCCTCCCCCCCAGCCCCCAACCCCCCTAATGTTCGATGTGATCCAATTCTCAAAAGTGCATAATTAATAACGCCATGAATTGTAGAACCCCTCCATCCTCCCCTCAGTTCAAATTTGACCTTTTCAAGCGTTAAGAATTCCAGCAGGTCCCCCCGCCACACCAAGGCATAGGGTGGAGAGGTTGATCTCCACCCTAACAGGATCTGCCTTTGGGCGATCAATGAGGCGAAGGCTACAACATCTGCCTCCGTGCCCATTTCCAACCCCGGCTGGTCCGACACCCCGAATATGGCCTCCCGAGGGCACGGGTCCAGCTTGTCACCGTTGATTTTGAAATCAATGAACAATGTTACCGGACTGGTAATCTGGAATAATTCAAGAAAGTATTCTCAAATCCCATCATGGCATTTTTCAGAATTTGAATTCTATTTAAAATATGGAAATAAAAGAGGCTGGTATTTAGCACAGTGGTTAGCACTGCTGTCTCACTGCTCCGGGGTCCCGGGTCCAAATCCAGCCTTGGGTCACTGTCTGTGTGGAGTTTTCACTTTGTCCCTGTGTCTGCATGGGTTTCCTCCGGGTGCTCCAGTTTCCTCCCACAGTCCAAAGATGTGCAGGATAGGTGAATTGGCCATGCTAAATTGCTCCTTAGTGTCAGCAAAGATTAGGTGGGTTTACTGGGTTATGGGGATAGGTGGAGGTGTGGGCTTAAGAAGGGTGCTCTAAGGCCTGGTGCAGACTCAGTGGGCCGAATGGCCTCCTTCTGCACTGTAAATTCTATGATTCTATGAAATTGTGTAAAATCCCTACTGGCTCACAAATGTCTTGTCGGGAAGGAAATCTACCATCCTTACCCAATCTAGACTATATGCGACTCTAGTTATACATCATTGGGCCGACTCTTAACTGCCCTTCGAAATGGCATAGCAAGCCAATCAATTAAGGTAATTAGGGATGGGAAATAAATCCAAATTTCCAAGTGCCTGAGAATGAATGAAGAAAATCACTAAAAATGCGCACGACAAAATTGTGTGAAGCTTGAAACATCACAATCTGTAATGTTTTAAGAACTTCCTGATCTCTTATACATGTCACCATTCTTCCATAAATAACAATGTTTAAAAAGGTATAAAATCAGGAAGCGCTGGAAACAATCAGTAGGTCAACAGCATCTATGGAGAGAACAGGTAAGTTACTATTCTGGGTGTAACTCTACATTCAAATGTAAAACTGAGCAGCACTTAAACAGAAACAGAACAAAGGGAAAGAGGGGGGACGGAACAAGAGTGGAAGTATGAGTAGAAAAACATGAGGCACTTCTATACATCCATTTTGTTTCAGATTTTAGTAGACTATCAGCTATGTTCCCAAGTTTACGCAACTAAATTTGTCTCTTCCGTTCCAATGTAGGAATCACAGATATATCTATAGGGAGGTTGAGAGGGGCTTGCTGCTGGTTTGAGGTTAGTAAACCTCGGAAAATGGGTTTCCCTTAGATTCTGCTGAATTTAACGGCAGGCCCCAATGATCATTTTCTGTCTGTTTCCCACCAGAGCAGCCAGATCGAGAGACTAGCTGGGTGACAGGGAGGTAGGGCTCTGGCACCAGGTTGATACTGGGAAGTGAAGAGTAGGGAGGGCCGGCCGAGGGAGTGCAGAACCTGGGTGATCAATGAGGTTTGACGGGTGGTGGTAAGCGGGAAGCAGTGATGAAAACTGAAATCGGGAACAAAATCATAGGCCAGATCAGGGGCCTAGAGGCAGGCCAGACTAGGGGAAGATCACAGGCCACAAGGAAAATGGGAGACCAGAGCAGAGGGCATATAGAAGGATCTTTCGTGAGTGGGGAGGGAGAGGTTGGAAGCCTTCTGTAAGAGAATAAAGGCCGTACCAGGATGGGGAGCAGGATTGTGTTGTAAAGTGCCTTTAAGGGATAGCAGCATGCCATCACTTGGAAGTGTGTCATGTGATCCCATCTCCGTTTCACTTTGGCCTGGAGCAGAGCACACCGCACAGCCCTGCAGCTTTGATGTTCTCTAGCATTCTATCCGTGTATATATGTGCTCACGTGCTTAGCATAGATGAACCCACAACAGGTTTTCACAATCCCTTGAGTGATTGGTGCCTTTTCATATCATTCTAACACGCACTACAGGCTTTGGAGGCAAAATCAAAAGGGTTAGTGGGAGGAGGGGAGAGAGATGAGAGGTTGGAAGGTTTGGAGGTATCTGATTGCGGGGCATTGGTGCATCCAGTATAGTGAATCCAGCAGGTATGTGGAAAGACACTTATCTCCTGAATCCAGAAGTCCGTGCTGCTCTTTAGCCACCTGATTTCCGAGGCTCAGAAAACTTAACCAGCCAAGATTAAATTTAAAATGGTGGTAAAATAGAAGGCATGCAGCCTCATTATAATACTTAAATTGACAACCTACTGACTGCAAAGTGGTTGGCTTTCTGTCAAATGTTTTTTTATGATCCAGTAATGCTTGCAGTTTTGCAATTACACCTAATTTTGTAAAGACATTTATTAAATGGTTTTAGCTTTTTGCATCTATGGCATTTGTTGATCATGTTGTCTGCCCAATTTGAGAATGAAACTGCAGCAGAGATCTTGCAGAGTCCAGTACCTACGGTGGCAATAGCTGTCAATGTAATTAATAAACTTTTAAAGAGGAAATGGTCTGGTTACTTTCGAAAACTATTCAGGACTGTTGAATGAGAAAATGGGGAAAAAAAACCCTGCCACAAATGTACTATTTCTCTTGTAATACCATTATACATAATACAGCACATGGACAAGAACAAGGCACTTTCAGAAAACTGCTTTAGGAGCTTCATATTCTCTCACATGACTATGAGAAGTATTTCTGGTACCTTCAATCAATGGAAATGGTCCATTACTGCTCTATGACTAACTAATTTCCACTGATCTGCAATTTTAATGGATGGAGTTGTCCATTGCTGGAACATATCTGACAGAACAGATCATACCTGCACTTTCAAACTAACAGAAATACAGGACATTTCATAGTCAGCACTTAAGCACAATATTTAATCCCCATAACAAAGAGGATGTATATTACAAGTGGCAAAGTCAAAAGCCATCTATAGAGTTCCTCTTCACTACTGGGAAGACCAATCAAATTAAACAACTTCCTGCTGCAGATTCTACTTCGAACTAGTTCTTGAAAAATAAATTTACCTTTTAGTGGAAATATAATCTTATTTTCCTCCTGTGTGGCCACGGCTTCTCCAAAATGTTTCGCAGTCAACATTTTGACATAACGTCTCTGGATGTTGAGTGATTGTGGAAGAATATGTATGGTTACTATAGGAAACTCTAGTGGCTTGTTTCATTTTGGTTCAATAAGTGAATGGTTGAATGAGTCAATTTAGTCAGTAAGGAGTGGGATTGGGGGAGTAAGAAAATTATAATCAAATCAGTGTTTAGTGTGAAGGACACAAAAAGGGTTTAATTATTCATCTTGCATAAACAGGAAACTGGAACAATAGAACATAGAACATTACAGCGCAGTACAGGCCCTTCGGCCCACGATGTTGCGTCGACCTGTGTAACCACTCTAAAGCCCATCTACACTATTCCCTTATCATCCATATGTTTATCCAATGATTATTTAAATGCCCTTAATGTTGGCGAGTCCACTACTGTTGCAGGCATGGCATTCCATGCCCTTACTACTCTCTGAGTAAAGAATCTACCTCTGACATCTGTCCTATATCTATCTCCCCTCAATTTAAAGCTATGTCCCCTCGTGAAAGCCATCACCATCCGAGGAAAATGTCCACCCTATCTAATCCTCTGATCATCTTGTATGCCTCAATTAAGTCACCTCTTAACCTTCTCCTCTCTAACGAAAACAGCCTCAAGTCCCTCAGCCTTTCCTCATCAGATCTTCCCTCCATACCAGGCAACATCCTGGTAAATCTCCTCTGCACCCTTTCCAATGCTTCCACATCCTTCCTATAATGCGACGACCAGAACTGCACGCAATACTCCAAATGCGGCCGCACCAGAGTTTTGTACAGCTGCAGCATGACCTCATGGCTCCGAAACTCAATCCCTCTACCAGTAAAAGCTAACACACCGTACACCTTCTTAACAACCCTATCAACCTGGGTGACAACTTTCAGGGATCTATGTACATGGACACTGAGATCTCTCTGCTCATCCACACTACCAAGAATCTTACCATTAGCCCATAAGAATCCTTAGTGATGCTATCTGCATGTGCAAAGCCAGTTGGTAGTTTTCTCAGTTGTTGATGGTTTGTGAGAAAGTAATGATGATTCTCACATAAATTCCATGTTTCATGGAGAGGATATTTTTGATTACAATGTGGAACATGTTGGGGAAAGAAATATTCCCATAAATGTTTCATTCTCACAAATGAATTATGCATAACCTCATCCAGCAATCCAGCGACCCAGTGTAATGCTCTGGGGATCAAATCCCACCATGACAGATGGTGAAATTTGAATTCATTAAAAATCTGGAAAATCTTGATGACCATGAAACCATCTGGTTCACTAACGTCCTTCCGGGAAGGAAATCTGCCATCCTTATTCAGTCTGGCTAGCACGAGACTCCAGACCCACACAGTGATGCAGTTCTCACCTGCTCCCCCCCCCTCCAAAATGGCTGAGCAAACCACTAAGTTCAAGGGTAATTAGTGATGGGCAACAAATGCTGGCCCAACCAGTGACACCCACATCCAAGAACAAATAAAAAAGGTGAAGATAGTGTTTGTATTACATGGCTCGCCATGACAAAAGTATTTTTCTGACTGTGCTCCCAGTGGAGAGCCACACTCATGTTACTATTAAATTTCCTCACTCAATGCTCCGAGAGGGGCGTTCCTCACCCAAGGGATAGGAATGTATAGTTCTCCTCAACTTTCTGCTATAGCCGCTCCATTGCTGGTTATTAACTGACTCCCCATAGTAACATGGTTAATTGTTGAAGCCTGTCAATGTTTGAGTCTATAGGCTGTGTTTAATTTGGAAGTTCTTGTAACTAGAATTCTGTAATTCCAACTCTGCAGCATGGTGCAGTGATTGGGTGTAGTATCTAGGCTGTCCTTCAATGCAATAATTATTGTGGCATGCAGGAGCAGGAATTTGGGGCTAGGACCTGTCGAAATCTGCCGTAGAATTTCCCCCTGCTGCTTCTATTTTGCATGCACCGTGTTCCGTGACCAGGACTTGCTCTTCAATACTAAGTAAATTGCCGATAGTGCCTACAACTCTACATTTGCTGGCAATCAGCACCGAGACTAGCTGTGGTCAGCTAGTTGAACAGGAGTTGAAGATTCATTCTCGTTTTCCAATGGGAAAAACAGATTGATATTTCTAGCTTCTGAGCAATTCTACTTCATCTTTATTATCATTAAATTACATGGTTTTGAAAAAAGAATCTATTATTATACATGGTGGTGTACTTCGAGGCGTATTTGGCTTGATACAAAAAAGTGCAACATTTTAAAAATGTAAGCAGTCAGATGAGTATTGGTGTAAATAAAAGGGAAGGTGTATTTAAATGCTTGCCGCGGTTCTCAAACGTGATCATGACCCTGTTGAAGGGGCAGGTGCTGGAGGTGATGGTCTCTATGGAGGCTTTCGACCAGGTGGAGTGGCGTTACCCGTTTGAGAGTCTGGGAAGGTTTGGTCCGAAGTTGATGGCGTGGGTGCACCTGTTGTATGTGGCCCCAGTGGCGAGTGTACGGACAAATGAGATGAGTTCACGGAGCTTCAGGATGCACAGGGGAATGAGGCAGGCAAGGGTGTCCGCTATTGTTCGCGCTGGCGATAGAACCGTTGGTTATGGCCCTTAGAGTCAGTAGAGTAGCAGGGGACTGTGAGGGGGCGGAGGGAACACCAGGTGTCGCTGTATGCAGATGACCTGCTGTTGTTTGTGTCGGACCCATTGGAGAATATGGGGAGAGATATGGACATACCAGAGAGGTTCGGGGCTTTCTCAGGCTACACGTTGAATGTCGGGTCGGGGAGCCAATCTTGGGGCATTGCCATTTAAAATAGGCAGGGACAGGTTCAGGTATCTGGGGGTCCAGGTGACAGGGGAGTGGTTGACGATGTACAAGTGGAAACTGACAAAGTTGGTGGAAGAGGTTAGGGGTGACTTTAAGAGATGAGATACGCTACACCCGACATCGGCAGGGTGGATCCAGGTGGTAAAAATGAACATTCTGCCATGGTTCCGGTTTGTATTCCAGACCCTCCTGATCTGCATCTCAAAGGGCTTTTTTCAGAAACCGAATGCAGCAATCTTGGAGTTTATGTGGGCGGGGAAGGTACCTTGGGTTAAGGTGCCTGTTACAAAGGCAGAGGTAGAAAGAAGGGTTGGCGCTACCAAACCTGTTGCATTACTATTTGGCGGTGAATGCGGAGAAGGTGGGGCAGAAGAGGGGTTCGAGTGGGTTAGGATGGAGATGAAATCCTGTAGAGGGTCCAGCCTGAGGGCCACGGTGACGGCGCTGCTTCCGCTAGTACCGCGGAGTTACACGATGAATCTGGTGGTGCAGTCCACGATTAGGTGTGGAACCAGTTGAGGAGACACTTTAGGGTGGAGGGGATGTCGGTGCTGTCACTGTTGTGTGGAAACCACAGGCTTAAACCAGGGGAGACGGGTGACATGTATAGGAGGTGGAGAGGGGTGGGACTGGTGAGGGCGAGGGATCTATATCTGGAAGAGAGGTTTGCAGGTCTGGAAGAGCTGTGGGAGAGGGCAGAACTGCCGAAAGGAAGTGAATTCGTATATGTAAGTGAGGGACTTTGCGCGGAAGGAATAGAGAGGGTTTCTCAAGCTGCCGGGAATATGTCCTGCAGGAACAGTTGCTGCTCCCGGTTGTGGAGGCGAAGGCAGGATTGGTGATATATATGGTTGGTTGGGAAAGCAAGGGAGAGCACAGGTGATGAGGATCAAGAACAAATGGGAGGAGGAGCTGTGGGGAGGGGGACAGGAAGAGATAGGTTGGGGAGTGTGGAGTGAGGCGATGCATAGGGTAAAATCAACCTCCTAGTGTGCGGGGTTGAGTTTGATTCAATTTAAGGTGATGCATTGGGTGCATTAGACTCGGGTGAAGATGAGTGGGTCCTTCCAGGGGATGGCAGACGAGTGAGAGCAAATCACGCGTATATGTTCTGGGGCTGCGAGACGTTGGAGAGGTTCTGTGAGGGGGGGGGGGGGGGGGGGAAGAGAAGAGAGGGGGGGGGGGTTTGGGATGCTATCAAAGATAATGGGGGTAGAGGCCAGGCCAGACTCAATGGTAGCGATATTTGGGGTATCAGAAATGCCGGAGCTGACGGAGGGGAGGAAGACCGATGTTGTGGCCTTTGCCTCTCTTGTTGCTCAGCAAAGGATTCTGTTGGAATGGCGTCGACAACGCCACCAGGGGTGGCAGCCTGGCTGGGGGACCTGTACGACTTTCTCCGGGTTGAAAAGATCAAGTTCGAATTGAGGGGATCAGCAAGAGTGCTTTAGGAGACGTGGTGGGGACTGTTCCTGGCCATTTTTGAGGAATTGTTCATCGGGCAGGATGAGGGGGTGAAAAGGAGAAAAGAATTGCGCAGACTGTGGGATGCGGAGAATGCTTTTTGATTATGTCTTTCTACTGTTGAATATGTTTGGAATAAAACACATTTAAAAAAATTAAATGCTTGCCATAGAATGATGATTTTGACAGTCTCTGGCTTCTGTTTAGAGCATTGCACCCTTTCCATATTCTTGTCCCTGCTGCTCAGGGAGCCCTTCTGCACCGTTGCAATTCCCTGAGCATCTACATGCTCATGCTGCAGAATTTCTTTGACTTTGTTGTAGAAATGTACCTGAACGTGGAAGATTGATTGCTAATGGAGTAGTTGAAATGAAAATCGCTTATTGTCACAAGTAGGCTTCAAATGAAGTTACTGTGAAAAGCCCCTAGTCGCCACATTCCGGTGCCTGTTCGGGGAGGCTGTTACGGGAAGCGAACCGTGCTGCTGGCCTGCCTTGGTCTGCTTTCAAAGCCAGCGATTTAGCCCAGTGTGCTAAACAGCCCCAGACTGCCCCAGTGTTTATCGAGGACGTCATTTCCATTAGAGGTCCTTTTTCTCCATTCTGTAGCAAGGTGATTGGGTTCCTTTTCATTTCTCAAAATAAAAAGAAAACTTGACATTTTGCTTCTGTCTCACCAAAATAAAATCAGAAATACTGTTCCATTGCTCCATGTGGTCAAATGGTACACAGTGACAATAGAATTCAGTCCTGTGAAAACTGGACAATTCTTGTATAATTTTTATAAGCAGTTATACTTAGCTAATGTTCTGGGTAAATAGTTGTGACAGTCTCAGGCATAATTAACAGAAATAACAATGCTTCAGGTAAACAATCCAGTATCAGTTTGTATTTTGACAGTCACAACTTGTCCACATTTTACAGGATACAGGTCAGGTTACTAAACAGCCTGACAGGTATTACAAGTTGCAAAACGCTGTATAATAGCTATAGTGTTAACGTGGCATGTTTTTGCAAATGTATTATGCAAATTTGATGCTTGCTTAGGGTTTGCTGAATGGAATAATTGTTACATAGTTTTGGGAGGGCCAGTTCCAAACTGGCCAGCTTTATTTATGCAGAGAATCTGCTAATGATTTCTCCGCCCCTTTCATTGGGAAAGCTCATGCTCCCAAAGGATTGTGGGATAGCCATTAGTACCCAACCAGTGGTAAGCAGGCACGTTATAACATCCCTCCCGACCCAAAGTCCAAGGAATCCACCGAAGACCCTGGCGAAGGAGAGCATGGACTAGTTTTGCCGCAGGCCGAACACCATTTGCACGAGGCGCTGGATCGGGCGGCGTGTAACGAGACGGAGATCGGCTCTTCCGTGATGAACGGCGTAACGTTTGTATCTCCACGGCCCGTGGGCCCGAGGATTCCCCCTCTAAGGCGTCCTATGTCTCCATCGCGGAATCGGAGTCCACTGCCACTGTCATCTCAGCGTCTCTATCTCCACTTGGTTCTGCAATGACCTACGCAGGCTTTGAGTGCGGCACCAGAGGAAGATTGTGAGGACTACTCTCCACTGTCTCTGGTCTCTGCAGCTGTAGAAATGAGCTCCGGGGGCGGGAATCTTTGGAAGGGATGGTCTTTTGGACTGAACGTGGTCCACCTGCTTGCGCTGGAGATGACCCTGGGCTTGCATCTGCCAAGGAGGTAGGGCCCGTTTTGCGAAAGATTACGCCAGGGACCCACTGGGCACCACCAGCAAAATTCCGAACGAACACGGTGTCACCGGGCACAAACTGCCGAATCGGCCGATGCCGAGAAAAACCATGTCCCTGCCGTTCTTGTGTGCAGCGTACTTTTGCGCCAATGTCCGGGAAAACCATGCTAAGGCGGGTGCGAAGTCTCCGGCCCATTAGGGGTTCCGCAGGAGCTACCCCAGTCACCGCATGTGGGGTGGTCCTATATGAAAACAAAAAAACGAGCCAGTCTCGTGTCCATCGACCCGGAAGACTGCCTCATTTGAATGTCTGCACTGCGCGCTCTGCCAACCAATTGGAAGCAGAGTGGTATGGGGCGGTGCTGATATGGCATATGCCACTACCCTAGTTACCGCATGTGGGGTGGTCCTATATGAAAACAAAAAATGAGCCAGTCTCATGTCCATCAACCCAGAAGACTGCTTCTTCAGGCCTCATTTGAATGTCTGCACTGCGCGCTCCGCCAAACCATTTGAAGCCGGGTGGTAAGGGGCAGTGCTGATATGGCGTACACCGTTCATCTTCATGAACCTTGCAAACTCCTCACTTGTGAACGGAGTGCCGTTGTCCGTGACCAGCACCTCGGGGAGGCCATGCGTACTGAAAGACAAACTAATCTTCGATCGTTGCGCATGATGTTGTGCCTACCATCTTATGCACCTCTAACCATTTAGATTGGGCATCGAATAATAGAAGGAACATTTCTAGGCCACCTTCTCAATGTCGGTGTCGAGGCCTGACCATCAGACATAACTCCGGGCCAACATTTTTCATTTTGGTCACACCTGGATGCCCATTGTGCAAGTCTGTTAGTATCAGCTCCTGGCCTTTTTCCGGGACAATCACACGCATCCCCCACAAGAGGATACCGTCTTCCACGCTAAATTCTGACAGCTTGGAGGAAAATGCCCGCAACTCGCCTGGGAGCTGTCTATGCTGCCCACCATACAGGACTATGTGCTGAACATTTGACAGGACTGGCTCCGTCTGGGTCCACTCACGGATCTGTGATGCCGTGACAGGCAAGGTGTCCATAAAATTTAGGGTTGCAACCACCTCACCGGTCATGGGGTCGACATGGGGCCGGTCAATAAAGGCAATCGGCTCAGTGCGTCGGCATTTGCTATCTGGGTTCCTGGTTTGTTCTCCAGAGAATACTCGTAGGCAGCGAGCAACAAAGCCCAGCGCTGGATCAGTGCGGAAGCAATGGGCGGTATTGGCTTATCCTCTTGGAAAAGACCCAGAGGCTTATGATCAGTCACGGTAGTGAAGTGGCGGCCATACACGTACTGGTGGAAGCGTTTCACCGCAAAGGCCACTGCCAGGCCCTCCTTCTCGATCTGCGCGCATTTCTTTTCCGCTGCAATGTGTGGGAGGTGAAAGCTATCGGCCACTTGGCCCGGTTCTCCATCTTGTGGGACAGGACGGCCCCAATACCATACAGGGAGGCATCACATGTGAGGAGTAAGGTTTTCCAGGATCATAGTGGGTTAGTAACCCAGACAACGACAATTGTTGTTTTAGCCGCCGGAAAGCGGTTTCTTGCGGCTGACTCCAAACCCAGGCGCGATTGTTCTTTAGCAGAAGGTGCAACTGGGCCAGTGTCGTTGCCAGATTGGGGAGGAACTTCCCGTAATAGTTTACGAGACCGAGAAAAGAACGAAGATGCGAAGAGTCATCGGGGAGGGGGCCTGTTGGATTGCTCGCACCTTCTCTGCGACGGGGTGCAAACCTTCGTGGTCCACCCGATAACCCAGATAGACTACTTCCTTCACCTGAAAGACGCACTTTGCCGGTAAACCTCTCAAAATGCCCTCCATGACGCTTTGAAAAACAGCGCAGGCAGAGGATACCCCAAAGGGCAACCGTGTATATTCATACAGGCCCCGGTATATATTAATAGTTACATACGGCCGGGAGACAGGGTCCAGCTCCAGCTGTAGGTAGGCGTGACTCATACCTAATTTCGTGAACGAGAGTCCGCCTGCAAGCTTCTCAAGTAGAGATCCTCTATGCGAGGCATTGGATATCGGTCGAGTCGAGAAGCCGTATTCACTGTAAGTTTATAGTCACCGCACAAGCGAACTGCGGCATCTGGCTTCATTACAGGTACAATTGGTGCTGCCCAGTCAGTGAAATGGACGGGCCTGATAATACCCAAAGTCTCCTCTGGGCGATCACGGAGACAGCTGCACCAGTGTCCAAGTCCATCTCAAGCGGGTGACCATTGACACGTACTATCACCTTAATGGGGGCCACACGGGGAGCTGCCACACAATGCAACTGCAGGCAGTCGTCCTCCGTCTCCACGTCCTCGGGAGTAGTCGCCGTAGGTTCATCCAAATGGAAGGTACGGCCCCTGAGCTGGTCTCAGTTTCTGTCGGAACGACGGTGCGCCCCCAGGACCGGCGACCGCGACGGGGTCAGCGCCCACATGTCTGACACGGACATGGCTCCTCATCCATTGGTTCTGGAGAAGGCTCCCTTTGGGGAGGAATGTCCGATGGCCACTGGCGTAGATCCGGACATCGCCTCGCTCAAGGTACCGCAGGGGTGCGGGGACGCTTTCGGATGGAAGGTGTTGTGCCCCAAGGCATGCATCTCCATTCCCTGTAGCTCCTGCACTCCCCGTTCTGCGCTCGCTTGGGCAATACTAATTGAATGACCTGCTGAAAAGTCAATGTTGGTTCGGCTAACAACTTTCTCTGGGTGGCCGCATTAATACCGCAAACCAAACGATTTCTGACAAGGTCTCACCATAGTCACAATACTCCGCAATCCTGCGTATACTGGATAGAAAATTGGCAAGTGATTCTCCTGGGGTCCTCTCAGCGGTATTAAACCGGTAACGCTGGACTATCGTGGATGGGGTTGGGTTAAAATGTTGACCCTTAACCCACTAAGTGCGGAAGTTCATCAAACGTTTTGGTGTCCGGCTCAGCTGGGTACGTAAGGCTCCTAATCACCCCAAACATATGTGGGCCGCAGGCGGTGAGCAATATGACTACCTGGCGCTCGTTTTCGGTGATGTTGTTTGCCCAGAAATAGTAACGCTTCCGTTGTGCGTACTGGTTCCAGCTTTCCATCGCAGCATCAAAAACATCCAAACGTCCGTACAGAGGCATGGTGTAATAGAAAACAACTTCCAACCTGTATCCAACAAAAATCCAGGGAGGTGGCTTCAGCAGTGTAGACAGCTAGTCACTTTAACATTCGTCGCCAGTTTTGTGGGGGCCATGAAGAATCCAGCACGAGTTGAAGGATAGAAAGAAATAACATTTATTTACAATAATATGTATGTACACAACAGCAGCAACTCCTTGCTGCTCACTCCTCTCTAGCAGGTTCCAAACTGGCCAGCTTTATTTATGCAGGAAATCTGCTAATGATTTCTCCGCCCCCTCATTGGGGAAGCTCATACTCCCTAAGGATTGTGGGATTGCCATTAGTCCCCAACCAGTGGTAAGCAGGCAGATTATAACAGTGATCATTTAGACTGTCTTGCATTGAGAAATTCACGACATCATTTGGTTTATGCAAAGGGTAGGATGCCATTATATACCACACAAAACAGGTTATTGTATACTAATATCATATCCCCAGTTTCCAATCTACTTTCTCCAACTGGCTATAAAGAGAATTGTCTTAATTTAGAACTCCTATGGTCTTTTATTGTAATATGTATTTATTTCCTTACTTTATTTTATGTATTCATTCACAAAATGTGGATAGTGCAAGTGCCCAAGGTCCCTCTATCAATGACCTTCTCTTCATAATAAAGGTCAGAAGTGGGGATGTTCGCTGATATGCAACTCCTCCGATATGGAAGCAATCCATGCCCATATGCAGCAAGACCTGGACAACATTCAGGAATGTTGTGGGCACCACACTGTCTGCACCCCATAAAAGGAGGTGGCTGCTTAGTTGGAGGTGGAAGCTGCATAACACAATGAAATTTAACTAATGCCAGTAGAAAATCATAGAAGTTTACAGCATGGAAACAGAATGGCAAGTATGCTGTCTCTCCATCTCACAGCCTTGCTGTTGAGCATGGAATTTGTGAACACAAATGTCTCTATTCACCACGGATCTCATTTCTCAGACTTTCCACTGATGTTGCTGGTGCCTACAGTGCTTCCCTCCTGCTTGGGCCTCAGGGGGAGCTACCATCCTTCCTTGAAGTGTCCAGCACTGGCCTGTGCTCCCGCCTCTAGAACCCCCAATCAGCCTTCCCTAAGTGGGAGGCAAACGTGGCCTATTGTTTGGCTGCCGGCTCCAAAGTTATGTCATAAAGCAGACTACAGACACAAACTGGGACAGATGCAGAAATGGCCCTGATGGAGGAGAATTTTAAGATTGGAAGATTCCAACCTCAATCCCTGAAGGGTGAAGGTACCTTCACACACGTGTTGCTAGTCACAACATATATCCTCCAAATTGCTGCCAATGTTTCATTGTGAAGATATTACATTCAGTGGTGATATTATCACTGATGTAAAATTATTAATGTATCTATTCTATGACCAATGGTAGAAGACAAACATTGCAGTCTATTTAATTTTTAAAAAAATACAAATTGTAGAGCCAGAACAGCAATTTGCACTTTCACCTATTTTTAGCTAAAAGTGTTAATCACGTTGGTTCCAAATACTAGACCGTAATTACATATGGAGCAAGAAAAACATGAAAGGGTTGGTATATGTTAGATCAACCCAAAACCCCAATTCACCCATGACTCCTTAAAAAAACTAACTTCCATTTTAAACAGCTCGTTTTCCACGGCATTTTTGTGTTAGTCCAATGCAATCATTCGCTTTGCACCACTACCAATGATGTTCATCTCGCAAAAATGTCCTGTCATTTCTTTCAGCAGCAGTTGTAAGCCCAATAAACAACACTTGAGAACTTTTCTTTCCCCAAAAGCAAAGCTGGAAAGTACCAAAACTGTGCCTCATGCTTATCACGGTTAAATTACACTCGTGCACACAGTATAATGGAGCATTGACTTTAATTGCAGAATCCTTCTTCCGGACTGTTCTCTTCTTTCTTATAGTTCTATAATGTCCCATTGCAGTAACTTCCATGACATTCAGAACATTTATTGATTTTTAAATGGCATTATCAGACAGTAACACTTCCAGCTCTTTTTTTATATCTAGTATCTCAGTTATGACTTTTAGCATAT
Source organism: Scyliorhinus torazame (assembly GCF_047496885.1). Taxonomy (NCBI): domain Eukaryota; kingdom Metazoa; phylum Chordata; class Chondrichthyes; order Carcharhiniformes; family Scyliorhinidae; genus Scyliorhinus; species Scyliorhinus torazame. The sequence goes on along the minus strand of NC_092719.1, from coordinate 54,727,221 downwards.
TGTCCTCCAAGTTAAATATCTGGACTGTCATGCCATCTATTTTCTTCTCAGTGCTAAGGAAATCACTCGATAACTTAAGGATAGAGTGGACACCTTCATCAATTAAGGGAAGTTGCTCTTCACATTCTTTAAGTTTAGGTTCATACTCAGTCAGTTTTTCTACTAACTCTCTATCCTTTGAAATCAAATTGATTTGTTGTTCGGCTAATCTTTCAACGGTTCTCATATTCCAGTTTGCTTGCTTCTCGAGGCCGTCTAAATCCTCCTCCTCTTGTTGCTTGATTGTGTTTGTATTTCTTAGTGTATTCACTTCTAAATCTTTCATCTTTTCAGTGAGATCCTTCACACCTTGTTCAACTGTATTAATTTCTGCTGATATTTTGACATGCATGTTCTTTGACTCTGCCTTCAAGTTTGCAATCTCACCGTTTATTTCATTTAAGCTTTGTTTCCAGGTGTCTGAAATATTTTGGAAGTTCTTATTGACATTTTGCATTTTTCTCGCTATTGTCTGTTCTTTAGTCTGTAAGCTAGTCATACTGCTACGGAGTTCTGCCATCTCCTGTTCAAAGAGGGTCATGACCGAATTAGATGATAGTGCTTTCTGCAGGACATCTTCTGATGATTCCAGCTGTATCCACAACACAAAACAGGGGCAGATCTACTTAATCATCAATAACATTTTGACCAATTTCAGTCCTAAATAAATAGAACGTACACTTATTGCTAAATGGCATACCTCCTTTTTTTTTAAAAAAACAAAACCAAATTGCATTCAAGCCATTGCCCATGAAATTTGGTTGGGCTTATTTTCGGGCACAGATTAGCCAACAGAAGCCAGAGATATCAAAGATCAGGCCTTATCCTAATATTTCTAGTGAATTGATGGCATCTGTTAGCCCTTCAGAAGCAGTTCCTTGGTGTTTGGAAATCCAATTTGGGTCAGGTGCCACAAAGGCAGAAGCCCTCAAGTAGGTGTGGGAGCACAGGAAGGGGCAAAAGCGGGCCAGTAGCAGCCCGCAGTTGTGTATGAGTACAGGAAGTGGCACACTGTTTATGTTTCTGCTGCCAGCCTCTAAACATGTTATTAAAGACCACTCATTACACTACAGAAGAAACCAAAGAAGATGGAGCAAAGCTGGCACTTATTCTACACATTGTTGATCAATTATTAAGGGGGGAGGGGGGGGGGTCGCAAACATAAAAGCAAATGGTGAGAGCTACAATTTCGCTGGAACTATTTTGCAAAGGGCTTCACCTTATTGAAAATAATTCAAGAGTGTAGCATGTGTCAGAGGTTTAGTGGCCAATTAATGTGCACATCGAACTATCATTCATATTGCAGCACAATACTAAACAATAGGACAAGGATTTGTCAAAAATGATTTATATCCCTCAATGGTAAAAAGTTGGAAATTATATAAAGTAATCCATCTGAGATGACAGGAAAATCAACCTGCAATGTTGCTGTGTGCAGCAAAGTTCCATATTTCCTGACCTGCCATTTCTAAAGATTCCAATTCAGACACAATGAGGCTTAGTCAAATACTAATGCTACAGTATAGCTACTGTATTAGAAAATTAGCAAGCGGTTATGGTTAGCTTTATCAGCCGAATATTAACTGTACACTACAAAAAATATAGGTATTAGGTAATGACCTTTCAATTAAGGCACCGAGGAATGAATTCAGCCCAGACCAATGGAGTGAAAGCCTCTTCTGTCTGCTAGCTGTAGAGGTCCATTACAAAATGGGTTTACCCAGTTTCAATCTAGTTCCTAGTAGGCAGTAGCCCACAGAATAAATATGTCCCAATGCAAATATTTATTGGCACTAAATTGGCAAACTCAGGTGAGTGAGATATTGGATGCTAGAAAAGAACAAATTACTGCTCCTCTTCTAAGCACATATTTAGGGCAGAGTAGAAGGAACTTTATTCTATGTATAACTATTTAGCATCTTTATCTGCATTAACGATCCTCGATGACCAAGTATCTCGTCCTTTTCGGTGCATGAAAGGATTATATATTTTGAAATAAAATTATACATACAGGTATACAATGCATTTGTGGGTCTATTAGCTCAGTTGACTGGTTCAATTCCCATAACAGCTGAGATTATTCATGAAGTAGAGTGACCCTCGGGTTAAATCCCCACTAGTCAGCTCTCTCTCAAAAGGGGAGAGCAGCCTGCGGTTCTCGGGGAGAGCGACTTTCATTCTCACACTAAATTTGCGATGTGATTTCTACTTTATATATTTTCTTTAAAAAAGATATTTACAGAAGAATTTTTGATCCTTCAATTTCCCCAGCCAAAGCTAACTTCAAAAGCCAGCTTTTAAGGTAACTGACTGCCAGAGGTGTAACAAATGACATTATCTCAATCTCTCCATGACCAAACCAAGCCAATCAAATATGTATTATAAAAATGCAAACAGACGTGTTCTTCTGCAGGATGACTTGTACTGTCTGTGGGATTCGTAACTGGATTGTATGATGGCAGATAATGAATGTATTTATGGTGTGACGGTTAACTAATGTAAATACCATGTTCAATATAAAAGGACTTGTGACATCCGTGAAAGTTTCAATCAAAGGAACGGTTCCATTATTTTGTTTCAGAAATAAACACTTTTACGAGTTTCAGAAACATTGACCATTAGAATGCAAGTGTAACTAAATGATGTAATTCTTACAGTCCTGGCAATTCAATATTTGAGAAGGGCATTTTGAAAAAAGCTGACTGGTTGGCAGTCGTCATCATGAGTGTGATATGAAAATCATAAAGATGCCCGCCAATTAACAGTTTTCAGGTATGGTTGATGAATCATCAAATTCTTCAAACTAGCAAGAATCTCTCAACATGAGGTACTGCGGAGACAGCATTGGGCCCATTCCTATATGACTAAATTCCTTGCCTTCTGTGTGAGAATAATCTTGCAGTATATGCCCAATACAAGTCAAAAAGATTCAAAACAGTTGTATTCATTTTTTGTTACTTATGCCTTGAAACATTTTAAATCATTGACTTATAAAATACTAGTACCATGCTGAATATCCAGCAATAGCTAAAACCAGTGTCAAAAAATTAGGATACAGGGAAATAAGAATCGTACCATAAGGAATAGGTAAGAGTTGTGGCAGAGGGAGTTTAGTTTCAGTTAAAACTTGACTACTCCTAAACCTAAAGGTGAATAATGTAAGCATTACAACGGACTGAAGAAGCAAAAGGCATTATGGGCAAATTCATCAGACCAACCCAAGTGGCAGAAGAGAGTATTTGCCTTCATGTGACCTAATGTTGACTATAGCTCAGTATTCATCACCGCAAAAGTACAAATGGGTTCTCCCAATTGTTTGCCATAACCTCAGCGGAAACCACATTTAGACATCTATCTGGAGTTTCCACAAATCTTCCAAAGTTACATCAGGTCAGGAGAATTTGAAAAGAATTTCCCCCAAGTTTTTAGCAGAAATGAAGCAGAGGCTTTTTCAAGATATATGGATTGCTTCAAACAGCTTTTCTGATAACTGGAGTGCCAATTATGAGATTATTCCAGGTGAAATATAAAACATATAAAATTGTGAAGGGAATAGATAGGATAGAAGCAGGGAGGTAGTTTCCAGCATTCGACAAGGTGTCACCCAAAATGCTGCTGCACAGATAAAGGTGCATGGCATTGCGAGTAATGTATTAGCATGGATAGATGATTGGTTAACTGACAGAAAACAAAGAGTGGGGATAAATGGGTGCTTTTCTGGTTGGCGATCAGTGGCTAGTGGTATGCCTCAGAGATCAGTGTTGGGTCCACAATTGTTCACAATTTGCATAGATGATCTGGAGTTGGGGACCAAGTGAATTGTGTCAAAGTTCACACAGGACACGAAGAGGAGTGGTCGAGCCAAGTGTGCAGAGGATGCTGAAAGTCTGCAGAGGGATATAGATAGTTTGAGTGGGCAAGGGTCTGGCAGATAGAGTTCAATGTTGATAAATGTGAGGTCATCCATTGTGGTAGGAATAACAGCAAAATGGACTATTATTTAAATGGTAAAAAATTGCAGCATGCTGCTGTGCAGAGGGATCTGGGTGTCCTTGTGCATGAATCGCAAAACGTTGGTTTGCGGGTGCAGCAAGTAATTAAGAAAGCAAATGGAATTTTGTCCTTCATTACTAGAGGGATGGAATTTAAAAGCAGGGAGGTTATTTTGCAGTTGGTGAGGCCACACCTGTAGTACTGTGTGTACAGATTTGGTCTCCTTACTTGAGAAAGGATGTACTGGCACTGGAGGATGTGCAGAGGAGATTCACTAGGTTGATTCCGGAGTTGAGGGGGTTAGCTTATATGAGGAGAGACTAAGTAGATTGGGACTGTACTTATTGGAATTTAGAAGAATGAGGGGGGAACTTTTAGAAACATATAAAATTATGAAGGGAAGAGATGGGATAGAAACAGGGAGGTTGTTTCCACTGGCGGGTGGAACTAGAACTAGGGGGCATAGCCTCAAAGTAAGAGGGAGCAGATTTAGGACTGAGTTGAGGAAGAACTTCACCCAAAGAGTCATAAATCTGTGGAATTTCCTGCCTAGTGAAGCAGTTGAGGCTACCTGGTCAAATGTTTTTATGGAAAAGGTAGATCGATTTTCGATCAGTAAAGGAAGGTTACAGTGAGCGGAGGGGTGAGTAGAGCTGAGTCCACAAAAAAATCAGCCATGATCTTATTGTTTGGCAGAGCAGGCTGGAGGAGCCAGATGGCTTACTCCTGCTCCTAGGTCTTATGAAAGCAAATGTTCCCTGTGTATATTGATATCGAAGGGAGGAATATGCTTGCTTTCACCCATTACAGCACAGAAATGTAAAATTAACATTGAAGCAAAATTGCTGATTAGGTAGATGTTTTACATCTCTACACTGCTGATTAAGAGCCTTGCTTGTGTTTGTCCATTTCAGAAGTTTCAGAATTGATCCAGATTTGCGACATGCATTGCCCAAGGGGTAAAAGATACCTGCTGGTAGCATGAACTGATTAATTAAACAAAGAAGTCTTTTTGATATCACTACAGACCAACAGATATGTGCAATAGGCCCTTGTCCAAAATGATTAATGTTGTTTTGATTGCCTCTTTTGTAAAAGAAATGGCGGGGGGGGGGGGGGGGGGGGGGGTAAGAAAAAAAAAAAAAAAAGAAAAAAAATCGGGGCAGAATTTCCATTCAATTTTCTTAAACTCCCACAAGAGAGAGAAATAGAGATTCAATTGAGCCAAAACCACGGCTAGGCGACACGAATTGTATTGTATCCAACTGTACAGTCATTCTAAACTCAATTAAACAAAACATAAAAAGAGATGTATAGCAAAGACGCTATCTCAAATTAATCACCTAAATTTCATGCTGCCATACTTGCAAGACATTGTAATCATTTGATGTCTAATTATTTTTTGTTTGTGGATATTTGGTCATGAATCTGGCAGCCATTTTGCACAAACAATAATCTCTGATCTTAAAACTAATTTATTGGAGATGAAGTGTTTGAGATATTTCTGTGAGGCAGAAAGGGGTATGGTGAAAATGCAAGTCTTTTCTTCCAGAATACATATAATTTCTTGAGAATACTATGAAAAGAGAGTCAGTATGACTCCTTGGAAAAATAACAACAATAGCAAGGCACCTAAACTAAAATTGAACTGAAACAATAGTATTCATGCTCTGTAGAAAGATAAACAAAGTCTTAATCGCAGGATTCTTTATGGACTGTTTCAGTGATTTTCTTACTTGCCACAAAAAGGGTGTAGAAGATTTCTTTATTGAACAGATTGCTTCAGAGGGTATTTAGTGTCAAGCACAGATTGTGGAACTGGAGTGAGGTATGAACGGTAAATTTTCTTCCTTGAAACACCAATTACAAGAATCCAGAAACTTTTGTGGTGACTTCTGATTCTAGCCCACAAAGGAGAAGATTTATCGAATTTCAATTTCAAAATTTGTCGGGATTTGATGTCAAGGATTTTGCGTTAACAACGCAGGACCAGATCCCCTATGCTCACAGTGAACATGGAGTACGGTCTCTTAACTGAACCACAAGCACATTTTTTTTTGCTTTACAAGCCATTTGTAGTCTACTGTGCACCTTTTTGTTTGCTACACTTTCCACAGAGGTTACTTACTGCATTTACCTTTTCTGAAACTTTGTTAATTTCATCTTCCAGGGCCTGGGCAGCTACAGTTTTCATGTACAGTTGCTGGTATTTTTGTTCCACCTCAGCAAACCTAGTTGACTGCTGGAACATGAGCCTGCAAAAAAAATTGACAAGTTTCACAATGTTGAACTTATTCACAGTTCCATACCGGCAGCTTCCAGCCAACATCAACCAAAAAGCCAATAGTTAAAATCTTCCAGGTGATTAAATTTTTAAAATCTTTAAAGTTTAAGCTCTCAGTTTCACATCGATACGACTGAGGGTCATACACGGTCCTGACACCACGTTATACTGCCAGCTCCACATCTTAAATCTTTGCACCTAAAAAAAATGTTGACACAGAAAAATTGCCATTCACCTAGGAAGTGGAAGTGAGAATCTAAAAGGTGCGTTACATTTTGGCGAGTTACGAATAGCACTTTGAGGAAGTCGTCAGCCAATACTTGTGCTTTCAATGGACTGCAGCATAGTTCCAACTGTTGACGGAGTCACGTGATGGCGTAGCTACTTAAAGGGTCATGGCAGAAGCACAGGCGTTCTCCCTGGAGCGCAGGCAGAATAGAATCGTGTAACAGCTGCTCATTGTTAGAAGTCCTTTGTCGCCAGTCTTTGCAACCAAGCACTTCTATATGGTGTCAGACGTTGGTAGTATGGCACAAGGACTTTGCTGTATTGCCTTTCTCGTGTTCGGCAAAAAACACTGCAGACAGCTGGACCAAGTTTGAAAAGGAGTGGCGCATCTATTGTGATACTCACTTATTGGATAAATCAAAAAAGTAAAGCTAAATCAAGTGAGCCCCGAGGCCTTGAAGTAGTTTGTATTTGAAATGTAGGAGGGGAAAGAAGTTTGGAAACATCTACCTGCCAGTGAAGAATATAATACTTGACAGGCACGCCTTTAACGCTGCAAACCAAAGATTTGACAGATACCATCATATATGGCAACCTTGAAAATCTTAGCAAAAAAATGTGAGTTTGGCATCCTTACCGATTAGCTATTTGGGGATCAACTAGTCGGTGAGGTCCATAATGACCTTGTCCGCATCAGCTGCTGGTAGAGAAAGCGTTAACACCATAGCAGCCATCAGCATTTGCATGCTAAACGAACAGACTGAAAAAAGCAGCAAGGAGTTCAGGCGGAAAACATCGGGTTTTTTGCAGTACACGGCACACCATGCCCCAATTGCACCGGCCATCACTTTCAACAGAACAGCATGTTTGGCATATAGTAAACATGCAATAAATGTGGCAAGTGGAATCATTGTGCAAAATGTTGCAGATTGAAACCACATCAGCTTTCCTTTGCCACCAGCTACATTGCAGCCAGTCAGTCCTCCAAGGTTGGGATTGTCAACAAGAGCAAACAAACCACTTAGCCCTCAACAACACTCCACTGTGAGAATGCGACACTGTCATAGAAAAAGGTGAGATCTTAACCACCCTCAACATGATTTTTCAGCAACTCATAACTGAAGGTAAAGATTAACACTGGAGCCCAGGTAAATGCTATGGAATTAGACCCATATGTAACACCAGCCCAGAACACCCTGCTGGACCTCCTGGCCTATGATAGACAAACCATCCACTCTCCATTGCACACATGCTGCTTCAAGTTTCACATTATTGATCAGAATGTAATGCCACTGTTAAGCCTTTGGGACAGCATCACACTGGGGTTCATCCAACTTGGTCCAGAGGTACATGCTATGCAACACCAGGCCCAGAAATGATAGAGTTCAAAGACCTCCAACTCTGGTGTCACTGGTAAGATACCAGTATATACCACATGAGGCTAGATGACTCAGTACCACCAGTTATTTGTGCTCAGAGTATCAATAGCCATGAAGTAGAAAGTAATCCATGAGATGCATCGGATGACAACGCTGGAAGTCATAATTCCCCTAGACGAGGCCACAGAACGTTGGTTGCAATAAAGAGAGATGGCAGAGTCGGAATTTGCATCAACCCAGTGCACTTAAAACAAGGCCTCATCACCTTAAGAGGACAGTGGAACAGGCGATAGCAGCCCACACTCAATGCTAAGATTAAGGGGGAGAGGGGGGGGGAGAGAGGGGGGGGGGAGAGAGGGGGGGGGAGAGAGGGGGGGGGAGAGAGGGGGGGGGAGAGAGGGGGGGGAGAGAGGGGGGGGGGAGAGAGGGGGAGGGGGGGGGAGAGAGGGGGGAGGGGGGGGGGGGGAGAGAGGGGGAGGGGGGGGGGGGGAGAGAGGGGGAGGGGGGGGGGGAGAGAGGGGGAGGGGGGGGGGGAGAGAGGGGGAGGGGGGGGGGGGAGGGGGGGGGGGAGAGGGGGGGGGGGGAGAGAGGGGGGGGGGGGGAGAGAGGGGGGGGGGGGGGGGAGAGAGGGGGAGGGGAGAGGGGGAGGGGGGGGGGGGAGAGAGGGGGGGGGGGGGGGGAGAGAGGGGGAGGGGGGGGGGGGAGAGAGGGGGAGGGGGGGGGGGAGAGAGGGGGAGGGGGGGGGGGGGGGGAGAGAGGGGGAGGGGGGGGGGGGAGAGAGGGGGAGGGGGGGGGGGGAGAGAGGGGGGGGGGGGGGGGGGGGGGAGAGGGGGGGGGGGGGGGGGGGGAGAGAGGGGGAGGGGGGGGGGGGAGAGAGGGGGAGGGGGGGGGGGAGAGGGGGAGGGGGGGGGGGAGAGAGGGGGAGGGGGGGGGGAGAGAGGGGGAGGGGGGGGGGGAGAGAGGGGGAGGGGGGGGGGAGAGAGGGGGAGGGGGGGGGGGGAGAGAGGGGGAGGGGGGGGGGAGGGGGGGGGAGAGAGGGGGGGGGGGAGAGAGGGGGGGGGGGAGAGAGGGGGGGGGGGGGAGAGAGGGGGAGGGGGGGGGGGAGAGAGGGGGAGGGGGGGGGAGAGAGGGGGAGGGGGGGGGAGAGAGGGGGAGGGGGGGGGGAGAGAGAGAGGGGGAGGGGGGGGGAGAGAGAGAGGGGGAGGGGGGGGGGAGAGAGAGAGGGGGAGGGGGGGGGAGAGAGAGGGGGGGGAGAGAGAGGGGGAGGGGGGGGGGAGAGAGAGGGGGAGGGGGGGGGGAGAGAGGGGGAGGGGGGGGGGAGAGAGGGGGGAGAGAGGGGGGGGAGGGGGGGGGGAGAGAGGGGGGGAGGGGGGGGGGAGAGGGGGGGGAGGGGGGGGGAGAGAGGGGGGGGAGGGGGGGGGGAGGGGGGGGGGAGAGAGGGGGGGGAGGGGGGGGGGAGAGAGGGGGGGGAGGGGGGGAGGGGGGAGGGGAGGGGGGGAGGGGGAGGGGAGGGGGGGGAGGGGGAAGGGGAGGGGGGGAGGGGGAAGGGGAGGGGGGGAGGGGGGAGGGGAGGGGGGAGGGGGAGGGGGGGGGAGGGGAGGGGGGGGGGAGGGGGGGGGAGGGGGGGGAGGGGGGGGGAGGGGGGGGAGGGGGGGGGGAGGGGGGGGGGAGGGGGGGGGAGGGGGGGGAGGGGGGGGGGGGGGAGGGGAGGGGGGGGGGGAGGGGAGGGGGGGGAGGGGAGGGGGGGGGAGGGGGGGGAGGGGGAGGGGGAGGGGGGGGGGAGGGGGGGGGGAGGGGGGGGGGGGGGGAGGGGGGGGAGGGGGGGGGGGGGAGGGGGGGGGGGAGGGGGGGGGGGGAGGGGAGGGGGGAGGGGAGGGGAGGGGGGAGGGGGGAGGGGGGGGGAGGGGGGGGGAGGGGGAGGGGGGGGGAGGGGGGGAGGGGGGAGGGGGAGGGGGGGGGGGGGGGAGGGGGAGGGGGGGGGGGTGGGGGAGGGGGGGGGAGGGGGGGGGAGGGGGGGGGAGGGGGAGGGGGGGGGGGGGGGGAGGGGGAGGGGGGAGGGGGGGGGGAGGGGGGGGGGGTGGGGGGAGGGGGGGGGGGGGGGGTGGAGGGGGAGGGGGAGGGGGGGGAGGGGGGGAGGGGGGAGGGGGGGGGGGGGGAGGAGGGGGTGGGGAGGGGGGGGAGGGGGGGGGAGGGGGGAGGGGGAGGGGGGGGGGAGGGAGGGGGAGGGGAGGGGGAGGGGAGGGGGGGGGGAGGGGTGGGGGAGGGGGAGGGGGGGGGGGGAGGGGGTGGGGGGGGGGGGGGGGGGGGGGGGAGGGGGGGGGGGGAGGGGGGGGGGGGGAGGGGGGGGGGGGGGTGGGGAGGGGGGGGGGGGGTGGGGGGGGGGGTGGGGGGGGGGGGAGGGGAGGGGGGAGGGGGAGGGGGGGGGGGGAGGGGGAGGGGGAGGGGGGGAGGGGGTGGGGGGGAGGGGGAGGGGGAGTGGGGGGGAGGGGGAGGGGGTGAGGGGGGGGGGGAGGGGGGAGAGGGGGGGGGAGGGGGGAGGGGGAGAGGGGGGGGAGGGGGAGGGGGAGAGGGGGGGGAGGGGGAGGGGGGGAGAGGGGGGAGGGGGAGGGGGGGGAGGGGGGGGAGGGGGAGGGGGAGGGGGGGGAGGGGGGGGGGGAGGGGGGGGAGGGGGGGGAGGGGGGGGGGAGGGGGGGGAGGGGGGGGTGGGAGGGGGGGAGGGGGGGGGGGGGTGGGGGGGAGGGGTGGGGGGGAGGGGGGGGGTGGGGAGGGGGGGTGGGGAGGGGGGGGGGGGAGGGGGGTGGGGGGAGGGGGGGGGTGGGAGGGGGAGGGGGGGAGGGGAGGGGGTGGGGGGGAGGGGTGGGGGGAGGGGGGGGGGGGGGAGGGGGGGGGGGGGGGTGGGGAGGGGGGGGGAGGGGAGGGGGAGGGGTGGGGGAGGGGGGGGGGTGGGGGGGGGGGTGGGGGGTGGAGGGGTGGGGGGAGGGGTGGGGGGGGGGGTGGGGGTGGGGGGAGGGGGGGGGTGGGGGGGGGGGGGGAGGGTGGGGGGGGGGGGGTGGGGGGGGGGTGGGGGGGGGAGGGGGGGGTGGGGAGGGGGTGGGGGGGGTGGGGAGGGGGGGGTGGGGGAGGGAGGGGAGGGGGGGGGGTGGGGGGGGGGTGGGGGTGGGGGGGGAGGTGGGGGGGGAGGGGGGTGGGAGGGGGGGGGAGGGGGGTGGGGAGGGGGGGGGGGGAGGAGGGGGGGGGG